>NW_026000240.1:29230177-29265365 GCF_001458135.2 Marmota marmota marmota
AAGAGACAGGTGGGGGGGTGGGGGAGGTTGCTTTGCTAATTCCCTCATGTCAAAACTCCATCGGAGGCAGCCAGAATTACTGTCCTTGTTTTATAGAAGAAAAGCAGGCTCCAAGAGGTCAAGGTCCCAAAGCTTGGGTTCTAACCCCTGCAGGCTCCTTCCCCAGCCACCTTCTCCCTTCCTCCCACACCATGAGGAACCCGAGACCCAGCAGCACACCTGCCTGACTTGGAGTTTTTATCTGGACAGGGACACTCTGTTATTTGCCAAGCTCAGGAGTCTGAACTTTATTTGGGGGGCAAGAACCCTTAGCAGGATGCTGTAATGCACAGTCTAGGAAAGATGGTGACAAAATTTAAGACAGGTCCCCGTGGATGTTGTGTCCCAGCCCCTCCTTCACACCACCTTTTCACATTTCACGTGGGGTCAACTATAGCTAGGCCAGGGGTTCTCTGTCCTGATTGAACATTGTCATACCCTGATGAATTTTTAAAAATGAGTAAGGCCTGGTCTGCACCCCGGAGATTCCGATTAAACTAGGCTGGAGTGGGACATGAATATTAATATTTTAAAAAATCTCCTCTACCCCAGGTGGTTCTGATGTGCCACCCAGGTTGAGCATCTCTGGTTTAGAGGGTACAATTCTCTGATGTCCCCACTTGTTCTCCAACACAGGCTTACTGACCCAGGAGATTCTGAACTGGAATCCCAAGGGCAGGTGCAGGGGTCTGAGCCACTTGGAGGGCGGGGACCTCTGATAAGTGGAATTCCAATGGCCACTCTTGCTGACTGGGCCATCAGGAGAGTCAAGGAATGTTTGAGGCCCTGGTTTTTCCATATCTGGATGGAAGTTGAGGACATCCTGGGAAAATTGATTCTAAACTCAGATGGCCTCTTCTTCTAAGACTGAGGAATTTCAGGACTTTAGCTTTCCTTTTCCCCTTTATTAGGATGGCCTTAGGCCTGAGCCTAAGCACTTCCATTTTAAAAAACCTGCAGTTTCATTAGGCACATCCACAGAGCCCTCCAGTATGGCCTCAAACAAGTTGCTTCCCCTCCCCTGATAAACAGAGTGGAGCCCCTCGAAGGCTGTCCTGGCTTGATAAGAGGGAAAGGCCAGAAGATCAGGGTGGAGACCACCTAGATCAGACGTTTCTGACCCCAGGGTAAATGATGTCACTGAGAAATCTGGTGGTAGCTGATAAGGTGGTAGCTGAAAGGGGGGGTCAAAAGCCCCACAAATTTAGTATAAACAATAGAGCAAGTGAACAGGGATTCGGCCAGCCGAAACAAGGATGCACTCGAGCTGGGGAGCCTGATGAGGACCTGTCATTCCATCACTTGTCATCCTTCCTGAGCCTCTGCGTGATCCTCACTGTTCTCAAACTCTACCACCTCGTCTGGACCTTGGTGAGAGCCTCAACTTCTCCCTACGACCCCTTCCTCAACCAGTTGTCCACTCCACATCAGGAAAAGCCTGCCTTGGTTCCAGACCTGATCACCGTGGTCTAAGTGGGTGTGCATCTACTGGACTTAAAGCCTAAGGCTTAAGACTTTTGAACTTAGCATGCAGAGGGAATGTCTGTCTTTAGCTTATCATGATTAAATGTGTTTTCAGTGCTTAGAATTAATCTAGAATTGCTTGCTGTGAACTGATTATGTCTATGACAGTGCCTAGCATTAAGGATTGTCATTTTCTTGATTAAGAACCTATAGAGTGAAACTGTATTGAATAATTTGAGTGAATAAAGCATTGAAAGGGGCGACTGCAAACGTCGCTCGCAATTTTGCCCTCTCGTGATACCCTTGGAAATCAGACTTTTCAACCCTCTGAGGTTGGCCAAGTGGCATGTAATTTTGCAGCCATAGAGCCAAGGCCAAATGATCAGGGTACTTTCTGGAAGGTTCCCAAGGCCGCAATCACCATTCTCTCCTTTCTTTCTCTGTCGATTCAATTCCTGTCCTATACTGCTGCTGGGTCCAAAAACTCGTGGGGAGACACATGTGACACCCTCACAGAAGATAGCCAACTGAGTATCCTGACAGAGTATGTGCAGGATCCAGTGTGGGGGGTAGGTATCTCTGGGACATGGAGCATGGTGTACACATTAGTCAGTCTGATAGAAATGCTCTTGCTTTTGGTTGGCTTGTCCTCCATCTGACTCCTGGATACAGCCCTATTCTACCCCCAAAGAAACCAGAAGTTGGGGGAGATAAGAGAGAGCCTAGGAGTTCACATTGGGCTGTGAGTGCCTCTGAGTAAGATGCACAGAGGTGGCTGGATTCACAGGGACAAGATCTTCTTGGGGACCTGATCCTCCTCTGGCCCTTGCTTCCTTGCTCGGGCTGCTACAGCATCAGGGAGTTCAGCCAAGAGTCAGGGAGTGGGGGCATCAGAGTCTTGGGAAGTGGTGCTCTGCCAGCCTCTGTGCACAGTCCCTCATCTGAGAGGGCATTTCCTGTAAGGGCTCCTCCTCTCTCCAGTGACAATCTGGCCTAGATGCTGGTTACAGCCAAGAGACTGGGAAAGACACTTCCTTTCTTTTCACCTGACTGATCTCACTGCCCTGCCAGCCAACCTTTCCTGAGCAGGAACTGGTGTCCTGGGAGAAGAGTTCACAGTCCTGCTATCGGGAAGGGTTGGAAACCCTGAAACACTGACACGATGCTTCCTGCAAGCTGTGGGGCTCTTAGGGGTAGCCCCCAGGAGCCCAGAACAATGGAACTGCTCTCTCTAGCCCTCAGATCTGGTGGTTTCTTAGGCCTGAGGATTGATTGATTACAGCAAAAGCTGTGCCCTCTGAAGCTGGCTGCAGCCAAATAAATTGTTTCCTGCTATCTTAGGCCTGGGCTCTGATGAGGGTCCTTCAGGTATCAAACTATGGCATTTTCTATGAAGAAAGTCTTTAACTGCAGGGGACTTCTTAGGCACCGCAGATCCCAGCTGTTCACCCAGGGTCTGCGTGGTCTACTTATTGTTGTGTAGTGGCACCCCCTTTCTCCCCAGAAAAGTCTTAACAGGGCTTCTCCAGAAATCTTCACCATGGCTGATTTTAGGACTGTCAGCAAAAGAGTCTTTACAAGAGTTCAATGTAGATAAACTTCCAATTTTCATGTTGCCCTGTTTTACTTGGCCACTGGCCAGGAAGAAATCAGCACTCTAGGTGCTGGACACCCCCTTACTAGTTTTTCACAAACATGTATCCAGTACAGTAGTTTGTAGAAATGTGTAAACAAGGCCTCTGGCCTTGAGCTGGGGCTTCACAGAGATGTCTACATTTCTAAGATAAGAGAAGTGACCAACTGGGCTCCATGGTAACAGCTGGCAGGGGGAGGAAAGAAAGGGGAGAAGAAGCTCTCTCTTTCTCGGGTGTTGACCCTGAAGGGTTAACTTGCCCAGAACAGTGAAAGAAAAAGTTGCTTTTATGTGAACTTCTACAGACTGTGAATTTCTGAGCTTCCCCCCCCCCCCTTACATGCTGGGTATGAAATTCTGAGATTACCTGAACTCGGGGTTCAGGGGATTGATTGATTACAGCAAAAGCTGTGCCCTCTGAACCTGGCTGCAGCCAAATAAAACTGTTTCCTGCTATCTTTGGTGCCTTGCCTCGTCTGTCCCTACAACAGTTGTTGCTTTTGTTTGTTTTTTGAGATGGAGTCTTGCTGTGTTGCCAGGCTGGCCTCCAACTCAGGAGTGAAGCAATCCTTCTGCCTCAGCCTCTCAAGTAGATAGAATGACAGGTGCATACCTCTGAACCTGGCCTCAGGGTCTGTTTTTTGAATGAATCAATCAGTAACTGACTGATTCTTTTTCTGGGCTGTCCTTCCTTCTCATCAGTCCAGAATTTCTGAATTCCTGGCCCCTGCCCCGGCACACTAACAATCTCTAAATGAACACCAGCTGACCACCTGCTAACTGTCCTCTGGACTCTTCACTTCTTTGAGTTCAACTGTGCACTCTTTGGAGTCATGTAAGTCCATCGTTTTTGTTCTCCCACGTGCTCTACAGCCCTGACCTTCCACCCTGAGTCCTCCTTCCACCCTGTTCCACAAGCAGCTCCTCACTCTCCTTCCATCCAAGGCAGCATGTGGGCAAAGGGCTGAAAGGGTAGTGGGTTCCAGTCTGGTGGCTTCCTCAGGAGGCCAGCAGAACACAGGAGCTGGGCCCTGGGGAGCACTTAGGAGGCCCCTGCCTTCTTAGAAAATAGTAGCAAAGGCAGCCTACCTAGGGACCCTAAGAAGGAAAAATGAAGATGGACAGTAGGACCCAGGGGAGGTGGGAGTAGGAGATCACAGCCCCTTGGTGTTCTAGGAGGGTGTGGGCTGTTTCTCATGAGCAGATTTACAGTGTGGCTAGGAGTCTGTCCCCCATCTTGCACTGTGCCATAAGCCCCTGGCTGCAGACCCAAGAAGGAAGCTGAAGAGAGAGGGGCAAAAGGAGGGAGAAAAGGAGGAGGATCCATGTGAGAAAGCTGAGGTCAGGGCGCCCAACAGGAGCTTCACAATGTTTCCAGTCCAGAGGCTTCAGAGATGGCCTGCGGTAGAGGAGATAGCGAATGGGAGGACACCTTCCTGCTCACCTCCCATCCAGTGGGATCCAAGCTTTTCAAGAGTCTTGACCCTGCTCACATGCAAAAATCTTTCACAAGATTGACAGCAATAATATTTTCACTCTTTCCCCACCCCCCTAATAATTTCCAGAAAGTAAATTAAAAGCAGGCCATCTACTTAGGTATGGGCATGGAACAAAATGTTCCCAAATGTTGTTTAGGAATGGAATGCCCTCAACCTCCCGAGAGTCAGCTTTGCTCGAATAGGATTAATTCCTTCTCCTGTTTACATACTATTTAGTCCAAAGACATAATTTCTATGTGTTTGAATTCCGTTAGGTGCCTTATTTAAGAAGCCCAGGAATAGTACCATTTTGCTTAAGAAAACCTTTTCCTATGGAAAATTTGAAACATGAAAATAGAGAAAAGAGTAAAATAAATCTCCTGTGTCCATGACCAGCTTTGATAATCACTAACATATGACTGATCTTATTTCATCTCCAATTTCTACTCCCACCTCTTCCCTTGCCTCTGGCCACTGGATTATTATAAAGCAAATTCTAGACTTACATTTCATCTGTGAATACTTCAGTACCTTCAAAAAGTAGGGACTCTCTTCAAAAACAGAGTCACATGCTAATATAACACCCAAGAGCCAAAGGTCATCCACAAATATCATCAGATATTCCGCCATGTTTAAATTCCCCAGTTGTCTCATTAATGGCTTTTTACAGATGATTTGTTGAATTCAAAATGTGAACAAAGTTCACACATCGAATTGCATTTGGTTGGTAAGTCTCCTTAAGACTACTGCTTTTTCCCCCTCCCTGGTCATTTACTTGTTAAAGAAACCAAGTTGTATGGACTATAGAATTTTCCATATCCTGAACATTGTTGATTTGCATCCTCATGGTATTGTTCATGTTTTCCTCTGGCCCCTATCTTTCCTGACAATGGTATTTAGATCTGGAGGTTTAATCAATTTTCTATAAGATCATCTCATAAATGGTATGGTTTGGGTTTTTGTTTTATGGCAGTAGGAGTCACATGCGTGTCGTTTCTGTTGTTGTGGGACACTGCTAACAGCGTCAACACTCCAGCTAGTACTTTTAAAAGGCAACCTGGATGAACATTACTTAGATTCATTATTACCTTAGGGTGTGCAAGATGGCGATTTTCCAGTCTATCTACCCCTTCTGAATTTATTGGCTAAGTCCTTCTACAAAGAACTTTAATACATCAACTATTTGGTTACCCTGAAATACAATTTGTGCAGGAATTTCAGATATGCTAGCCTTTCACCAATTTTCCAAATAATGATCTGGTGCCATGATAACTGCTAAAGGTCCCAGTGTTAGTATCTGAGATTTCACTAACTAAAGCCACCAAGCTCATGGATTTCAGCAGAAGGCTTGCAACTCCCAAATCAGCAATGAAGGACTTTTGCATTCACAGAACAGCAAGAAGCATGAGCCTCAGGTTTGCATCAGTTTCCCTGTATTCTGAGTCCCATAACTCAGGATGGTGTGGCCCTAAGTAGGCTACTGTATACCTAGTGGGGTTGCATAGCAACTGAGAATTATATATTAAAGTTACTTTAGCAATTCTCTATATGGTTAAGTGACCAACTTGATATCCAGTTAGGTTCATGTGCTTTGCTTTGTGTTTGATTATTAGAAATATTTTCTTTTGATTTCATTTTTTTTCATTATTCTGTAAAACACGTATATGATTCCAATGTCAAGGCTATAAAGCAAGGTACATTCAAAGAAATTCAGTTTCCATTCTCTTCTAATTCCTTTATATTACCTTCCCATATAGAAAACCATTTTCATTTATTCTTCAACTATTGTTGCTTTTCTTTTAAAATATAGGAAAATGTGAATATTTATATTCCCATAATTTTAAAGTGAAAAGTAGCATTCTATACACATGACTCTATGCCTTGCTTTAAAAAAAATTTAACAACATATGCCTTGTACATTACACCAAGAATGTATACAGAGATCTTTATTATTCCTTTGTGTGGATGTATATATATAGATCTCCCTTGTGTGGGCACCCTAGGGTGTAAGCCATTTCTCAAAACATTGCTCAAAATGTTCATTTCCAGTCTGTTGCTATCACAGTGTTTCAGTGACAAGTGCCATGATATGCCATTCTGTATTATTTGCTAGTATGTCTTTAATACATTCCCAAATAGGAATTGCTGGGTAAAAAAAAATGTTTAAAAAAATGTCAATGCAATTTTGTTAGATATCACCCAATTTTTTCCCATAGAGTTTGTGTTATTTTGTATTCCCACCACTGTATACATTTTAAAAGTGATATGACAATTTTACTAAATATCTACAATACATAAGAAATGACACATTTGGAGAAGTTTAGACTTGTGATACAAATCCTGTTATCACTTAATTTGGAGAAAGTACAAAGCTGTTCCAAAATTTATTTTATCAAAAGACAAAAGATAACTAGTGCTGGCGAGGATGTGGAGGAGGAAAGGGAAACTAGGTCACTGTTGGTGGGAAAGTAAATTAGTGCAGTCAGTATAGCAAATAGTATGACCCTTCCTCAAAAATTAAAAATAGAAATACCATATTATCCAGCAATCCCACTACTGGATATAAATCTCTGAAGGAAATAAAATCAGTTGTGTCAAAGAGACTTCTGCACTTCCATGTTTGTTGCAGCACCTCTTAGCATTAGCCAAAAATGCTAACAAACTAAGTGTCTATCAGCTGATGGATGGATAAAGAACATGTGGTACTTATGCACAAAGGAATACTATTCAGCCATGACAAGGATTAAATGCTATATTAAATGCCACCAAGCTCATGGATTTCAGCAGACGACTTGCTACAAATAGACCTGGAAGTCATTGTGTCACGTGAAATAAGTCAAGCACGGAAAGACAAGTGTTACATAACATTACTCACTTGTAGATTCTAAGAAAATAGATCTCACAGAAATTGAGAGTAGAATAGTGGTTACCAGCAGCTGAGGAGAGAATGAGGACGGGTTGACCAGTGGGGATTAGGTTACAGTATTACAGGGTTAGAAGTTCGGATGTGTGCTTGCACAGTTGGGTGACTACAGGTAACAACAGTGTAATGTGTATTTCAAAAACCAGAAGAAAGGGTTTGGGATATTTTCACCACTGAGAAATGATAAAAGTTTGAGGAAATAGACATGTTTATCTTTATGTAAACATCAAACAGGGCTGGGGATGTAGCTAGAGGTAGAGTGTTTGGCTAGCACATGAGGCCCTGGGTTCCATTCCAACACACACACACACACACACACACACACACACAATACTCATGCATGGAAACATTGCTTGATACTCCATAAATATGTACAACTTTTATATTTTTATGTATCAGTTAAAAAAAAAAACTTAGTTTCTAGCAAACATTTTAAAAAAGAAGTGGTATAAGAAACTGTAAAGAGATCAGTTCTGTACGTTTTACTCCTGGGTGAAGTGTGAGGATTTGACAACAGAGAGCCCTGTGCCTGCATTCCTGCTGCCCTACCTGCTGGCTAGGTGACCCTGGACAGGTCTCTTAACCTCTCTGAGACTCCATGAGGCATGAAAAACCTCCAGGCTCCAGGCTGGTCCAGGTGGACCTCTGCATGGGGAAGTGAGTTCTGTTTGACTTATTCTTGCTAAGACTCCCTGCCCCTCCTTGGCCTTCACGGGCCCTGCTGGGGAAGGCAGCTACGCTAGGACTCAATGTGTAGAGAATAAGTTGAGCAGCTTGCCCTGGTTTGCCCCAAACATTTTTGGGTTTAGCTCTGAATGTCCAGCGCCCAGGAAGCCCCTCAGTCCTGGGCAAACGGGGACAGTTGGCTACCTACTGGGGAGACAGGCCTGGATGGAAGCCGGAGGTGGAGACAGCTCTACCTGGCTGTTCTCAAAATCTCCCATGGCAGAAGATAAAAAGCAAGGTCACTGACAACGGAAGGGACCAGAAACACCTTGAAGTTAAAACAGGACCCTCCTCTTGAAATGTTGAGCCATCAGGGATTACTGGGGTGTGTGGCCTCTCTCTCCCAGTCTGTGGCTGGGACCAGCTTTCGAAAAGGTCAATGGCCTGGTTGGTATGAAGCTGAAAACCCCCTATCTTTCCCCAATTGTTCAGTCTTACCAATAACAATCGCAAGATATAGAGTTAGCCCATCAGCTATTCTGAAATACAGATTTCAATGTAATAAAAAGCAGTCCCATGAAACCGAATTTCATCATCCTTATTCACTGGGTTAGTCATTGTTTGTGACCAAGCCACTGAGAACTCTGGTGTTTGGCAGCATGAGCCTCGGGACTCACACTCATGGCAGGAGTTTCAAGCCAGATTTGTGTCACTGGGGGTATCTCTCAGTGCCGATTTTTTTCCATCCTTTTCATGAAAGAAAAAACGTCCTTCAAGATTCTCCAAGAATGGATGGTGGACTCTCCAAGATTGCCAAGAAGTTGGGACACTCATCCAGAAAACTGGGGCTTGTGCTGGAAACCTGCTCCCCACGCCAACTCTGAGGACTGCTGAGTCTGCCCAGGCAGGGGCAGCACCTGGGCCTCCTGCTCTGCTTCCTGGTAGAAGCTAAGGAACGGTCTCAGGCGTGGCCCCTTGGGCCTCTGAAGTTTAAGCCCTGGTGGATTTACAACTTGAGTCATACATCCCAAGTCCCATTAATGGTCTCTGAAATTTATAACTTCATGTTCAAAATAGCATAATGATTTTTCAAAGCCCGGGATTCCTTCCCTGCCTCCAGGGTCCTCTGTCAATGGAAAATGAGATGGAAAGCCTCCTGTGGCCTCTGACTTGCTCTAGGCTCCTTTTGATCTGACCGTCTACCATTGCAATTTTTTCCTCTGCAATTTCAAGTGAACCGTGCTCTATCAACTCCGTGGGCAACGGATGACCACTTTTGATGGCCTCCCGACACAACAAACAGCACCAATTTCCTTGGGTGAATGAAGCCTCCCCACTGTGGGCAGCCCTGGCAGGGTGACCCCAATTGAGGGCAGGATATCCACTACCAGCCCCAGGCCCTTCCTGTTGCCATTCTGATATAGCCCAGGGAGGCACCAGGCCAAGGTCTGTTCAGTGGCACTTCTTCTCCTGGGACCTTATTCTCCAAGAGAGTGGGCAGTGGGTGGGCCGAGCAATGCCTGGACTCCAGCCCACCAGGCTGAAGCTCCTGGAGTAGCTCAGAGGTGACCGCTGTCCAGACTCTGGCCACCGTGGGCCGCACAGCCTGAGGGAGTGCATGGTGTGCCAGGGGTCTCAGCACTTGGTGGGCACCTGGTGATAAAGAAGGTCCATGGGCCACTGCAACTGAGGACACATGCATGAAATAAACAGGCTCAGGCTCCTCAGAGCCTGGGAATTGAAAACAAATAACTTTAAAAATTAATGAATTACATATTTTGGTTAAGCAATGCAAAAACCTGATAGGAAATTCAAAACGTATGTCATGAGGCACAGGGAGATCCAGTCCCTCTCCTGCTCCCACCCCCCACTACACACATCTTTGTTCCCTTGCAGATCTAATTGCATCCATTGCTATCGTGAGTTACACAGGTTATACGGCAGGAGGTACCGCCCTGCTCACGTACCCTTCCCTGCTCTGCTTTTTCCCACTAACAACACATCTGAGGCCTCTAGACGGTTCTGTGGGAAGGAGGTGGTTGTATGCTTTGGCTGGAAGAAGCCCACAGGGAGGGATTGGCCTTGACATGGGAGGTAGTCCTGGGGTACTGACTGCAGGACAGGGGTACAGCTGAGTGGCCCTGTGGGTTGTTAGCAAAATGGTCCATTTTCTGTTGGGAGACACTATGTCAGAGACTTAGCAAAGGCCACTTGGTCCTCTCATCTGAGGGTATCTTGGTGTGTGTGTGTGTGTGTGTGTGTGTGTGTGTCTGATGCCGCTGCCCCATGCAGAGTGTGATGGGGTTGGGGAAATCAGGCCTTATTCATCCTCTAGCACATAGTAGGTACTGCAGAAATATCTTCCTGCCCCTCACCCCCAGTACGAAGCCCACACTGCAGCCAGTTTAGGCAACTCCTTCCCACCTACCCAGCCCTTGCTCAGGAAGTGATTTTGTTGTTGCCAGTAGCCTCCGGGTTCTTCTCCATGGAATACCCGCCAAGTCCAGTGGTGGGGTCGCCTACTGACATGGTGAGTGCTGTTCCTGCTGTCCCATTCTTTTCTGGATTGCTTGCCCTCACCACTGGCCCTTGAGTCCCTTCCACGGACTGCTGGGCCCTGCGACGCAGCTGCCAATCACACAGCACGCAGCCCTTGAGAAGCTCCTGTTCTGGGGAGAGAGGCCAGCGAAAAGCACATCAGGAATGAAACTTAGGTTGGTCTAGAAAGTCTCTCTGATTATAACAGGGGAGGAAGTGGGGCGTGTGGCGTGCAGTGCTTGGGAGCAGACCTGGGGCAGGGGAACAGACAGCAGCTGGGATGAGCTGGGGGAGGGCTCAGGGGCAACCAGGAGCCAGTGTGCCTGGAGGTGGAGCAGGCAGGGGCCGGGGTACTCATGAAGTCCTAAGTGGGGGGCTGGGTTAGAGGTGGGCCGATGGTGGAAAGGACTCTGGATCTTACTCTGTATGAGATGGGAAGTGCCCCTGGGGGTCTGAGCGTCCTAGGAGAGCGGATTTACCTGTTGGAACCATCACTCTGCAGCCGTGTGGGGAAGGACTATCTCAGGTGGAGACAGAAGCAGGGAACCCAGAGAAGAGGGTGATACCCCAGCCAGGGTGGCCTGGCGATGGTGAGAAGTGGCCTAAGTCTGAGAAGATACTCAAGGACACGCTGATGATGAGTAGAGAGGAATCATCGTGACCCACAGGTTTTTGCCTTGAGCACCCAAAGGTGGGGATGAGAAGACCGAGATGGGAGTGGGTTGGGGTAGAGGCAGGTCCTCCTAGGTGGAACAGGCTGAGATGTCCACAGCAGAACGTCCCTCACAAAACAAACCTTCTCCAAATGGGCTCCAGTTTCTTCCTCACACCCATGCCCAAGGGTTCAAAACCACACTTTGGGGTTTCCGCACTGCGAAGAAAATATAGGAACCCCCTCCTCTCCCTGCCCTACTCTGCCCCAGAATGTTCTGCTCTGTGGAGTCTCCTGAGAGGACGGGGCCCTCCATGATGCTCCAACATCTCAAGGAAACCTGTTCTTCTCCTTGCTGGAAGACCATCTGTGGCAAAGTAAGCTTGGTTGTCATATGTAGACCCAAATTCTCCAACTTGAACCAGAAGACAGTTTGCTCTGCTAGGTGGATAATTTGCTAAGTGAGGACTTTTGTTGGGAACAGAGCAATCTCAACTGCGAGACGTGAGGAATTCAGACCCAATCCCACCCTCATGGGAAAAGTCTACCACTGCCAGCACGGGAGAGCACCATGTCCTTTGAAACAATAGAGACTGCTGAAATATAAACAGTGCCCTTTCCCCTTGGATGTTCTGGTTGGGACATCACCTCTCCCCTCCCTCAAGGTCTCTGCAAATAATAGCTGCACAACTCATCTTTCATGAGGAAGTGGAAGGTCCAGAAGATTGGGGCTGTTCCTCAAGTTTCTGTGTCTTGAAGCTTTGGCTGATCACTTGGCAATTCAAACTGTCCACCCCTTGGTGGGATGCTGCTGTGCTCCTCTTCCTTGAGAACTGCCAGGGCTCTGCACTATGTGGGAGAAGACAAGGAGGCAAGCAGGTGTCCTCCTCTGGCCTGTTCTGATCAGCAGGCTGCTGGAATCCTCAGGAATATAAAATGGTAGCATCTAGCTTTCGTGTTGGGCTTCCTCAGTGCCTGGCCCTATTCTAAGGGTTGACATGGATTATACTGTCTAATCCTCCTGATGGATTAATGAGGTCAACAATATTACTGTCACCTTAGTTGAGGAAATCTAGATTGGCAATGTGTCTGAGGCCGCACAGTCTGGGAGTGCTGGGACCAGGGTGAAAGCCATGTGGTCCAACGCGAGAGCCCTCATGGTAGTGGCTGCCCTCAGCCAGAGCAGGGGACAGGCGACACAAGGTGAGGCACTGCCATCTTGACACCTTTCGTACACACTTCCAGACAATCTGGGAGCTCAGGGATGAATGGAACATAGTTCCCAGTTTATGGTCTAGCAAAGCAAAGATCATGAGCTAATCACAGTGTCACTGAGCTGGTCTTTGCTCAGTAATGTTCCCTGGATGAACTAAAGCAAAGAAATAAGCTGGGTGTGGTGGTGCCTGCCTGTAATCCCAGTGATTTGGGAGGCTGAGGCAGGAGGATTGCAAGTTTGAAGCCAGCTTCAGCAACTTAGAGAGATCCTGTCTCAAAATAAAAAATAATAATAATAAAATAAAAAGGACTGGGGATGTAGCTCAGTAGCAACAGTGTCCCTGGGTTCAGTCCCTAGTACAATAAATAAGTAAGTAAATTCTGCTGGGTGTAGACATTACTGATGATCCTTGTCTCCGGGAGCTTACACTTCCTAAAACTCTTTCTATAATGGCTAATTTTGAATTTCAGTGGGAATGAGGCATGAGCATCCTTGACTGTTGGACACTCACAGTGCCTGGCATGGGACCTGGCACATTGTAGGTGCCTGGTGAGGCTCCAGAGAACAAAGAAACGTGGGTTACTGAAGGGGAGGGATCACGGCACCATTGGAACGGCAGGCCTGGCAAGACGGGTGACCTGGGGAGGATCTGGAAGGCACAGAGAAATTGTGTCTTAACCTGGCCCTGTTCTGTGCCTTGGGAAGGGTCAGCACTTCAGAAATTGTATTGCTTCACTTTCTTACTATGGATGCATGTGCTTCTAAGCACTGGCCCAAAGTCCACCAGAGTGATTCTCCAGGTACTGAGTGGCCTCTCACAGTGGGTGGTACGCTGGAAGGAGCCTTTGAAGATGCACAAGAAGACTTGAGACCCGCCCCCACAGGTGGACAGGCTGACCCATCTCCATGACCAAAGGACATGGAGAAGGTAAGCATGCCTGTGATGTCCAGAGGCTCTTTCAAAGGAACCCATCTTGTGTCCTTGGGTATGACATGCCCAGCTGGGCCATGAAAGAGGGCAATAGAGGCAGGAGGGTTTCCAGAATATCCCATTCCACTTTTGTGCCCTTGGAAGGAATCAGGTGGGAACTTTAGACCCTGGAAGACACTGGGAATAAGTATAGCATGCATTCAAATATTTTTTTTTTTACTTTTTTTATTGGTGCACATAAGTATGCATAATTGTGGGATTCACTGTGACATATTTGTACATGCGCATAATTGGTTCGGTTTCATTGCCCAGTACCTCATCTGACTTTCACCTTCTCCCTTCCCTTGATCACCTTCCATCCTTCTGGTCTCCTTTCTATTTTTTTTATGAGATTCCTTATTTTTTCTCTCTCTCTCTCTTTTAAAAATTTCTAGCTTATTTCCACACATGAAAGAAAACATGATGTTGGATTTTTTTTGATCTGGCTTATTTCACCTAACATGTTGTTCTCCAGTTCCATCCATTTTCCTGCAAATGACATAATTTCATTCTTTATGACTGAGTAAAATTCCATTGTTTTGAAAATAGTGCATTTTATTTATTCATCTGTTGAGGCCACCTAGGCTAGTTCTAGAACTTGGCTATTGTGAATTGTGCTGCTATAAACATGGGTATGCAGGTATCTCTGTAGTATGCTGCCTTTATTTTTATTATTATTATAGTTGTTGTTATTATTATTATTTTGGTTCCAGGAATTGAACTCAAGGGTGTTTAACCACTGAGCCACATCCACAGCCCTTTTTCTTTTATTTTTATTTTGAGACAGGGTCTTGCTAGGTTGCTTACAGCTTTGCTAAGTTGCTGAGGCTGGGTTTGAACCCATGATCCTCCTGCCTCAGCCTCCCAAGCCACTGGGATTACAGGAATGCACCACCACACCTGGACACTAGTAGGCTGACTTCAATTCTTTTGGATAAATACCAAAGAGTGGTATTGTTAGGTCATATTTGGTTTCATTCCCAATCTTTTGAAGAACCTCCATACTGATTTCCAAAGTGATTATACTAATTTACAATTCCACTAACAGTATAAAAGCACTACCTTGTCTCCACATCCTCTCAAGGATTTATTATTGTCTATATTCTTTTTTTGAGGGAGGGGGGATGCTACAGATTGAACTCAGGGGCACTCAACCACTGAACCACATTCCTAGCTCTATTTTTGTGTGTGTGTGTGTGTGTGTGTTTTATTAGAGACAGGATCTCACTGAGTTGCTTAGCGCCTTGCTAAATTGCTGAGGCTGGCTTTGAACCCAGGATCCTCCCGCCTCTGCCTCCCGAGCCACTGGGATTACATGCGTGTGCCACCGCACCTGGCTATTGTTTCTATTCTTGAGCATGCCATTCTAACTGGAGTGAGATGAAATCTCAATGTAGTTTTCATTTGCATGTCTCTTATTCCTAAAGAAGTTGAACATATTCTCAAATATTTGTTGGCCATTTGTAATTCTTCTTTTGAAAAAAAAAAATGTCTCTTTAGTTCACTTGCCCATTTATTGATTGGGTCACTTGTTGTATCAATATTAAATTTCTTGAGCTCTTAAATATTTTGTATATTAATCTTCAGTCAGAAGAGTAACTGGCAAAGCTTTTCTTGCATTCTGTAGGCTTTCTCTTCATACTATTAGTTGTTTCATTTACTGTGAAGAAGCTCTTTAATTTGATGAATTCGCATTTATTAATTCATCAGATTATTCCTGAGCTTTAGGGGTCCTATTGAGAAAGGTGTTGCCTGTGCCTATATGTTGGGGTGTTGCCCCTAGGTTTTTCCTCTAGAAGTTGCAAACGTTCTAGTCAAGTTTCTAGGTCTTTGATTCATCTGGAGTTGATTTTTGTGTAGGATGAAAGATAGGGATCTAGTTTCATTCTTCTACATATGGATATCCAGTTTTCCTGGGACCATTTGTTAAAAAGGCTTTCTTTCTTCCAATGTTTGTTTTGGTGTCTATGTCATGGATAAGATGACTGCATCTGTGTGGCTTTGTCTCTCTGTCTTCTACTGTATTCCATTGCTCTATGTGTCTATTCTTATGCCAGCACTGTGACGTTTTTGTCCCTTTACCTTTGGAGCATAATTTGGAATCAGATATTATGATGTCTCTGGCATTGCTCATTTTGTTCAGAATTGCTTTGATTATTCTGGGTCTTTTATTTTTCTGTATGAATTTTAGGACTTTTCCCCCTAGTTCTATGATGAATATTATTGGCATTCTGATAGGAATTGCATTGAATCTGTACATTGCTTTTTTTAAACAATGGCCATATCCATGAACATGGGAGGTCTTTCCATCTTCTAGAATCTTCTATTTATTTATTTTTTCCCTGTTTTGAAATTTTCATCTAGCAGTCTTTCAACTCTTTGGTTAGATTTATTCCTAGATATTTTTAAAAGATATTCTGAATGGAATAGTTTTCCTGATTTATTTTTCAGTGGATTTATTATTATTTTTTATATGTTGACTTTGTATCCTGTTACTTTGCCAAATTTGTTTATGAGCTCTAGAAGCCTTCTGGTGGAGGTTTTGGCATCTTCTAAATATAGGATCATATCATCTGCAAACAGTGATAATTTAGCTTCTTTCTTTCCTATTGTATACTTTTTATTTCCTTCTCCTGCCAAATTGCTCTGGCTAAAATTTCAAGTATTAGTTTGAATGGAAGCAGTGAGAGTGGTGGACATCCTTGGTTTGCTCATGATTTTATAGAAAATGCTTTTAGTTTTTCCTGTCCACTATGAGGCTGACTTTGGGTTTGTCCTATGTTCTCTTTTTGTTATTGAGGTAAATTCCTTCTATCCTGAATTTCTTCTGGATTTGCATTCTCACCACTGGATACATTTTAAAAGTGATGAACAAGTGCTAAATTTTTTTGAAAGTCTTTTTCTTTATGTATTGAAATGATCCTATAATTTTTGTCCTTTGTTCTAGTTTTTGTTTGGCATATTATATTTATTGATTTGCATAGGTTGAACCATTCTTACAATGAAACCAACTTGATCATGGTATGTAATCTTTGTAATGTGTTGTTGTATTTGATTTGTTATTTTATTAAGGAATTTTGCATCTCTATTCAAGGATATTAATCTGTAGTTTTCTTTCCTTGAAGTGTCCTTATCTGATTTTGGTATCAGGGTGATACTGGTTTCATAGAATGAATTTGGATGTGTTCTCTCCCTTTCTAGTTCATGAAGTAATGTGAAGAGCATTGGCATTTGGTTTTCTTTAAAGGGCTGGTAGAATTCAGCTGAAAATTCATCTGGTTCTGGGTTTTTCTTTGTTAGAAAGTTTTTTTTTAATTTAATTGATTTTATTTTTTAAAAAATACACGACAGCAGAATGCATTACAATTCTTATTACACATATAGAGCACAATTTTTCATATCTTTGTATATAAAGTATGTTCATGCCAATTCATGTCTTTATACATGTATTTTGTTTTTTGTTTGCATTACAACTCTTATTACACATACATACCACAATTTTTCATATCTCTGTTTATATATAAAGTATGTTGACACCCAATTCAAGTCTTCATACATGTACTTTGGATAATGATGTCCATCACATTCCACCGCCCTTGCTAATTCCCTGCCTCCTCCTTTTCCCTCCCACCCCTCTGCCCTATCTAAAATTCATCTATTCCTCCCATGCGCCTCCTTCCTACCTCACTATGAGTCAGCCTCCTTATGTCAGAGAAAACATTCAGCATTTGTATTTTGGGGATTGGCTAACTTCATTTAGCATTATCTTCTCCAACGCCATCCATTTTCCTGCAAATGCCATGATTTTATTCTCTTTTTGTTAATAGGTTTGTTTAAGTTTTCTGTATACTCTTGTTTCAATTTGGTAGGTCACATGTATCTAGAATTTTATCCATTGCTTCTATATTTTCTATATTATTGGAATATAACTTTCCAAAATAGTCCCTAATGATTCTCTGGATTTTAGTGATATCTCCTTTTTTATTTCTAATTTTATTAATCTGGGTTTTCTCTTTCATTAGTTAGTTTGGCTAAGGGCTATCAACCTTGTTTATCTTTTCAAAGAACCAACTCTGTTTCATTGATTCTTTGTATTTTTTATTCTCTATTTCATTAATTTCAATTCCAATTTTTATATTTCTTTTCTTCTACTGGTTTTAGAATTGGTTTGTTCTTGTTTTTCTAAGACCTTGAGAGATGCATTATTAAGTTATCTATTGGAAATCTTTCTGGGTTTTTTGTTTGTTTGTTTGTTTTAATGTAGAGATTCTGATATGTTGTATTTCTCTTCTCATTGATTTTAAATTTTTTTAAATTTCTCCCCTGATTTCCTTAATGACCTAGTCATCATTCCAGAATATATTGTTCAGTCTCCTTGTGTCTGAATATTTTCTGTAGTTTTTCTTGGTGTTGATTTCTAATTTCACTCCATTGTGATCTGAAAAGATGCAAGGAATTATATCAACTTTTTTTTTGTAGTTGCTAAGACTTGCTTTGTAGCCAAAAACATAATCTATTTTTGGAGAAAGTTATAGGAGCAACTGAAAAGAAAATGTTGCCAGCTATTATTGGATAAACTATTCTATAGATATCTGTTAAGTCCATTTGATATATAGAATGTTTTAAGTCTGTAGCAATTTTGCTAATTATATGTCTCAATGACCTATCTATTGGTGATAGAGGTGTATTGAATTCACCTAGTATTGTTGTATTGGGATCTGTATGAGACTTTATATTGAATAGTGTTATCAGGTGCACCAACATCAGGGGCATAAATATTCACTACCACTCTTCCCTTTACCATTATTTAGTGGCCCTTTTTGTTTCTTCTGATTAATTTTGGCTTTGAGTCTGCTTTGTCACATATGAGAGCAGCTACTTCTACTTGCTTTCAGAGCTATGTTTCTTGCAGGCAACATATAGTTGGGTTTCGTCTTTTTTATCTAATCTGCCATTCTGTGTCTTTTAATTGGAGAATTGATGACATTAATAATTGAAGAATTGATAACATTTCATGTTACTAGAGAGAGTTTTTACCCTTCCTGTCATTTTGATTTATTTATAATGTTTGAGGAAATCCTAATTCTCATTTAATTACATGCTCTTCTAATTAGTCTTTCCCAACTCTCTTAGTTGTTTTTATGCTGTTTTTATGGTGTTTCTTAACCACCTTCTGCAATGCCAGCTTAATAGTCACAAATTCTTTTAGTTTATGCTTATTTCAAAATGTTTTTATTTCTTATTTAATTCTGATGGATATCTTTTCTGGATATAGCAACCTTGGCATATCTTTTGAAGTTTGAATACATCATTCCAAGCCCTCTGGACTAGTTTGAATGGATTTACTAGGTGATTAACTGTAGGCAGATGGGGCATGACTAGAGGAGGTGGTTCATTGGTGGAATGTCCTAGAAGGGTTCATCTTCCCTGTGGCCCCTTTACCCCTCCCTGTTTTTGCTTCTTGGCTACCATGAGGTGAACAGCTTTCCTCTGCCATGCCCTTCAGCCTCACCTTGAGCCCAGAGCCATAGAGTTGGCCATCTGTGGACTGAACCTATGAAACCATGAGTCTCAAATAAACATTTCCTCCTCTAACTTGTTCTTATCAGGTATTTTGGTTCCAATGATGAAACACTGACTAAAACAGGGTTCTGAATGCCTCCAGTATCTGGATGTTCACCTCTTTTCCAAGGTTTGGAAACTTTTCTGCTTTTATTTCACTGAATATGTTATAAATACCATTAGCTGGTATCTCTGCTTCCTCCTCAGAACCTATGAACCTTAAGTTGGGTCTCTTAATGTTGTCTCAGAGTTTTTGGTATTCTCATCATGGTTTTTCCTTCTCTAATACTGCCTACATGTTCCAGAGTGTCCATCTAGTCTTCAAGCTATGAAATTCTGTCTGCTACTTGATCCAATCTATTGGAGAAACTTTCAACTGGAGCTATTTATTTATTTTTTCCCCATAGCTTTATTGAGGTACAATTGAAGTACAATAAAATACACATGTTCGAAGTATGCAATTTGATCAGTTTTGACATGTATGTAACCAATCAATCAATATAAAAAGCATTTCCATTATTTTTTCAAATTTTGAAATCATGCAGACTATGTTTCCTGCATAATTTATTACATTACAAATCAATCACCTTAAGATATATAGAACACCGCCCCCCCCCAGCCCAACATCAACTATTGCAAAATTAGGTGGTGTACTTAAAAATATCTCTGAGGTCAAGGAAAAAAGCATAAGAAAAGTAAATAAAAAGTGCTTTGAACTAAGTGATAATAAAAGCTTAAAATATCAGGATCTCTGGGATTAAATAGTACCCAGATGAATACTTATAACTTAAAGTACCTGTATCAGAACGAAGCTAGAATAACAAACAAATTATTTTCAAATAAAGTAGCAGGAAGGAAAAAATAAGAGTAGGAGCAGAAATACATAAAATAGAGAAGAAATAATACAGTTAAATTAGGTAAAAATCAAACAAGTCTAATCAAGAAGAAATCAAGAACACAAAAATCAATATCAATGGAAAGGGGGTTATCAAAATAACACAGATGCTAAAATATATTAAGGTGGGTGACCAACATGTGGTCTATATTAGTGAAGGATCCGTGTGCTGCTGAGGAGAAAGTGTATTCAGTGATTGATAGATGAAATAGTCTATATGTGTCTGTTAAGTCTAAATTATTGATTGTATTATTTAGTTTTATAGTTTCTTTTTTTTAGTTTTTGTTTGGAAGATCTATCCAGTAGTGAGAGAGGTGTATTAAAGTCACCCAGTATTATTGTGTTGTGGTCTATTTGATTCTTGAAGTGGAAAAGGGTTTGTTTGATGTACATAGATGCTCCATTGTTTGGGTCATAAATATTTACAATTGTTATGTCTTGTTGATGTATAATTCCCTTAAGCAGTAAGGAATGTATTTCTTTGTCCCTTCCGATTAACTATGGCTTGAAGTCTACTTTATCTAATATGAGGATAGAAACCCCTGCTTGTTTACATGATCCATGTGAGTGATATTTGGTCTTTTCATGTTATTCCATAATTCTTGGAAGTTCTGTTCATGGTTTCTTATTATCGTTTCTCTGTGATCCACTTTATTTTTAAGATTATATATTTTGTCTTCATTGCCTGAGAGTCTGTCTTACCTTTATTTTATTTATTTATTTTTTAGTGGTGCTGAGCTTTGAACCAGGGCCTTGCACATGCTAGGTGAGCGCTCTACTGCTGAGCCACAACCTCAGCCCCAAGTGACATGTTTTTTTCCCATCCTTTCACCTTCAGTCTGTGAATGTCTTTGCCTATGAGGTGAGTCTCTTAAAGACAACATATTGTTGGGTCTTGTTTTTTTAATCCAATCTGCCAATCTATGCCTTTTGATTGACAAATTGAGTTAATTAATGTTCAACGTTATTATTGAGATATGATATGTGTTCCTGTTCATTTTGGCTTATTTCTTTTTTTAATTTGAATTAGTTTCTCCTTTGACTTACTGTTCCTTTAGTGTAGTTACTCCCTACATTGGTTTTCACATTTTCTTTTCATTTCATCTTTATGGAATATTTTATTGATAATATTCTGAAGTTCAGGATTTCTGGTTGTGAACTCTTTTAATTTTTGTTTATCATGGACTTTTAAAATTTCATCTTCAAATCTGAAGCTTAATTTTGCTGGATATAGGATTCTTGGTTGGCACCCATTTTCTTTCAGAACTTGGTATATGTTTTTCCAGGACCACCTTGCTTTGATGGTTTGGGCTGAGAAATCAGCTGAAATCCGTATTGGTTTCCCCCTAAATGTAATCCGATGTTTTTTCCCCACAGCCTTTAAAATTGTATCCTTATTCTGTATGCTAGGCATTTTCATTATAATGTGCCTTGAAGTGGGTCTGTTGTAATTTTGCACATTTGGGATCCTGAAAGCCTCTTGTTTTTGATTTTCCATTTCATTCTTTAGATTTGGGAAATTTTCTGATATTATTTCATTGAAAAGATTGTGCACTCCTTTGGTTTGTATCTCTGCACCTTCATTTATCCTGATGAATCTTAAATTTGGTCTTTTTCATGTTATTCTATAATTCTTGGAAGTTCTGTTCATGGTTTCTTAATATCTTCCCTCTGTGGTCCACTTTATTTTCAAGATTATATATTTTGTCTTCATTGCCTGAGTCTATCTTCCAAGTGGTGTAGTCTTTTGGTGATGCTTTCTATTGAATTTTTAATTTGGTTTTTGGTTCCCTTCATTTTAAGGATTTTTTTTTCCAGAATCTCTGTCTCTTAATTGAAGTGATCTTATGCTACCTGTATTTGTTCTCTTACATCATCCTTTACTTCATTGATCAGTTTACTATGTAGATTCTGATGTTTCTTCCACTGTGGTGTTGATGGATTCTATTATTGGAGTATCTTGGTTTGCTTGGTATGATTTGTTTCCTTGTGTTTTCATGTTGTTTGTGTGTCTACCCATCTAACAGTAAGGATCTGAGGCAGTAGAGTTTCTACCCTGTGGACTTACAGTGTCCCTGAAGGTTTCTAGTACCTCACTGTTTAAGGGGAGACAATTAATAACAACAACAAATACAAACAATTTACAGTATTAAACCAAATAGTTCCTACTATGATGTCTACAATGTTAATTAACACAATAAACAGAAATTATATGATCAGTTATTGCCATAATAAAAACAGCAAGTTTGCAAAAGTGTTTATAGTTTCAAATGGTGGAGCGGGAGAGAATAGAAGTGATATAGGATGTTATGATTATGAAGAAGGAGGAGAGAAGACAGAAGAAAAAGATTAAAGAAAAAGTGAAATAGAAGAATAGAAATTGGCTGTTAGCAGGAGAAAAGAGAGAATCAAGGTAGGAGAACAGGTAGGAGAAAAAATATACATAAAGCAAAAATTTTTTAAATTAAAAATAAAAATAAAAGAATACAAAACAAAACTAAAACATTCAGATCAAACATCCCAGTTTACAAAAAACTAATTCATGTAAAATAACTGGCTTCAAAAATGCTAGAGATGGGAAAGCAAAAAAAAAAAAAAAAAATAGGAGACTGTATAAAATGTCCATCTACCATTAAGGTCACAATTAAAACAGTGAAAAAGAATTAAAAATAAAAAAGAAAAAGAAAAGAAAAAATAATCTTGATGAAGAGTTAAGGAATTCTTTCTGTTGGAGTTCAAAATATTCTCAGCTTCTCTTCTCAGCAGTTTTATAGGTGGGTTCTTCCAGAGTGTGATGCTCCACCCTCTGGGTTGCTGGAGTGAGAGAGGTAATCCGATAGTTGGAGTTCCTGGAGGCAGGGTTTAGGCTTATGTAGGCTCCAGGCTCTTTGCTGAATGCCAATTGGTCTAGAGATTTTAAATCAGTGCACCTCTAGCACCCAGTACTTGCTGGTCCACACTGAAAGACTTTACCTTGGGCATCTCCCCTGGATTCCACTCATGTTGTGGGGGAGCCAATTCTGAGTCCCCTATATCACCTGCAGACCCCACTTTCCTGGTTTCCTGGTTTCGGGTTCAGTCTCCAATCTCTCCTGCCTCCACCCTTCCAAGTTCCTGGCCAGCTGCATCTCTCCCAGCGGGTCCTGCAAACAGTTGGATTGGAGGGGGAGGGTTGAACCGGGTGGGTTCCCTTGACCAGTTGTCCCTGTGTTAACCTCTTTCCATGTTTAATTTTCTTCTGGTCACTTAAGCACACTATGTCGTGTTGTGTGTGTTTACTGGGCCTGTATTCTGTACCAAACTTGGGTTTGCCAGGAGTCAGCCACCATGCAACAGTTGCAAAACAGTTCCTTCTTTTGTCCTCCACAAGCCACCTGAAGAGTTGGTGGCTTCTTTCCCCACACACAGATATTGTGCAGCACGTCTTTCAGGTTTTCCAGGCAATATCCTTGGTCTCTAAGTGTTCCACACCCAGACACACCCTCAGCCCTCCTAAAAATGTGGGTTCCTTTAATTCCCTGATCCCTCCTCTGTGTTCACAGAGGTACCTCTCTGGCTGGAGCTTTCGGCCTGGCTATGGCAGTGGCTGTGCCACTGGGAATTTCTTCCTTATTTTATTACCTCCAACCTCCTGTGACCCTGATTTGCTTTGAATGCCCAGTTTTAAATTCCAGTAAAGTCCCTCTGCTACCTTGATGAGAAGCTGCCTATTAGTTTTCTTGGTTTCATTCCACAGAGCAGCCCAGAATATGAGCTCATCCATGCCACCATCTCGAAAAACTCCATGAACTATTTATCTTTGTTATGCTTTTCATTTGCAAGATTTCTGATTTTTTATAGAAGCTTTATCTCTTTATTGAAATACTCTCTCATACCCTGAACTTTCTCCCTCAGTTCATTCCTTAGATCTTTTACTTCATTAATCATTTTATTTTTAAATTTAATTTTATTAGTTTTATTGATTTTATTTTTTTAAATACACAACAGCTGAATGCATTACAATTCTTATTACACATATAGAGCATAATTTTTCATGTCTTTGTATATAAAGTATGTTCACGCCAATCCATGCCTTTATACATGTATTTTGCTTTTTGTTTGCATTACAATTCTTATTACACATATATACCACAATTTTTTCATATCTCTGTTTATAAATAAAGTATATTGACATCCAATTTGAGTCTTCAACATGTACTTTGATTAATGATGTCCATCACATTCCACCGCCCTTGCTAATTCCCTGCCTCCTCCCCTTCCCTCCCACCCCTCTGCCCTATCTAGAATTCATCTATTCCTCCCATGCTCCCCCTCCCTACCTCAGAATGAGTCAGCCTCCTTATATCAGAGAAAACATTCAGCATTTGTTTTTTGGGGATTGGCTAACTTCACTTAGTATTATCTTCTCTAACACCATTCATTTACCTGCAAATGCCATGATTTTATTCTTTTTTAATGCTGAGTAAAATTCCATTGTATATATATGTCACATTTTTTTTATCCATTCATCCAATGAAGGGCATCTAGGTTGGCTCCACAGTTTAACTATTGTGAATTGTGCTGCTATAAACATTGATGTGGCTGTGTCCCTGTAGTATGCTGTTTTTAAGTCCTTTGGGTAACATTAAAAAAACTAGGGATAACAGGAACATATCTTAACATTGTAAAGGCTATCTATGCTAAGCCTCAGGCCAACATCATTCTAAACGGAGAAAAATTGAAGGCATTCCCTCTAAAAACTGGAACAAGACAGGGATGCCCTCTTTCACCACTTCTATTCAACATAGTTCTTGAAACACTGGCCAGAGCAATTAGACAGACAAAGAAATCAAAGGGATATGTATAGGAAAAGAAGAACTTAAAATAGCGCTATTTGCTGTTGATATAATTCTATACCTAGAAGACCCAAAAAACTCCACCAGAAAACTTCTAGAACTAGTACATGAATTCAGCAAAGTAGCAGGATATAAAATCAACACCCATAAATCAAAGGCATTTCTGTATATTAGTGACAAATCCTCAGAACGGGAAACAAGGAAAACTACCCATTCTCAATAGCCTCAAAAAAAAAAAAATAAGACACTTGGGAATCAACTTAACTAAAGAGGTGAAAGATCTATACAATGAAAATTACAGAACCATAAAGAGAGAAATCAAAAAAGACCTTAGAAGATGGAAAATCACCTTGCTCTTGGATAGACAGAATTAATATTATCAAAATGATCATACTACCAAAAGCACAATACAGATTTAATGCAATTCTGATCAAAATCCCAATGGCATTCCTCATAGAAATAGAAAAAGCAATCATGAAATTCATCTGGAAAAATAAGAGATCCAGAATAGCTAAAGCAATCCTTAGCAGGAAAAGTGAAGCAGGTGGCATCTCAATACCAGACCTTAAACTACACTACAGAGCAACAGTAACAAAAACAGATGGTATTGGCACCAAACAGACTGGTAGACCAATGGTACAGAATAGAGGACACAGAGACTAACCCACAAAATTACAATTATCTTATATTAGACAAAGGTGCCAGAAACATGCACTGGAAAAAAGATAGCCTCTTCAACAATTGGTGCTGGGAAAACTGGAAATCCATATGCAACAAAATGAAATTAAACCCCTATCTCTCACCATGCACAAAACTTAACTCAAAATGTATCAAGGACCTAGGAATTAAACCAGAGATTCTGTGTCTAATAGAAGAAAAAGTAGGCCCTAATCTTCATCATGTGGGATTAGGCCTCAACTTCCTTAATAAGACTCCTATAGTGCAAGATTTAAAACCAAGAATCAATAAATGGGATAGAATCAAACAAAAAAGTTTCTTCTCAGCAAAAGAAACAATCTGTGAGGTGAACAGAGAGCCCACATCCTGGGAGCAAATTTTTACCCCTCACACATCAGATAGAGCACTAATCTCTAGGGTATATAAAGAACTCAAAAAGCTAAGCACCAAAAAAACCAAATAACCCAATCAACAAATGGGTCAAGGACCCGAACAGACACTTCTCAGAAGAGGATATACAATCAATTAACAAGTATATGAAAAAATGCTCATCATCTCTAGCAATCAGAGAAATGCAAATCAAAACTACTCTAAGATATTATTTCACTCCAGTCAGAATGGCAGCTATTATGAAGGCAAACAACAATAAGTATTGGTGAGGATGTGGGGAAAAAGGTACACTCATACATTGTTGGTGGGACTGCAAATTGGTGCAGCCAGTATGGAAAGCAGTATGGAGATTCCTTGGAGATCTGGGAATGGAACTACCATTTGACCCAACTATCCCTCTCCTTGGACTATACCCAAAGGACTTAAAAACAGCATTAATCATTTTAACAAGAAACTTCTAAAATTCTTTATCTGGCATTCCATCTACTTCAGTGTGTGTGGATTCAGTTGTTGGGGATATTATGACCTTTGGAAGGCATTGTGTTGTCTTCTTTCCTTATATTTTTTGAGGTTCCCTATTTGCACATCTGTTGTGATAAATTCCCGTTCCTCTTTCATGTGAGAATCTTCTAGTAAGCAGTATCTTTTTCTTATCTCTTTATGATGAGCCCTAAGCTGGGGGTATATCTTACCATCCATTTGTTTAATTAGCATAATCAAAGGGCTAAGTGAACCATCAGTACCACTTTGAGAGGACAGAAAGACTGCCAATAATAGTGATGATTTCAGAGCAAGCCACATATCAACATATATTTAAAAACTCATTGCTAGTGAAGTCTACAGCTCTACTCACCAATGAGAAAAGTGGGTGAGAAATAAGATAGAATAGACTGAAACGTTCAGCATTAATGATAATATACTTAGTACTAAATTGTATCAGAAGAAGGAAAAAAAGAAAAGAAAGAAGAGGGGAAGGGTAAGTGGGGAAGGGAAGGGAAGTAGAAGAAAAATGAGGAGAGAAGGAAAGAAGACAATGAAGGAAAGAGAATGGAAGGAGAAAGGAAAAAGGAGATATGAAGAAAAAAATCCAACCAATGGAAAAAAAACACATAAAATAAAATAAAACCACGAATAAACAAATAACCAGGGAAGACACAACAACAATAAGTGTTGGTGAGGATGTGGGGAGAAAGGTACACTCATACATTGCTGGTGGGACTGCAAATTGGTGCAGCCAATTTGGAAAGCAGTATGGAGATTCCTTGGAAATCTGGGAATGGAACCACCATCTGACCCAGCTATCCCTCTCCTCAGACTATACCCAAAGGACTTAAAAACAGCATTAATCATTTTAACAAGAAACTTCTAAAATTCTTTGTCTGGCATTTCATCCACTTCAGTGTGTGTGGATGACACACACAACAAAACACTTTACTCAAAACAGCTAATGCCACAACAATCATAAAAAGATTTAGTTTCTTTTTGTGGAGATTTTTAAAATGGAAATTTCTCTTTTATGCACTTGTGTAGTTTTAAAAACAGGGTTGGACTTGTCCTTGACGTTTTCAGTGCCTTGGATGAGATGACACATGATAGAGACATGGGGTGGACTGGCAGCTGGGGAATGGGGCGGTGGCCAGATCACAGAGAGGCAGCTGGGGTCCAGGGCGGGTATCAGCAGCTGGGGCACAGGGGGCTCAGTGTGGCAGCTGGAGGCTGGGGCATAGGGCATGGGGCAGTAGCTGGAGTGTGAGACTGTGGCCAGGGGCTGGACCATAGTGCTGTGGTCAGGGCATCGGGAGGCCACCTGTGGTAGGGGACACAGTGGCAGCCAGTGGTGCTACTTCCTGGGCACCGTACTCCTTGGGAGAGTCATACATGAGCTCCCCCAACTCCTGTTGTAGATGCTCGGTGCAGGGCATGGTGGAAGGGTGCTGAGCAGCCTGCAGGTTGCAACAATCTCACTACACAGGTTACATGGCTGGCCCACTTTCCAGGCATTCCCTATGACATTATTAACAGGTCTTTCTAGGTGGGGTGAAGCTCTAGAGATTTAATTGCTTTCCAAACTGAAAGCGTAGGCATGGTCTTTGCAAGCTAGCCACCTACCACAGCTCTCCATCAGCAAGTTGAGAAAAATAGAGCACCTCTGGTTTACAGGTTGCTTTGCAGCTCCTGTCCCAACTAATTCAGTCTGACAGTCTCTTCTAATGCTGTTTCCAAAGTAAGCAGGTCACTGTTTTCCTCTTGCTCCCCCTCCCCCATGCCTGCCCTGACGGTGCAGCTGCTGGTGTGAGGTTAACAAGTTCTTTCACTTCTGTTCCAGTAATTAGACTTTCAGAGTCCTTCCAAGGCTCGACCCTTCCAGTATGGTGAATCAGTGCATTCCCTGTCACCCACCTCTGTGATCAGCTCTTCCCTCACTGAGTTGATTTCAAACTGCCAAGGAATTGAGAAATGCAACCTACCTCATCACCACCATTTTATACACGCCCTCATTCAAAGACTATTTAATGAGCACCTACTTTGGTACATAGTAGACCCAAATCACGGCTCCCAAGAGCTCACCTCTACCCTGAGGGGCCATTCCTTTCCTGCTGTCAGTGAGGTATAGATCAGAGATAGATAGCAGTGCCTTGAATAGCAACCAGTCCAGCTGGACACAGAATTCTTAGCTACAGATTTTGAGGGGTGGGTGCGGGGATGTGTACCAAGGATTGAACTCAGGGGCACTCAACCACTGAGCCACATCCCCAGCCCTATTTTGTATTTTATTTAGAGACAGGGTCTTACTGAGTTGCTTAGTGCCTCTCTGTTGCTGAGGCTGGCTTTGAACTCGTGATCCTCTTGTCTCAGCCTCCAGAGCCACTGGGATTACAGGCATGTGCTACCGTGCCCAGTTTGGCTACAGATTTTTTTTTTTTTTAAGGAATCTTACTAGAATCCCACATAAAAATGTTTTATTAGCACAACTTTATTTGAAGACTTCCTATATATACTATTTACTCATTAAGCCTATTGGTGAGAACAGTAAGTCAGTTTTGATCAAGATAAACACTCGAAATCCAGGGAAATCAGTCTGTTTCATGCCAATCTAGGTGCCTCATGTTTTCCCATGCATTAGGGTTTCTCAACTTTTCACATTTGAAACTAGATAATTCTATGTCATTGGGAGTGGGTATCCTGTGCCTTGAAGGGTGTTTACGAGCGTCTTGGGCCTCTGCCCATTAGATGCCAGTAGTAATACCTCCTTATGTTGTGAAGACCAACAATGTCTCTAGATATTGTCAAATGTCCCTTGGGGAACAAAATCACCCTAGCTTAGAATCACTGCCATTTATTTTGATTATACAATATCAAGAAATGCTATTTCATAGGGAGAAGAGCTTGCAATAAGGAAGAAAGTTTTATTTTATCTTATTTTACTGGGGATTGAACCCAGCTCTAACCACTGAGCTATACCCCCCAGCTCTTGAGACAATGTCTCACCATTGGCCCAGAGTGACCTCAAACTTGTGGTCCTCCTGCCTTAGTCTCACGAGTAGCTGGAATAACAGGCACGCGCCACCATACCCGGCTTTATTTTATATTTTTAAAATCAGCTCTCCTGACATTCTCAGGACCACCTTTAATTCAATAGAAGTTTTATTCCAAGTTCTGCACAAAAGATAAAAAATAGTGCCCTAAGTTAATGTGTTAGTAGTTTTCAGTACACTAAAATTTGTGTGTAACACATTTGAGTGGGTGTGTTGTTTTTAATATAATTTTAGAGAATAAGAAAATCTTCATGTTAAAAACATTCAAACCAAATGTTGGCAGAACCCCTGGAGTCCTCTGGGAGGCATTTGGAGCCAGCAATGCTAGTTTCACATAGAGAGGATTGGATAACGTCACAGGTTGGGGTGGGAGGTGGGGTGTCAGGGACCTGCCTGCTGCCCTGAGACCCCTTTTGGTTTCTGTTGTGTCCCATGTAGCCTTTAGAGGCAGAGAGTGCTTTTGGAGGCCTGAGAGCCCCTCCCGAGAGGGTCTGGAATTGGAGCAAGGAAGCAGACTATGTGAGCAGGAGGACAGCGAGGCCTTGCGGCTGGCCCCATGCGGCACTAACAAGGAGCCTGTAATCTTGGTGACGCAGGGCCAGGAGGTTAAACCCAGAATAATCATAATGAAAACAATCTGTTTGCACCATTGATGCTTCCAGAAATTCCCGGGAGCAAGTCCAAGGGGGAGAATCCCAGCCGGAAGTGCTGCTGGTTGGAACTGAGAGGGTGGTGGTGGGACAGGGGACCAGAAGACAGCCCCTTTCTCAGATTCCAAGGGTGGGGGGGCTACACCCCACCCCCAGGGGAGCAGCAACCAGAGAAGGAGGAGGGGGCCATAGGCTGCAGAAACCACAGCTGGCTTTAATGTTCTTGGAAGAGTGGTCCTTCATGGAATCAATTTGTTCTCCCTTCTCTGAAATTGGGAGCGGATTTCAGGGTTTGCTCCTCAGGAAATCTGCTTAAAATGAAGTGGGGCTGCTGACCACAGGCCACCTACTACCGCCCCCGAGGGGATTTATAATAGACACAATAAAACAGGCAAAGGCCTGACAGGGACTCCAACCACTGCTTGCATCTTCTCAGCTTCGGGGATGGTTCTCAGTGGCAGCCTGGTCCAGGACTGATGGGACAGGAGCTGGGAGCACAGAGGTGCCAATACTCACTGTCCACCAAGAACACCAGGCACCTTGTCTCCTTTCCCAGAGTCATTCTCAGAAATCCCACTGTGGTCCTATGATGGATCAGCCTTCAGGTGTCAGAACTGTGTGCTGAGAGACCTTCTAGATAATCTGATCCAAATCCTTATTTTACAGATGGAGACACTGAGGTTTGGGGAGATGACTTTTCCTAGTTTACCTGCCCAAGCTTTCTGACTGATAGCTCTGGACTCTTCTAAATCCAACACTTGTTTTCCAAAAGGAAAGGTGACTTGTCCAACCTGGAGTCTCCTGAGAAGCAGGGACCGTGTGTGTGTGTGTGTGTGTGTGTGTACTTTGTGGGCGTGATGGACAGAGGGCACAAGCTCACGCATGAGTCTCTGCATAGTGCTCACTGTCATCTGCCATCTGTGGTGTTAGGTGCTGGGATTAGGGTAAGAGCTAGAGGTTGGGTATGTGAGTGAGTGTTGAGATTCAGGTGATCTTGGGTAAGTCTGAGGAACATCCTTGGGTGGGGGGGAGTCTCTGGCTGGACAGAGAAATCCCTAAAAAGTAAAGCTCCATAAAGAACATTCAGAATGCCACTGGTGAAGAGGCACTGGGTAAGACCCCCAAAGAAGAAAGAATGAGGCCCCGGGAACTGGAAAATAAGATGCATGTTTGGGAAGTGTCCAATAGTGCACGCTGGCTGTGGGCAGGTTTATTCCCCAAGAAGACAGTGAGCTGGTGCATGTTGTTGGAGTACTTGCTATGCATCAGGTGTTGCTCTAGGTGCATGAGACCAAGGTGGAGATTTTACAGAGATCCTGCTGTAAGGCCTGCACTGAGGTTCTTAGAGAAATGAAGCATGGTCCAGGTCCCCAAGAATTCCCCAGCCACAAGAAGACTCCATGGGCCAATCCAAAATGGAATACAGAGGGCTGGGGGAGCTGCCTAGGAGGGGCTCCCTGGGAATTTATCTAGTCCCATACACACCGACCTCTAGGGTTCTGAAGCCAGATCTTGTGCCTAGGGCACCAGTGTCCGAACTCCCAGAACACACACATGTGCATTTCCCTTGCCTCCCAGGAAGATTCTCCGAGAACTCCAGCTGAGAGCCACCAGCTAGAATGCAAGTCCAGGTCTTGGTGAACCAGGGGGAGCTCAGAGCTCACATCAATTGGAGGAAATGGATCCAGGGTGTTCTATTTCAGAATCAAGGGTAGTGGGTGGAGCTAGTATTCTCGATACCTTGCAAGACTCCTCACTCGGAGGGTCTCTCCATGCCCCAAGCAGGGAGATCCTAGCTTGCCAAGTTCCCTGCTTCAATCAAAGGCTGACTTCGTGGGCTGACCTCTGTATCTTCCCCCAGGATAATGAGGAACTGGGACTCAGACTCACCCAAGATCACATCTGGGAAGTACCTTGCCCACTCCTGCTGGATGGAACTCCTCCTTTGAACTTGGCAGAGCAGCTGTGGTCTCCATCTTGCAGTTGAGGCTGTGGAGGCTTAAAGAGGGTGAATGTGGCACTGGAGGTGGGTATGGGGGTGAGGGTGCCCTGTCACCGCAGGCCCTGCCTTTCAGCTTTCCCAATAGCCCCCAGATGACTTCCATCTGAATGCAGGCCACATGTGCTCTGCTCCTGCGCGACAGAATGGACTCGTTTCCAAAACCAACTTGAAGTTTCCTGAAAGGCGCGGTAGGGTGACAGGCTTCAAGGGCTCTCAGCAGAGCCCTGCCCAGGAAGCAATGATGCAGCATTTCCCTGGCCATGCACTTGTGGCTGACCCTGGCCGCAGGGGCCTTCCTCTCCTCATTAGGGAAGGATGCTGGGGAGGGTGGAGAAGGCTCTGGGGAGAGGCAAAGCCCTTCTGGGAACCATCCTGAGGGAAGTGGTCACTCCTGTGTGGCCCTGCCCTGCTCTGGGCCTGGCCCATTTTGGCCTCAGCAGGTCTTTGGTGCTGGAAAGAATGGGCCTCAGCTCCAGAGCCTTGCAGGAGGCAGAGGTCAGCACATTCCAGGGCTGAGCCTTTCCGCCCAATACTCACAGCCTGGGCCTCATCCTGTCCCCGGGCTGCCCTCGGAGGCGTCAGTGGGCAGGGTGGGGGACTGGTGGCCCCTCTTTGACAGTCAGAGCTCTTGGAGCTGCTTGGTCTCCACAGGGAGAATGGAGCCTGCGGTCCTCCTACCTACCCAAAACGGGGCTGCTGGGCCCCAGACCATCGCCTGCTCCCAATTCCTGGACCCCAGCCCCTGCACGGAAGACGAAGAGCCTGTTTCTCTGCTGGAGCCCAAGAGACACAGATTCTAGTCCTGTGTCTCTTGCAGACACCCCCGAGTCTTTCTTCCTGGTCTCCCCTCAAGGTACACGTGCCTTCTCTGTTCCTCACTCCTCTGCCCATTCACCATTGCTGATTCCCATTCACCATTCAACCCCATCTTTACCCCACTTCCCTAGGATGCCTTTGTGGACCCTGGAAGACTGGGCCCTCTATCCCATGCCCTGGCCTTCCTCCTCCACCCCCCAGCCACTCCTCTGCCACAGTTCGTTCCTGGAGGGCAATACACTGACTCCTTCTCTCCAGCCAGGAGGCCTAGGATAGTGACCACTGCTTGTGTACTGGCCAGACACAGTGTGAGGACCCAATAGTGCTTACTGGGCATGATGGAATGTTCTAGCAGGGTTGGGTCTCTAGAAGGTTCTACCATGAGGCTCTCCACATTCCTAGGCTGGAAGAGGAATGCACTGTCAGGAGCATAGCTATGATGGGGCAGGGCAGAGAGCCTGTGGGTGTCACACTGAGAGGCCAGGCCAGGATGGGGTGTTGGGAAGAGGGATTGGAGGGGTAGCTGGTGGAAATGGGCCCAGATGTCTTACAATAGAGAGGTGAGACCTGTGGAGGGGCTGTGCCCACATAGACAGCCAGAGGCCGACTCCTGAGGCCATTGAACTAGTCGCCAAGGACCCCTCCCCTTTCACAGAACTCCCTCCTTGCAGAGGGAGGCAGCAGAGCTCCCATCAGATCCTGCCTTCTCCCTGAAGCCCCCTCTTCTCAACTGTAAAGCGGGGAAGAGACCTAACTGATGGCGTCATTGAAATGTCAGCAGAGGAAATGTCCTTGAAGGATGTTATTGAACTGAAGGTCACTTTGCTTTTTCCTTCTCTGCAGAATCACAGGCCAGAGGTGAGAATGGGAACAGAGACCCTGCTGGTCCCTGGGAGGGGGGCTTGCTCTCCAGTCGATGGCAAAGGATTGTGTGACTCTCTGCAGTTCTGGGAAGAAGGCAGAGATGAGTTCCAGCTAACTCTGCAGAGGTGAATGGTTTTCCTTGGCCCTTCCCAGCCCTATTGTCATCAAATGCATACCAAGCTCTTAACCAGGGGCCAGGCACTGGGATGGTGCAGACAGAATGACTCAGCTCTGCCCTTCTCAGAGAGCAGAGTTGGGAACAAGGGTGCACTTTCTAGAAAGTGTGAGCAGACCAGGCTCATTCTTCATCCCCTGAGGAGACCTGGCTAAGGCTCTGGCCTTCAGGCCCACATCTGTGTCTCCAGCTGCCACTAATTCCCTTCCCACATGGGCAACGGTTGGACAGCTCATGCTCATCTCCCAACCCTGCATCCTGGAAGCTGTCCCCAGACTCGCTCCACCCTTCTCTCCAATGATGGCAGCTCCAGCCTTCCAGTTGCTCAAGCAAAAATCTTAGAGTCATCTGGACCCTTCTCCTTCTCTCACAGTCCACACCCAATCTGTCAGCTGGTTCTGTCAGCGGTACCTTTAAATATGTGCAGAGACTAATTCATCCAGATATGGAGCCGATCCATGGTGCGGGGAGGGAGGAGGCTGAAACAGCTTGAGGGAGTTTGGGAGATGATGGGAATCTAAGTACCTCGACTGTGAAGATGTTTAATGGGTGTACGTGAACGCCTAGACTCATCAAACTGTACACTACAATGTATGCCAAATACGCCTCCAAAAAGCTGTTTGTGATTGTGTTTTAAGTCACAGGTTCCCAGTGACCTCGGTGAGGCCTTAGGTAAATCTTCTACTTCTCTTTGTCTCCCTTTTCCCACCTGTAAAATGGAAGTCTCCAAAGGGACCTTCCTGGGACCATCGGTACCTATCATGATCACATCCTCATGTCTCCCTACGAGGCCGTAAGGGGTTAAAGGAGGCCCCATCCTGGAGCGGGGGACAGTGTGTCTATGTGACTCAGGCTTGTTCCAGGACTTTTCTGATCATGGCTCAATGCATCAGCCCTTCCCATAAAAATGGCTTAGATGAAGTTGAGGAATTAGTTGGGGAGAGGAAGGTGTCAGGAAATAGGGTCAAATCACATGGGGACAGTAAGGAGACGAGAACACATGGGGCAGCCCATGCGTGGGCTTCTGTTCAGGCTCAGACAACTCTCTCAGAGAGCTGGAGAGAAGCACAGCCATGGTGGCCAGACCGACCTCAGGGGAGACTGAGGCCCATGGAGATCCTTTTTCCAGTTCACTAAGCTGGAAACCGGCAGAGTCGATGCTGGATTCTTTTTTTTTTTTTTTTTTTTTTTTTTTTTTTTTTTTTT
>NW_026000240.1:29265388-29298091 GCF_001458135.2 Marmota marmota marmota
TTTTTTTTTTTTTTTTTTTTTTTTTTGATATTTTATTTTTTAGTTGTAGTTGGACACAATACTTTTATTTCATTTATTTATTTTTATGTGGTGCTGAGGATCGAACCCAGGGCCTTGCATGTGCTAGGCAAGCGCTCTACCGCTGAGCCACAACCCCAGCCCGATGCTGGATTCTTAATCACCTTCTCCGTGGGGACTTTCTGACCACCTTAATGATTGTCACAGCTTGTTCCTTCCTTCCCTGGCCTTCCTGATCACCTCTATCCTGTACCCCACTTCTTTTTTTTTTTCCCATAGCATCTTGCATGTCCTAGTCTGTAATATTATTTACTTGTTTGACATTTGTGTTCTTTGTCTCCCCCTGGAAGAATATGAACTCCAGCGACTCAGAGATCTTTCCAGAGGAATCTCAAAAAAAGCCACAGGGAACCTCTGATTTAAAACACAGTAAATGCCAGAGCTTGGTGTCTGTTTTGTAAACTGAAGACTCCTGAGCATCTAGAACAGCACCTTGGACAGGCCCTGGGGCAGAGCAGTCGGTAATAAACACTGTTGAATAAAATGACTCGGTCAAAGTTCACTGCCCTGAAAAGAACCAGGGCTTCCAAATTACTCTGAGTTCAGCGGGCCCCTCTAGCGCTCCCTGCTTTGTCCACCTCCTAAAGCCTCCATTTCCTCACCTACAAAATATGAAGAGCTATGAAGAGAGAGAATACCAATGAATACCTAGCAGAGTGCCTGGCTCACAGCCACCAGACCAGGGGCAAATGCAGGGAAAAGTGACTTTATTTAGTCACTTTATTTAGTTACAAGGTAAAACTGGCAAATAGGTCAAGCAAAGAGCTGGCCCTTGTGCAGAGGGAATAGGATAGGAAGATACAGGGAGAAGTGACCGTCTACCTGTCAGAGAGAGGCCTCAGAAGAAGCCCACCCTGCCAGCTCCTTGTTCCTGGACTTCCAGGTCAGGAGGAACTGTGAAGCCATACGTTTTTGTGATTGAAGCTATCCCACCTCTGGTACTTTGTTACAGCAGCCCCAGGAGATGAATGCAGATAGGTCTGGATAGAACTGGCAAGTTCAGCAGGCCAGAGACTGTTGCCACTCAATCCTCTCCCATGCAGATCCCTCTGCACACAGTTGTCCCAGACATAGGTCCCCAGAGTCCATCCCAGAGATGTCCAACTGGGTGTCTCAACCTAAAAGACCAGGTAGCTCAAGAGGAGTCCTGATGGCACCATGGGGCCATATCAAAGTAGAGACCCTGAAGAACACATCCTGTGTAGGTTCCATGAGGAGGGCTTTCTGGAAGGATCTGGGTCACATGGATAAAGAGGCAGAGAATAGCCTCCGCTCACCTTTTCTCTGAGTCAGTCAGAAGAGAGGAATCCATACTCTCTGGAAAGGGGAGAGCAAACACCCAGGCTCTGAGCCCAAACCCCCTCTTCCCCCCATCTCTGCTGGTCCTGCCTGGGCACGCTGGGCCGCTGGGGTTGGGAGATTCGTTTGTATCAAGCTATGGCCTTTGAGCCAGAGACTCAGGTCATCTCTGTGTCCTGCTTCTCTAGTCATTAATCACTCCTGTTGGGACAGCTCATCCCTACCCCTCCCGTCTTGAGCTGGGTTCTGATTTAGTCGTATGAGATGTCATGATGTCCTCTTATCTCCCCCGACATCACCTTACCCCATTCCCTCTCCTGGCCTGTTCAACTGCTTTGGTCAACAGTCCAGGCTAAAGATCACAGGCATGAGACCCACATGTCAATATTGTGTAGATTAATTAATCCTTGCGGAAGAGTTTCCGAGTCACCCACGGGTGACCTTTGGTAGAAAGATCTTATTTCTTCTGCAGGGTAAGGGGAAGAATCTTAACAAAACATTTTTTTTTTTCTTTTTCCTGACAAAACAAGGCCACCCACATACACTCCCCTTGAGAAGCCAGGCCTGCCTGGAGTAACTGTGTTTTGGTCTATTGTCATGTAACTGTCACCCTGCGTGGCAGTCCCAAGCCATCTCCTCATTGACTCACTCCTGATTTAGGAAAATAGGAGCTGCCAGGACCTAGGCTGCCTAAACCCCCATCTGATGCCACCCCCACCCCCCCCCAGGTCTCCTCCCTTTTCTTGTGTGTTTGGAGACACACCCTGGGGCTTATGGGGAGAGAGCTTTGAATCCCAGCCCCACAGCCCTGCTCCCAATTTGCCTCCTGTGTTTAAGGAGAGGAAAGGCCAGCTAGCCTGGGTCAGGCTGTGGGGATAAATGCAGCAAAAATCGATGATCCCATAAAATCGCTGGCTCCTCTGTAGCTGCAGGCTTTAGGTGATTCAGATCCTGTTGGGCTCCGGACGGACGCTGTGCGGAATTCAGACTTTAGCTTTGGTCCGGATAGTTAGTTCTGATCAAGTGTTTCCGGTCAGACGATGTAGACCTTTGCTCCTTCCTCCATACATCTCCCAGGCTCCCTAGGTGGGGATGTTTTCTAATAGAAGCTGAGCCATGCCCAAATGTCAAGGTCGGTGGCCTCTAATCTATTTGAACCAAGGATCAGATTCCCATGGGCTTTTCCTGACAGTCCCAGGAGCAGATTAGCAGCCTGTAATTTGTGGCTCTTGGGGGCCGGAATGACCTGAGAAATCCATCTTCTTTCTGTTAGTAGAGGCAGCTTCTGAGAAGGGAGATGGTGGAGAAGTTGGCCTGGGTCCCCACAGGTCCCAGTCCTCCCTGGACATCCCTCCATTGAGATGGCTTTCTGCAGCCTGCACTGAACAGTCCAAGAATGACACCACATCTGCCTTGATCTGTAGCTTGTACCATGTAGCCTGAGCTCCCTGGAACCCTCTGCCAGGGACTTTTCCTTCTCGCTGGGGCCTCCACATAGACGAGAGCAAATAACCAAGTAGGAATGTATTTTTTAAAAATGTTTAGGGAGTTTCCTGGTTGTCACCACACCATAGCTCTTCTTACCTCCTACTTTTGCAGTTGGATCCAGTTGGAATTCAGAATAATGTCCTGGGAATTATAAAATCCTAACCAAATCATTTTTTTAAAAAAAAAATTCAATTATACTTACTAGACGATTCCTAGAGTCAGGAAAATGAGAAATATGTTTAGTAAAGAGTTCCAGGAATGGCATGCGAAGCCACAATGGTCATTCTGTGGTCCAGAGATGGTGATGACTGTGCCCACCGGCCCGGGCCCAGTTCCCACCCAGAGACAGCTGCTAGCTGGTGAGACGGAGCCCAGGCTTGTGGGTGGGTGTTTCTCTTTCTCTGCTTCGGAGCAGTTCCACACTGGCTGGAATGTGACTGACCCTGCTGGTTCTCCCACAGGGACACACAGAATGAGAAACGGAGGTACAGAGATGCAGAGGTGCCTGGGAAATGGCAGACCCAGCAGGGTGGGAGTCGCAGATGGGAGTTTCAGGGGAACAGCAAGATGGGGTTCAGGTGGGCAGAGTGGGTCCTGGGTTACACTGACGGGCTCCTGACAGCTTGAGGTGCATCCCAGCCCTGTCCTTATGAGCCCTGGGACTTTAGCCTGTTACAACCCTCTCTAAGCCTCCTGCTCCTCCAAAGGGGGATGATGGTGATAACCAGTGCCATAAGTCTGCATGACCATTTAGGATGATGCGCACAGAGTGCCTGGAGCCGGGGCTGGCACCCGGAAGAGAAAGTGCTCAATTAAACCCTTGCTATCTTCACTGTCGAGTTGGCCTTAGTATTAATCCCCAATCCCAAGTCCTAACTGTGGGGCACTGTTCATGTCCTACCCATCTGTCCCTCTGTCCATACTTCCTTTACAATATATTGTCATCACTCAAAGTAACTTGAGTGGATCTGTTTCTTGCAGCTTGGAAGAGCGTCTCCAACATGGAAATAAAATGAACTTTCTTGATTCTAGAGAGCCCAGGTTCCCACGTAGTTCAAACACACATGGGAAATGTTGCTTGGCCCTTGAAGGGCCTGGGTCTCAAAGCACTGTTCAGATCAGTACAAACAGAACCAAATTCAAGAATGGAGCAGTGCTCAGCTGGCCACGGGAAGGGTGTGGAGGACATTTCAAGGCAGACTGGGAGGAGGAAGCTGGTATCCTGGTCTCATCCAGAGGAGGAACCGCAGCACACCCTTGAGGCTTGAGGTTAGCAGAGAGGCTGAGCAGCTGGCTATGTGTGTGTTTTTGTGTGTGTGTGTGATGTGTGAAGGAGGCATGTATTTGGACAGGAGTCACAGGATATGCAAGTGTGTGTGTGTGTGTGTCCTGTGCCCGTGAATGTCTGTGCTTATGCCAGGATGGGTGCATATGTAGGCAGAGCAGGAGGAGAGGAGATTTCTGAGTTTGCGGGTTGGGACCTGTGGGGTTTGAGAAAGCTGTGGGTGTCTGGAGCGGGTGTGCACCTGAGAATGAACACCTATGGCCAGGTGTGTGATCGTGTGCATGGCCGTGTACGCCCAAGTGTCTACGCAATTTCTGTGCTTGGCTGGTGTGTGAGGCAACTCTCCTCTGCCCTCGGCAGCTCCAGGAGTCATAGCTCAGGATGGGGTGGGGCAGGCCACCTGGGCCACCTGACTGGCAGGGCTATAATGACAACCTTATGGGACCTGCTGTGACCCAGGAGCCAGAGCCATTCAGGAACTGCTGTCAAAGACCAGGAATGAGGAAGTCTCAAAGGTTCCTCTGGATTTTCATTTCAAAGGGCAGAACATGACCTTTGCCTGTACCACTTGGGCTTGCTGCAGGCTCCTTGTGCATTCCCTCAACAAGGAAGGAGAGGCCAGTTTCACTTTTCTTCCTGTTGTTTTCACTTTCAGACTCCCTGCATTCAACACCGAGGAAGGTGCATCTGCAATGGTGCGACGTGTGTCCAAGTCCCTGGTTTCTGTGAAGGCCTGGGTGCAATCCTGTGTGCAATGTTCCAAGCTCAGGAGCTATGCACATCCACTGCTGTGATCTGCCAGCCCAGGGACCTGATGAGACAGGCTGTGACTTAGCTATGGCTCTCTGATCCTCCTCATTGTGCTGGTGAGAAAACAGCTTCTGAGAGGAGGAGCTTTGTCCAAAATAACACAGGGCGGGTGACAGAACAGCTGTCAGGCCTGGCATTGAGGGAGGGCGTCCGGCTGGTTGGTCAACAGGTGAAAGGAGGCACTCAACTCCAGTCCCTCTTCCTAACAGGCTATGCCAGACAGCTGGACTTCTGGCACGTCTTTCCCTCTGGCCCTTCACCATGTCATATTGCCTTTACAGTCCCAGGAGCCCCGAGGGCCCTGGTCACTCTCACAGAGACTCCATCCTACCTGACAGATCCTCCCCACCCCCAGGTGGGGCTGTCCTGTGAACAAGCAGCAGACCAGCCTTTGTTCTGAGATATCCATCTCCACTGTGCCCTACCAGTTGCCCTCTTAGAGCTGATGCCTTGTTGGACAGTCATGATGCTTTCGTTCCCCAGAGGGCTTCTGAAAACAACAAGACTCACACCTCATAGGCCCTGTGCTCCTTAGGACCTGCCAGCCTTGACCAGCCGCCCCCTCTCACAACCCCTGCAAACTGTTCAGCTCTGCCTGGGGCTCAGCGTCCCGGTTCTCCCACCCCCACCCTTTAGGGCTGTGTTGACAACTTGCCAACAAGCTGTGACCTGAGGTTCCCTTGACCCTCTTCCAGATGGAATGGGTCCATTCTACATGCAAATAAAATAACAATAGTCTTGTCCCAATCCACAGGAGAAATGGAATACCTACTGAGAACTCTCTTTTGGAGTCCTTCTCCCATTAAACATTTGACATTGGCAACTGCAAACAAAGAAGCCATCAGACCTGTGTAAAGCATCTGACTGTCGACCTCGATCTTCACATTAAATTTGGCTCTTATTTACTTTTATCCCCCTGGGATGCTTCATGTGTCTGAGAGGAAGTGCTGGTGCCATGACATCCTGCTTGTGGCATGGGATAAAAGGACCCATTCTCTGGGAGACCACTGGAGTGTAGCTTTGCTGTCCCGTGGACCCTGGTCTGACTGTCCTAGAAGGCTTGGCCAGGATGGATGTTTGTCACTGGCACGTTGGAGGTAGCTCAGGACAGTTGCCAGCCACCTACTAGAGGGTTGCCAGATTGAGCAAGTAAAAATAAAATATAGGGCACCCAGTTCCATTTTAATTTTAAATCAATAATGAATAATTTTTTAGTATAAGTACATCCCAAGTATGCCAAAATTGTACTACATTACTACACTCGTAATGAAAATTTGTTGTTTATCTGAAATTCAAAGTGAACTGGCAACCAGGGCTTCATCTGGCGAGCCTAATCCAGCTCCGACACCCTCTGGTATGTACCACCAGGCATCAGAGGCTCTGCAAGGAACCTGTAACCATAGCAACAGCTGAGATTGTCATTGATCTATACTCAAGGGCAGATTCAGGTCCTTCCTGCAGTAATAATGCCCCTCTCTCCGTTCTAGAAAGTGGAATTGGCCAATCGCAGTGATGCCCAGACCCCAAAGGTCAGTCAGTTCAGTGCTTTGTACCTAAGTTGCCGCTGGGTAGTGCTTTGAGCTTATCTTTCAACAGGTCCTTTTAGTTTTCCTTTTCTTCTTTACCCATGAAAGCTTTTTTAGGGAAGGAAGATGATAAGCCCAATAAAGACAGCATGTCAAGAGCATGCACCTTATAACATTGCCCGTAAGCCCACGATGACATCCCTGCGAGTGGTTCCCACGTGAGGCCAGAGCTGGGCTTTGGCCCAGTGTTTTTCAGGTTCATGATCATCTGTCAATTAAACAACAAATATTTATTCTCAGGATTTAGTAATACTTCTGAACCTATTAATAATACAAATCAGCAATATATAAACCAAATCAATACTTGTTGAATAATGTTTGGCATCCAAGAACTCTAATTAATCTTGAGAATTTATTCTGTAAAGCACCAAATTTTAACTGATTTGTTTACTCCTATACCTGTGAAATGTTTTGGGCTGAATATGGCTCCAAAATGTCATATCCAGAGCACACTCTACTATTTGTCTGCACAGTGTTTTGAAGATGTGACAACAGCTGGGACGGCCCTGGGAGAGGACTGTGGACTGGCCCAGGGCATTGCTGTGGGCTGCCTACTCCCTATCCCCGAGTGGCTTTGTAGCCACATTGTTCTGGACAGCAGCCTTCATTGAAATCACTGGCTGGTTGACTCAGAAACCTGCTAGGGACCTCATATTTTTTCTCAGGCAAAGGGCTGGGTGCAGGGGCAGTGGGCAGACCCTCCCATGGGAGATTTGATGAGTGACTTCTTTAAGGAAAGGGTCTATGCCTGAGTTTGTGTGGCATCCCCTTGAATCTGGCACAGAGAGCCCAATGAACAAGGTGATCCCGGTAGGAAAACAACCACAACCATGAGCCATCTCGACTCACCTCTGAGCAAAACAGGTTTATTTTTACATCTTGACATCCACATCAATCCTCTAAAACTTTTTTCGTCTGCCTTTTGTTGACTCCTGGTCCCCCACGCCTGGTCTTTCTTTATTGTCCTCCAAATCTCCTGAGGACTGGGAACTGGGGGGCAGGGCACCACTAGACTGAGAGAACTACAAGGAGGGGGACGTCTTCATTGTAATTAGAGGGCTGGTCTCCCTATGCAGATTTCTGCAGATAGAAACATCCAGAGAAAGGCAAGGAACCCTGAATGCTTGAAATCTATGGGGGTGGGGTAGGAACGGGGTCAATGGAGGAAAGGACTGTTTCCTCTGCAACTGGACTGGAGACCCATGATGCAAGAATTTTCATTTGTGCATTGCTGAGTGACGGCTGCATTGCTCCCTGGCAGAGACAGAGAAGGATCAAAGAGAGTTTGTTTTATGCCCAGTATAAGACCTTAAAAAAGGGAAGGATTAAAAGAAACAGGAAAAACTCCTTTTAGATGAGAGCAGCCAGGATCACATCAGAGTTTCTGGAATGGAGATGATCCTAGAATGAGCACATTCGTTCATTCATCCAGCAAATATTTATTGAGCACCTTTGGAGGCCCAGGCAATGATCCAGGCCCAGCACCACGGGCTTTATTCAAGTGTGGCTGTTTGGAATGATTAAATCGGATCTGGGTCTTGGGAAGGAAGTGAGTATCATTTTATTACAGTATTTACCAAAGAAAATATCAAATACTTTTAGGCTTTATCCAAGGAAACTCTAGCCCTGCCCCCGCAGCTTCACACATCCACCGAGTCCTTATGTCTTCAATCCTCTGAGCATCAGCCCCCTTCTTCCTGTGCAGATATGATCAGCTCTTGCCAACTGTTGAAAACAGGGCAGGAATTTGGCAAGAGGTTCAAGGTGAAAGCTGTGTCTTTAGTTCCTGGAGCAGATGGAGGGCAGAGAGAAAGTTAGCTGGGTGGCTCTGGGGCTGTGACCCCTGGGGAGAACGATGCTGACCCGCTTTGAGGCTGTCTTGGGCTCCGACATCAGTAAATGCATTCTGTTATCTCCTCTCCAGGGCTGGCATCCTCCAAGTGTGGAAAGTCCCTCTGACTGTCAGCCCAGAATATGGGTGTTGCTGGGGAGCTGAGCGGTGCTAGGGGAAACTGAGAAAGTACTCTGAATTCAATTTATAATGTTTTCAGCTTGGTGTCCTCTTAAAACAAACAGGAAAGGTGTCTACAGAAGGTGCAGATCATGAAACGAATGTCCGACTCTGGCAGGGGTGGAGCAGAGCCCTGTCTGGTGGCTGTTGTCCCCACCTTCCTGTACCTTGCACGTGGTTAATGCCCTTTTTCTGCACGCCAGCCACAGCAACAGTGACCAAGTTGGAAAAAAGAACCACGAGGGAATCCAGGCACAGAGACTCACCATAGCCAGCCAAGCCAACAAGGAGACCCAAACCACCCCTCCAGCTTAGGCAGGAGGAGGCCCCTTCTTTGAGTCTCTTGTACTCATTGAAGGGGTTCAAGGTGAGGCCCTTTCCTCTAAACCAGCGGCTCTCAAAATGTGGTTGCTGGGCCAGCAGCAGCAGCAGCAGCGTTGCCGAGGAGCTTGTGAGGCATGCAGAATTTGGGACTCTATTCCAAGCCTTCAATCAGAAACCCCAGGCAGGACTCAGCAATAAGTGCTCAGAAAAGCTCTGGGTGCTTCTGGTGCACACTGAAGTGTGAGAAGCACAGATGTCTGTAGACCTCCCTGTGCCAAGCCCCTGAGTGTTACTGCACAGACTCCGCAGGCCAGAACACCCAGGTCCCCAGATTCAGCCACTGCAACAGCCCAGGCCCTTGCTGATGCCCCCTGTCCTCTCTCTTCCCCTCTTTCACTGAAGTCCCACAGTGTGTGGAAGGCAGAGGTGACTGGAACCTGAGATACACTCCACAGAGACCTGATGAGCCAACCTCTTCTATGACCCAGGATGCTTCGTCTCAGGAACAGGAAGAAGCAGGAAAGTTCTGCAAGGTAAATTGAAGTCAGGGAATGGATAGATGGCCTCCTTGCATGGTTAGAACAAAGTTAGGCTAGCTAAGGGGGACAAATCTCATACAACTGGGAAGGGATTACCTTTGGCACATGAGCTATGTCTAAGTTATTTTAGGTCTTCAGGTATATTAAAAGGGCGAGAAGTGAATTGCAGCTGAAATGGAGGACGTTCTGAAAGTTGTCCGACATCCTCCACCATCAGGACTCTGGAACTCCCTCCCATGCCACACACACACCATAGTGAAGCTTCTACATAAAGAGGGAATGGCCTTGCCAGGCATGGTGGCACATGCTTGTAATCCCAGGGGCTCTGGAGGCTGAGGCAGGAAGATGGCGAGTTCAAAAGTGAGGTGCTAAGCAACTCAGGGAGACCCTGTCTCTAAATAAAATACAAAATAGGGCTGGGGATGTGGGTCAATGGTCAAGTGCTCTGAGTTCAATTCCTGTTACCCCTCCCCTCCCCACCCCCACACACATACACAAAAAAGACGGAAAGGCCAAGACTCCCATCTCATGGCGGAGTCTGTGCAAGTTCATCAGGAGCAGAAAAAAACATGGACATGCTAATTTCTAAAAGTGAGGACTCCAATAAAATGAGTTTTAAAAAAAATAGACAGGGAAAGTGATTGGTGGTAGCATGAGGTCTAGGAGGTCATATGGGCTACCCTTCTTCACGTCATTTAATACCCTTCAGGAACATCACGGTGTGGACAATGAGACCACATTCTCAATGTTCTAGACAAGTTCCAGAGAATGAGTTATGTTAGCCCACATTGACAATACCAGCTTCATTACTGCTGTTTGCCACTACAAAGATCCCCTGAAACTGCAAAACGTACTGAACACTTAGACGATATTATCCCTACACATACATGCCCATGATAAAGTTCAACTTGGAAGCTAAGCACAGCAAGAGACGAGCTAATATTAAAATGGAATAGTTATAACTGTAGACTGCAATAAAATTATGTGAATGTGTTCTCTCTCTTTCTTTCTCTCATACTCTCTCTCTGAAGCTGGGCACATAGCAGCTTAGTGAGGCCTGAAGCAACTTCATGAGACCCTGTCTCAAAATAAAATATAAAAAAAAAGGGCTGAAGATGTGGCTCAGTGGTGGAGCACCCCTGGGTTCAATCCCTGGTACCGAAAAAATAAAAAAATCTTACCATGCTGTAGTCATTCCTCTCATGATGGTTTGAGATGACGATGAAGTGAGGTCTTCTGACCACACATCAGGAGGACGGTCACGATGCTGGTTGCCTGCAGGTAACTAAACCCTGGGAAAGTGAAGACCTCCAGGGAAGCCGCAGGTCTGTGTTGCGACTTCCTGGCTGCGGGGGATGGGGCGGTGTCAGGTTCTGAGACATCCAGCTCTATGCCTTGGAGCTGTTGGTAAGAAAGAAGTGAGCAGGAGGATGCACAGATGTGGGAGAAAGGGGAATGCACTCAGCTTGAGTTCCAGGCACCTGTGGGCTGTCCAGGTGGGAGGTCCAGAGGCCTCTGGGTATATAAGGTTTAGAAGGCAGAGAGAATCTGGGTTGGAGAAAGATGCGTGTGAGTCATTAGCGGTAGTAGCCAAGGTCATGGGATGTGGAGAAAAGAAGGATCAGAGATTTATTATATATGTTTTATGTGGATGTTACTATAGTAGTATGTTAGATATGTTATACATATAAATGAACACATAGATGCATATATATGTATATATATATGCTCTACAATTTATAAAAAGTAGGAATTTAACAAAATGTCCATACTACCAAAAGTGCTATACAGATTTAATGCAATTCCTATTAAAATTCCAATGATGTTCTTCATAGAAATAGAAAAAGCAGTCAAGAAATTCATTTGGAAAAACATCAGGCCTAGAATAGTCAAAGAAATCCTTAGTGAGAAAAGCGAAGCCGGAGCATCAGCACTCGACCTTAAATTATACTACAGGTCTATAGTAATAAAAACTGCATGATATTGGCACAAAAACAGACATGAAGACCAATGAAATAGAACAGAAAACACAGAGACAAACCCATATAAATACAGTTATCTTGTATTGGACAAAGGCACCGTAAACACACATTGGAGAAAAGAGAGCCTCTTCAACAAAGGGTGCTGGGAAAATTAAAAATCCATATGTCGAAGAATGAAATTGAATCCCTATCTCTCACCCTGCACAAAATTCAACTCAAAGTAGATCAAGGACCTAGGCATTAGACTAGAGAGAAAAAATGGGGCTAATTCTTCATTATGTCAGCCCAGGAACCGACTTTCTCAATAAGACTCCTAAAGTACAAGAAGTAAAATCAAGAATCAATAAATGGGATGGTATCAAACTAAAAAGTTTCTCCACAGCAAAGGAAACAATCAAGAATGTGAAGAGAGAGTCTACAGAATGGGAGAAATTCTTTGCCACTTGCACCTCAGATAGAACATTAATCTCCAGTATATATAAAGAACTCAAAAAACTTAACACCAAAAACAACAATAACAATAACAACAACAACAACAACAACAAAAACGAATAACCTAATCAATCAATGGGCAAAGGAACTGAACAGACACTTCACAGAAGAAGAACTATGATTAGTCAATACATAAATGAAAAAGTGTTTGACATATCTACCAATTAAAGAAATGCACACTACACTGAGAGTCCATCTCATTCTGGTCAGAATGGCAATTATCAAGAATAGAAGTAACAATAAATGTTGGTGAGGATATAGACATAAAGGCACACTCATACATTGCTGAAAGGACTGGTCATTGGTGCAATCATTCTAGAAAGCAGTATAGAGATTTCTCAGGAAACTTGGAATGGAACCACCATTTGATCCAGTGATCCCACTCCTTGGTATATAACCAGAGGGCTTAAAATCAGCATACTACAGTGACTCAGCCACATCAATGTTTATAGCAGCTCAATTCACAATAGACTAAGCTATGGAACCAACCTAGATGCCCTTCAACAGATGGATCAGTAAAGAAAATGTGGTAGATATACACAATGGAATATAACTCAGCCATAAAGAGAAATGAAAGTCTGGCATTTACTAGTAAATAGATGGAGCTGGAGACTATCATGCTAAGTGAAATAAGCCACTTCTAAAAAACCAAGGCTGAATATTCTCTCTGATATGTGGATGCTAACACAATAAGTGGGGAGGGGGGATAGAATTTCATTGGATTGGACAAAGGGAAAGGAAAGGAAGGGAAGGGTGTGGGAATAGGACAGACAGTAGAATGAACTGGACATAACTTTCCTATGTTCATATATGAATATACGACCAGGGTAACTCCACACAGTGTATAATGACAAAAAAAGGCAAATTATACTCCATGTATGTATGTCAAAATGCACTCCACTGTCACATATATCTAAAAAGAAAAAATAAAACAAAGTAGGGATTTAAAATTACAAGATAGAAAAGAGCTACAAAAAGAAACTGACATTCTCTGCCCACTGCTCATGGATGGTCCTGTGTCCCTACCGGGTGCACATGCTCCCCTTTGGGAACTGCTGGGATAAGCTGGTGTCTCAGGTTTCCTGGTGTCTCTTGTGTAAACAAGAGGCTTGCTATGTGCATAGCGAGTGTTCAGTAAATATTTGTGAAAGGGACAAATAAACAAGTCACCCAGGAATGTTCTGGAACGGAGGCAATTCACAGTGTGGCTAATAGCTTGGACTTTGGAATTGGAAGGATTGCAGCTCACGTTCCAGCCCTGTTCCGCACTAGTCCTGTGATGGACAAGTGGTTTTTCTCCCTGAACCTCAGGGCATAGGGACCAGATCTCCCCCGCGCCCCCCCCCCCCAACCCCTGCAGGCTGTTAATGCAAGCCTCCTGCAACGAGCAGAGCCTGGAACACAGGCAGGAGTCATAAAGATGAGCTGTGTTCCCCGTGAGGAGAATAACCCCAGAGCAGCAGCGTTTTCTGGTTTTTTAATGAGTGCTGCAAGCAGTTGAGCTCTCTTGAGGGCAGAGAGTAAGTGTGAATTTTGGCAGAGGCAGTGACTGGGACGTCAGTCGGTACTGGAGGCCGCCCACGTGCCCTCGCCTGGTGCAGAGAAGCAACAGACAGGGGAAAGCAGTGACTCCCCCCACATTCGCGAAGGTCAAGGCAGGGCAGGACCAGGAGCATCTTCCCTGACGCCCAACCAGCCATGGGATTTATAGTGATTTGCTTCCATTCTGCAATTGACATTTATGGAAAACTACCGTGGGATCAGGCAGTTTTTCCTTTCTTTTATTTTTTTTTTTATAAAGATAATTACATTTGTTTCTTTATAAAGGAATATTTATCATAAAAATTAAAATGTAAAAAAAAAAAATTAAAATGTAAAAGGCCACATTCCCTCCATGGAAAGATAACCTTTATTACTCTTTTGCTCTGTTTTATTCTGGCCTTAAGTTCTATGTAACAGCATTTTGAAAGCCATTATGGCAATTATTATATATGTTGTGTAATATGGACATCTGTCTTTTTATTTGAGGTCTTGATATAGGTCTTTTCCTTGTTATCACAAGTCCTTCGTGGGCATAACTGAGTAGCTGTTTTCTGCATGTCTGAAACCCTTATGCAGCTCAGCCTCTCCCTGAGGAACTGGGCAGTCCTGTATCTGCCCTGCAGCCACAATACCCACCAGGGCCTGATCCCCATAGGGAATAGTTGCTCCTTGACACCTGAGACCCAGGTACCGGATCACCCTATTTTCTTCAACTCCAGCTTTCCGTTTCCCTTCTTTGAAACAAGAATCAGATCTGCCTCTCATGGCAGCTGCCAGGCTAAGTGAGGTGCCTGTTTAGAGGCTGCTGGGTGAACTTCCCAGTGCTCTCCAAATCTTGGTTTGTTGGATGGATCAGAACTCTTCAGATGCTAGCAACAGGAAATCCAGCTCAACAAAACTTACACCATAAAGGGAATTTATGGGCTCACAAAAGTGCAAGGCCCAGATGCAACTGCCCAGTGAAACCAGAGCCTGAAGGACACGGCCACAGGTCTCGGTGACCTCTTTCCCACACTCCCATTTCATCCTGGGGCAGATTCTCCCCAAGACTCCCTAGAGCCTGACACTGAGGGAGGTGCCCCAACCCTGGCAGGCTTAGGAGACAGCACATGGTCCTAATGGCTCCAGCAGAGGGCCAAGCAGCCAGGCCTGTCCCAGGTCCTTCTACCCCGATTGGCATCAGCTCACTTAGACCACCTAACCTGAGTGTGGTACCCCGACAGAGAGTCTCAGTGCTGTCACCAGAAGAGGGGCAGGTTGGGGGAAGGGCAAACAGCAGCCGTCCACCTCAGTGACCATCATTCCTACTGCTGGGGCAGGAGGGAGGTTCTCAGAGCTGGTGAGGCCAGGAGTCTGCACAGTCTGCTGCAGTCTGGTTGAAATCCCTGGTCACTCTCCTTGGCCTCCCCTCCTGTCAGTCCTGCAGGGAATCAGTGAGCATTCTCTTCCCGAATCCCCTGCAACGAGGCCACACCCCCAGGCGCTCCCTCCCTGTGACCATGAACTGGGAGGAGGCCTGACTCCCAGTGACCTCATCAGGTGACTCAGCACACCGTGTACAGCCCAGGCCCAGGGTGTGTTAGGGTCCCCGGGCCCAGCGGAAGGGCCCCATGGAACGTTTATAGGCCTGATGTTTACAGCTCAGAAGGCAGAGCTGATGTTCCTTGGGAGAGCCAGGCTGGGGTGAGGGTGGGGATCCTGCACAGGGAGAGGACAGCGCAGCACAACAGGTGGGGGCTGAGGCTCAGAGCTGGGAGCTGTTGTCTATTCCCAGTGCTTGGGCCTTAGTTTTGTTCAGCTGGAAAAAAAAAAAAATAAATAAAAAAAAACCATACATGATAACCTCATCCCATGAGCCCCTCTTGCCTGAGAGGCTGGGAGAAGCAGGCTCGCTCCACAGATCAGTCCAGCTGTGTCTCCTGCAGTGGCATCCTGCTATCTACACTTGTGTTTGTGCTTGGTCCCTGCCCTGAAGGCTCACAAGCCACCTGATATGGGATCAATCCAAACAGGGCGTGTGCAGGGCAAAGCAAGGCACAGGCTCCCTTCTGCAGGCGAGAAACAGGACTCGGTACCCGTGGGGGCCATGGCAAGGGTGCAGAGGGAGCAGGGGGGCAGAGAACAGGGTAGTGAGGAGGGCACAGATCTGGACAAATAAAGGGGGAGGAGAAAAGGACTCCAAGGGTCAAGACCAAGGAACAAGAGTCAGGGGAAAGCAGGAGCCCAGACGTCCATTTAAAACTGGGGGACACCCACTCCAAAGCAATCATACAAGTAAATACAGGTGTCGTAGGAAATCTAGAAAATGGACCAAGATGCTCCAGGTGCCTCCTTGGGAGGGCTTCTGGGGGCTGTCCCTGCTGAGGACAAGGTGCAAAGTTTTGAGGAGAAGAGAGAGGAGAGCACCTTTGAGCCAGGTGAGGTTTGGGGGTGTGGGCGGATGCATTCTGTGACCAAGACAGCACCCAGGGCTTGTGCTGCTGGGGAGGAGGAATGGAATTCAGGGCTGGCAGCTGACTCCTAGGCTCCTGCTCGTGCACGTAGAGGGGAAGATTCAGGGAAGAGAGGAGCAAGCAGGGGCTATGAGGAGACCACAGTTGTAGAACCACCCAGTGATGACAGCATCTCCGATGGAGAAGAGAGAAACGGCAGAGGTGGGGCAGGGGACCAGGAGGCAAGCACTGCTGAATTCAGGAGAAAGGTGACCACCGTTGAGAGCTGTGAGTCCAGTTCACTCCTCAAAACAGCTACAAACAGAGGTTAACTGACCTGCCTAAGGTCACCCCGCTGGTAAGCTAACAGTGCTGGGGTAGAGCAAGAGGAAAAGCCCATTTGAACCATGAAGTTCAAAACCTTGATCTTGTGGTAAGGCTCTCACTGGGACGTGGGTGGCACACGTTCTCTCTGATCTGCTGTCCCCGGTGCTGAGCTCTCTCTGGAGATGAGGTGAAGGTGGGGGTCTGGAGCAGCCACTACCCATCATATTCTTGGTCAGCCTCAGGTGGCAGGGGAGGGAGGGAGGTGGATTAGCCAGGCACGCTGAGTTCCAGAGCTTTGACTGCTGAGGCTCGGAAGGCCCAAGAAGGCCCTAGGACCTGAGAGAGAGAGAGGTCCTCTATAGCTGGTGTAGTCAGGCCACACCCCCGGACTGCTGGCCTTCCTCCTGTATATATATGTATATATACAGGGAGGGAGGCACCGGGAGGAAGAGGGACCTAGTGATGAAATCTGCATGAGAAGTGAGTTTGAGTATTAGAGAGAAAAATGTCTAGAACCTCTAAAGCATTCAAACTCACTGAACTTCTTTACATTTAGTTTTGGTGGGGGAGGTACTGGAGATTGAACCTAGGAGTGCTTTACCACTGAGCTACTTACCCATTCATTTTTCTTTTTTTATTCTGAGACAGGTTTCATTAAGTTGCTGAGGCTGGCCTTGAGCTTGTGATCCTCCTACCTCAGCCTCCCAAGTCACTGGGACTACAGGCATATGCCATTGCACCCAGCTTTGAACTTAATCATGGAGCCCAGTAATTAGACTGCTGGCGACCAGTTCTAAGACAATGGACTTTTTGCACAAAATTATCCATCAAGTCTCTATTTGTAAGATGATAGTTACATACACCCTTACCATTCAACACCAGTGGATAGTTATTTATAATTCGTAGCTGCATGCAGCCACACATGAGATGGTAAAGAAGGGCTCCTCTCTTGTGGAATGACACATATTGGAAAAAGTAGGATACCTTACTGTAGTTTTTAAGTAAAACCATGCTTATGTGAAAGAATTAGCAAAAGTAGAAAATTCTGCAAAGTTTAAACCCGTTAGGCCCAAGCTTTCAGTTCTGTGAATATTTCAATGAAATGGCACAGGTTCATTAAGATAGGTTAGAAATCACAATCCAGAGTTTGTATATGTTAATATATTAATGCACTGTAATTATCGTGTTATAATTATATTTTCATCATTACTATTTGTGTGTGTGTGTGTGGGGGGGGTACTGGGGTTTGAACTCAGGGGCACTCAACCACTGAGCCACATCCTCAGCCCTATTTTGTATTTTATTTAGAGACAGGGTCTCACTGAGTTGCTTAGTGCCAGGTTTCTGTTCTCGAGACTAAAAGGCTCAGGGGTCACTCCATTTGAACTGGGCTAATTGGGCTGCACAAAATCACCACACAAGAGAGCGAGAGCACATGCTGAGCCCTTTTATTGAGGAGAAGCTATTCAAATGAGGCAAGGGGTCAGGTTTCAGGGGGCTGAGTCTATCTTCATGATGTCCACTGTCAGCAGGTTGACTGACACCTGGGTAGGCCACACCCAAGGGCACAGTAAGAGAAGGGGACACACCCAAGGCACTTCCATGGAAGATTCTACCCTAAACAGGACAAGGGGTTATATTACAAAGGAACAGGTGAGCACAGCTTCACCCATGGGGCTTTACAAGACACACCCATGCACGAGATATCCACCCTCGAACCCAAGAAGGGTGGGGAAAGCTCTGCCACATTTCTGTGACTGAGCGCCTCAGCACTCAGCCAAGGAGTGTGACTCAGTCAAGTGCAAGGTTGATCTCCCACAGCTTAGTATCTCACTTTTGCTGAGTCTGGCTTTGAACTTGCAATCCTCCTGCCTCAGCCTCCAGAGCTGCTGGTATTACAGGCGTGTGCCACTGTGAACCAGCTCATCATTTTTATTATATCATTGTTACGGATTATATTATTTATATATACATATACATGTGTGTGTGTATATATGTAACTTTTCTTTTTTGTACTGAACCTAGGGGCACTTTACCACTAAGCTACATTCCCAGTCCTTTTTTACTTTTTTAAAAATTTGAGGCAGAGTCTCGTTAAATAGTTGCTCAGGGCCTCACTGAGTTGTTAAGGTGGGCCTCAAACTTGCCATCCTCCTGCCTCAGCCTTCCAAGCCTCTGGGATTACAGTCACGTGCCACTGTGCCTGCCTTCTACTGTATATCACGTCTAACATTTTTTAGGTGTTCCACATCTAGGATGAGGGGCCAAAATGGGTTAAATAGTGATATGGAATGGTAGGTGAATTCAATAAAAATTTAACTCTCCCACCAGAGTTGAAACACAGTAAATTATTTTTTGAAAAGGTATCATATAAAAGTTATCAATCAGTTTAAAAACAAGCATCATGGCAGAGATAAACTGTGGTTCCTGTTGGCTGGCTCAGCAATCTGGAGATGGCAGGACACACAGGAGCAGCACAGGACTGAGGACAGGTTAGGTGCATGCTGAATGTGGGTTGAGTGACAGCAGAGATGAGATCCTGCTCAGATCCTGCTGAGTATCACCTAGGAGTGGTGATGAGCTGGAACACCCGAGGGCAAGCTGGGAATATCACCTGTACCCAAGTGGGTGCAGTGCAGATGGGGCCAGGCTAGGGCTCCTACCCCCTGGGGAGGTGTCACCTGAGGTAGTGGACATCAGTGGGGTGTGGGACAGACCTGTTGGAGTTTCTTCTTTTCCTCCAAAAGCAGCAAGTGACCTCTACTGAGTAATACCAGGAGCTGGACCAGCAGCGCCAGGCCTTGGGGAAGTCATCATGGACACTGTGGGAACCCCGTTGGCTGTACCAGGCCCTGGGCCAAGCCCAGAGAGAAAGCAGAGCATCTGGGGCTCCAGGAGGCAGGACACCCTGATGCTCCAGTGCCCCTCCCTTGCCACACAGCATTTTCTTGGTGGCTGGGGAGAGGGAGCTGGAGGGAAAATTCTGCCTGGATTCGGAGAAGGCAGATTGGAGCGGAGGAGAGAACAGCAGGCAGGAGGTGCTGTGGAAACCCATGCTACAGGGAAGAAATGCACAGAGAAGGGAACAGGAAAATGGAGTTCTTGGAGCTGAGCTAGGGAGGGCCTGCCAGTGGCCCCCAGCCTTCATTTAAGGAGTATCTCCCAGGTCAGGCATGGTTGTGGTTCTGACAGCAGAGGCTACACCTCTCCTGCTGCTTCAGCAGGGGAGGAGGGAGGCAAGGCTTCCTAAGGGTACAGGAGTGGTCAAGGCACCAAGGTGGGCTTCTAACCCCTGAAGGGTCATTGTGTGGGTGGGCATTGGACTTGATCTGCTTGCACCCAGTGTGCAGCTAAGGCCCTTTGATCAGAAGCTTAGATTCTGTTCCTGTGTTGCTTGGGTTTGAATGTGTGCTCTGTCACTTACTAGCCATGTGGCTCACCTAATTATTGTACCTTTCTGGACCCTCCATGTCACCAAATGTAAAACGCAATAGAAAAGGAACCTCTCCTGACGGGTTGTTTTAAAGATTAAATAAGTCACATTCCACCAGTCCCTGGCACAGACTGTTAGCACTGTGTGTTTGTTAAATAAAAACATACCTTTTTTTTTTTTTACTTATCAGAAATATATTTATAAGGTCAGGGTGGCCCACAAAGGGAGCAGGCTGCCCTACCACTGACAGTGACAATGAGGTGGGGCTCTTGGCTTCAGAGATGTCACACAACTCAGGGAGAGGCAGTTATTGGGGAGTTCCCTGACCCCAATTCTTGTTGGTGGATGACTCACAAGGAGCTGGTCACCAGAGTTCATCCATGATAATACTTGGGTATCCAAAGTGCTCAAAAGACCCTCACCCACTGCTGCAGCAGTGGGCAGTATGGACTGATGGACCCACCACCAAGTTCACGGCCAGTCACCAGTGAGGACAGACAAGGCTGAGCCTGGAGACTGTCAGAGGCTTCCAGAAATGGGTTTTGACAGAGAGAGCAATGACCCTAAGGCCTCAGACCAACGAGGTCTTCCCCAATCACTGGGGTCTTTTTGGAATTCATATCAGCTTGATATCGTTTACTGAACAGTTTTAAGCAATGAAATAAACCGGGCAAAAACAAGGAGAATTGACCCAGAAACTATGTTCTCAAGTAGCTTATGACTGTGTGAGAGGAAGAGACACGGGGTGCAGTTCTGGCATCAATACCACCAATCACCACTGCAAAGACAGCTGTGTGATGCTGAGCCCTTACTGGGCACCAGACACTCTCATCTTCTCATACACACTTTATAACAAACACTAATATCTTCATCTTAAATCAGGCCTCGAGGATCTGAGAGGTTAGCAAGCTATCCGCAGCCTCCATAACCACAGTAGAAACTTGTCTTGGAGTGAGATGGTCCCATCACATTATCCCTTGTCTTGCAGGAAACTAGCAATCATTGTCCCCATTTTACTGAGGAGTAAACTGAGGCTCGGGGCTCTTCCCTTTATCATCACAGGTCACAGCTGAGGCCAAATGCATGGTGACAAAGAGCACAAACCTTTAATTAGACAAAGATGCTGGCTTCCCTTCACCGGGGCCACCCCTGCTGTTGCTGTGGCCCATCCTGGACGTACCCCTCAAGACACTCTCCCTGGGAGACTCATTCCTTCTCGAGGTTTACCCACCTCCACGTGGAATCCCCAAGCCACATCTCCAGCCCAGCATCCAGCCTGGCACTGCATCTGTATAGTCACCTGCCTGGGGCACATCTTGGTTTGTGTGGCTCCCCGCAACAGCTGCTGGTCCTTCTAGATTCCCTGTGTCAGGGATGGGCATCGTCCATACTGGTTGCACAAGTCAGATTCGGGGAGTCTTCACCAATGCCTCCTTCTCTGACAGGCGGATGCCATCTCCTTTTGACATTTCTCGTGTCTATCTCTCCTCCCCACCACCATCCCACCACAGCAGTCCAGGCCCGCCTACTAGCTCCTGTGTATCCTTCCTGATGACCTCATTCTTCTCTTACCTGGCTGCCAGAGAGGTTCAGAGAAATGCACATCAGCCCAGGTCACTCTCTGTTCCTAGCTCCCCATTTGTGCTGGGGGCAAGCCTTCATTCTGAGCATGCCACTCAAGGTTCTAGCCTCTTACACATTCCCACTGTCCCTAGTCTCCTGTACCGGTCAGAATGACACCAGGCAACAGCATGACCCTCTGTCACCCCAATCCTAATCCTCCTAGTCCTTGGACACCTTCTCCAGGGAGCCTTCCCGTTGTCCCAGAAGGATTGAAGGACCTCTTCTCGTGCTCCCACGCAGCTCTGTACATCACCATGCTTTCTCTTCTCTCTTTCCACCTTGAGATCAGAAAGGCTTTGAAGTTAGGGGCTGCTCTTATGCTTTATTTATTTATTTTTTAGTGTTAGGAAATATTTGCTGAAATAGAAAGATGGAAACTCTGGGAAACAGACACAGGGAGGGTGCTCTTTTAAGGAAATGGGTTACTCTGTGTATAGACACTGAATGCTGAAGATACAATATCCTTTCTCCTCCTTTCCCTTGAGCCTCAATTTTGCTCAGGAGACAGCATTGGTGTTAAATAGATTTCTTAGCATCCTTTGCAAAGATAGCTAGCGTGGGCATCAAGGTTTAAGGAAAAGTGGCTGTGCATGTGCGTAAGATTTGCCCCTTTCATTTCTTGTCTTGCACTTCTGGATTTAGAAGAGGAGCCTGGAGTTGGAGCAATCTTCTTGTGACTGTGAGCAAACCAGGGGGATGAGAACTACACATTAAAGAATTCTGAAGGGGTCTAGGTCATGACCTCTGCACTACCTACTAGCAGACCTATTGCCACCAGCAAATGAATCTCATTTAAGTCACTGACTGAATCTCCATTTAGCTGAACTCCCACCAGAACAGAAATGGAAACTCTGAATAGGCCTTTCCTATGGAGATGATGCTGATCCTGAGAGCAGCCCGAGGTCAAGGTTAACTGAGAACAATGTGAAGGCTGAAGTGGTTGGTCCTCCCTGGAATTCCACTAGAGGTTCATCCTTAGGCCAGAGATTGAAAAAGCAGCTCCAGCCATGGTGGCCCTAATGTGCCTGTGACCTTGACCTGGGCATTGTCTGGTCCCTGCTTGGTTCCACCTGTGAAATGAGGTTCCTGGACTAGACAACTTTTTAAGTACTTGGAGTCTGGGCTTCCACAGTCAGGCAGAGATGATTTCACTAATTTGCTATGTGGTTTTCAGGCAATTTTTAATCGGTCTCCAGCATTCCCATCTGTGAAGCCCAGACTGTAATAGAACCTATCACTGCAGAGCTAATCTTGGGGTTAGATAGAATCATGCTTGTGGGTGCTCAGCAGAGCCTGGCACAACCAATCTACCACTGTGTTACTGTCTGTGCCCAGTACACCTTGAGTGCTCCATGATGAGAACTGTCCTTGTGCTCCTTGTTCTCCAGCGAGACACAACGTGACCTGGAGTTCCTGCTTGCTCTGGGGCTGGGGCTGCGACAGGACTCTGGAAAGCTGGATACACCTCTCTGTGGAGGAGTGAAGTGATTAGAGGTTACCCACTATCCAATAGCTTCTGAATGCTGCCATGCCTGAGGTCCTAACGTACTGGTGAACAGGAGAAGCCTGTGGACACAGCCCAGGCCAGACCCGGCCTAAATGCATCAGGCCCTGGGTAGAAATAAACAGCCTATGTGGTTCATCATCCTGTGAGTTCGTGACAGTTGAAGTTTCCTGGATATTGAGGGGCGTCTTTTCCTGGGTGTGGGGTGGGCTCAGAGAGATCAGCTCTGTAGGAGACTACAGAAATTAGGGAGCTGGAAGAAAGCCTCTAGCATTGGATTCCTCACTGTAGCTGCTTTTGGCAGATTCTTTTTGGCCTTTGCAAAAGCCTCACCTTTCCTTTTTCTGAGCTTGCAGTCCCAGAGGTTTTAAAAAAAAAACAAAACTCGGGAAAAATAAACTCGCTGTTCATTCCAACCCTAAGAAGGAGGTCAGTGGGGTGCATCCCGTTTGTCCAGGCCCCCCCCCCCCAACTTTGTCCCTCGCAGCACTCCAGGCCAGACCTAGCCTCGCTGACACTTGACAGCGCTTGCCGTTTACCTTGGCTCAGGTCCAGAGAGTTCGGGCCCAGCCCGGGACGGCCCCCACCCCTCCACCTTGCTACCCAACCCCCCTCTCCAGCGCAAAGAGCAGTTTAAATATAAATCAGCCCGCAGCACAAACAGAGCCTCGGCGAGTCTCAGAGCCATCACCGGAACTGAGGGCCCACGTTTGCCGCGGCGAGTGCAAACAAGCAGAGACTGGCTGCGTAAATCTTCCCAAGTGCGTCGGGCGGGCGGGCGGGGAGCCGGGGCTCACCTCTCCAGGAACCCCGGGGCTCCCTCCCCCACCTTGCTCCTGCTGTCCCCACCCCAGCGCCCCTCGGACCCTACTACCCCTTCCACCCGCTGCCCCTGCCCATTCCTTTCAAGATCCCCTGTAGTCACCTGCCCGCACCAGCCGCACCTACCTTTTCCCAGGCATCCCCCTACCCGCCTACAGCCTTCCGTCCCTCCTGCCACTAACTCCCTCCTTCCCCCACCCCTCCCAGCAGGCGGGACCTTCTCCGGAGACCGTGAAGCCTCGCGGGTCCGAGCCGAGGTCGAGCCCCGGCGTACCCAGCGCCTCCTGGGCTTAGGCAGCACCGACTCCCGCGTCCCGAAGACACCTGTCTAAGGAGGCGACGACGGCGGCGGCGGGGGGCGGGGGCTCGCTGCGCTTTGGACACCGGAGGAAGAGAGGGAGGAGGGAGAGCGCGTTTCATCATCGGCGGCGGCGGCGGCCACTTATAAAAACTTCTGGGCGCGCACTCTCTCGCTCAGTCTCCGCGCCGCGCGCCTCCTAAGGTCAGCGCCACCAAGTTCGCCATCGGCCGGTCCGGCTCCACCAGCCCGCGCGGTCTCTCTCCACCCAGAGCCCGGANCCCGCCGCCCCGTCACCATGGGTCTCTTGTCCAACCCCGGCGCGCGCCAGGGCAGCAGCGCCTCCTCGGGCGGAGCCGGCCGCTGTCCCCGCTCCGTCTTTGGCAACATTAAGGTGAGCAGAGTCCGCAGACAGTCCCGCGAGGCACCACCGGCGTCGGTGCTGTCGAAGCCCAGGGGGTGCAAGGGTGCTCCAACTCCCTCCTCTGCCCTCAGGGCCACCATCCAGGTCGCATCCCTGGCGCTTGGCGTTACGGGCCAGGGCGCACCTGGACCGACCGCACGCGCGATCGCGTGTGTGCGTGTTCACATGCCCGCATCAGGCTAAGAAACAGGACATCGGAAGTACCTGTTGTTGTTTGTTTTGAGACAACTGTGTAGAGATATGGCAGTGAGAGAATTGCCATCTTTGCAAAAGAATATCTGGAGGAACACTGTCTCCCGCAGACAGTTAACTTCGTTCATGGGACAGGCTTGGAGGTGCCCAGTGGGGCCTTGTGGGGATAGGATGGGGGCACTTTTGAGATGGTGCGGATCAGAGCACACCTGGTCCTGATGGCAGAAGATGTTCTTCCCGGGGCTTTCAACTTCTGCCAACGCTGGCGGGGACGGTGCTACCTGGCTGCAATTCCCTCTCAGCCGTTCAGCAACCAACCCTTCTCCTAGGACGAGCTTTCCTGGTCTGAAAATCAGTAGCCCTAGTGGTCAGAAAGATCAGAGCAGGTGCCTTTGGCCCAGCAAGTTATGGGGCCACAGGGAAGAGAAAATGGGGGTGTTGGCAGCTATTAGAATGACAACACTTTCTTCCCCAAGAGTCAGAAACACTTTCTCCTCTCTCACAAGTCCAAGAGGACCTAGAGTAGTTGAATCCACACTCAAGTTCTTTGGGGACTTCCTGATAGAGGGAAGCTTCCCTATGAGGAAGTGGAAGGCTTCAGAGTTTCTTGAGGGCATATTGGGGTCAGGGTAGAGATTATGGCACAGAGACATTAGGTTGTTTTCCACAATCATACAATCAGATGGAAATGGGTAAAGCCTCCAGTGGTGCAGATAGGGGAACTCAGATCTCACAAAGGCAGGTTGGGACTCTCTGTGGACTGGTTACATGTATCTAACAGAAACAGATCTGGAGATCAGAGGGGATCCCACCTACATATATGTACTTAGATTGTTTCCAGTGGAATTCCCCATTCCTGTTTCTGTTCTTTCCCGCACCACAATAATAAAGGTTAAATTGATCTCATGGTGTAATATAAATAAGACAGAAATTTTGAAATTTTAAAATAATCTCAAACCTCACCTTTTGGCCAAACCTGCATAGAACACTGTGTGCAGTTTCCATTTCACCATTCCCAAGTGTTCTGGAGAAGTTTCAGCTGAGAATTGTGGAAAGTTTGATATCTTAAAATTAGGAATTGGAAGGAGTGGAGCATGGCAGGAAACAGGGTACAGGAAATCTAACTCCTTTACCCCCAGGAATGGCAGGAGGGGCGGTTGTTCCAGCACAGATTCCTGACAGTGAGGGTGAGGAGGGATAAGGCTTGGCCTGCCCTAGTCCCTAAAACAGTTTATGGCAGCAATTTCTTTGAAGATCTGTAAGAATAAGATAACTTCTCACATGCTGATTATTTGTGCCTGAGGCCTGAACTCTGAGCTCAGGCCAATTGGCCCCCTGAGGGAGTTAAAGACTCATCAGTTAAGAGGTTTTCACCAGTTCCAACAACCAGATTCTCTTAATCATCACCTCTTTGGATGAATAACAGTTTTAAGATCAGAATTGGGAAAAATCTCAACTGAGCTTCAACTCAGGAGCCTGAAACCAGGGAAATTTGGAATCTAGAATCCCAGATTAGTTAAGTGTCCCTCCTGGAACAGTAATAAGTAATCCAGGGCTTTGCTATTTGAGGGGAAATTTCTTCCTCCAAGTGAGAGGTTGGGGGATGGCCTTGCACCTTCTCAGTAGGGTTTGGGCTGCACATGCCTTGAGATATGGAAAGGAAAGGGGACACTCAACTTGAGGATCTGTCATTTTCCTAGGACAGACTAACCTTTTGGTCTTGTGGACATTCCTGAGAAACCCCATATCAATCACTTACTAACTGTGTGACATAGGGAAGGAAGCATTTCTCATCTTTCCTGATCCTCAGGGTCCTTACCTTAAAAAGTGGATAAGATGAACAATGCCCATGTTGGGAGTCAGCTCAGTAAGGATTAACCAGGATGAGGCATAGGAAGTAGGCTTGGTCAATCCGAGATTGCTTCTTCCTTCAGCAAACAGAACTGTATGTTCAAATACCATTTTGGAAGTTTTGTTCTATCAATTCCATCATGGAATTATTAGTGAAGAAAAACTACAAATAATAATAATAATGTCCAAAATAATAATAAGAGTAGCTAACTGCAATTGAGCTATATGAATATACCAGGAACTACAGAAATATTGTACCCATATTTTGTCCTCTTTGCAACTCCATCAGGTGAATTATTGTCCCCTTTAATAATGAGGAAAATAAGGCTTTGGTAGGGGACCCCCCATGTCCATGTGTGGACATATAACCAGCAAGGGATGGAGTGTAGAGAAACATGGACTCTAACCACTGTACCGCCCAGCCCTCTCATCAGCTGGTTTAGCAGGTGGGGATTCCATGGGTTTCAGTTAAGAGGGCTTTCTTCAGGCTCTGGTGACACACAAGTCCCAGCTGTGACCCAGGGGAGCTGCGGTGGCTGCAGGATGTGTGCTCCCAGTGGCTCGCTGGTTTCTACTCTTTCACTTATCATTCTTCACATCCAAACAGACTGGCAACTCTTAGGGTTCATTTTTTTAGACTCCCCTGCAGCAGTAAATATCCTGGTATTTAATTTAGAGACAGTCTCTGGCCTCTGACTTTCGGGATTCTTAGGAAGTTCAGGACCTGCTGGAGAATCACTGTTGGAGGGAGTAGTCCAGCGCCCAGAACTCTAAATTAAAAACAGGTCCATTCAGCGATTATGGGGGTGGGGGCGGGTGTTGGTAGAAGGGAGACTTTGTGGCTAACTTATCCTGGCAGCCTCAAAAGATCTGTTTTTCCTTAAAATGAAGCTTTCTTTGGGGGCCAAACTGAGGTTATCTTATAGTGGGAGTGGTCATTGGATCACTGCTGCCCACGGCTCCAATGTAGTGGAATCATATATACTTGGTGGGGTGGGGTCCATTTCACTGGGGGTGAAGGGTGAGGAAGAACAGTGGGAAGAAGCCAAGGTGAACCTTCTGGCTTGGCTCAAGCAGCCCTGGTAACCTCTAACCTGGGAGAACCAAAAATTGGGGGAATGTACTGTGTCCTAGCTTGTGTCCAGGCCACACTTGGAGGCCTTCAATTCTCAATCACAGGGAGGCATTTTAGGCTTTAACTTCTCAGTTTCTAGAACAAAATACTCTATCCCAGCAACCTGATTCATGCTCCGGAAAACACTCTCAATCAACTCTTCAGGGCCAAAGAATTCCTTCTCTGACCTTCTGAATTAAGATCCCCAGTCCTCCCCAGAGGGTGGGTTCCTCTAAGGTTTAAGATAGCACCCTTTAGCTCTCAGGAATCTGCCCCCCTGAGAGGCCACCCTTGGGCACTGCTTCTGGTGGGGAACAACGTGAACTGTTGGGGTCAGGGCGTCACAGGTCACTCAGATCTTGTCCTGGGTGATGCTCAAAACCCTTCTTGGCTTATATTTCCTCTCTAGTGATGCTGACACAGAACAAGCTGGGAAGTGACTTGTGTTCCACGGCATGGATGGCTCATTTCATCTCTTCCTGATTGTTCTCTTCTGTTCATGATAGTGACTACCTTTTTTTTTTTTTTTTTTTTTTTCCATTCTGGGAGACCCAGGATGGGATGTTAGGATGGAAGTCTGGCCTCCCCTTGCCTTCTTCTGTTTTGCTGGGCCAGAAATCATTTTATACATCTTTTATATGGCCTCCCCCATTCCTCAGTCTCTCTTTTTGCAGCCTCTGCTAGGTTTTATCCTGCGCCATGGTTTCAACCACATCTGGACCTCACCTGAGCTTCTTTTCTGCCTTGGAGGCACTGGCCTGCTCAGAGTTCCAGTTTATATGCCAAAGCATGAGAGCAGGGAAAGTGGACCTGAGAAGCCAGGGATATTCCTGGAGTGAAAGGGTCCTTCAGAGGCCCCTGTTCTTACATTATTAAGTTCATTGATCTTTACATGGCCATTCCGTCCTCAGTTTCTTTTGGAGAATGACATGAAGAAACAGGTGTGTGAGTTTCCATTGTCCATATCCTACGGGATCCACACAGATGGCTGTCACCATAGTACTTAGGGACTTTCCTATAAAGGATCACAGGAGAAAGTCAGTTGAGCTCTTAATATAAGACAAAACTTGTTTTATTTTGAGTCTTTTTTTATTTTTATTTTTTAGTTTTCTGTTAGCTTTTCTTGCTATGACAAAATACCTGAGGGCATGACCCCAAGGACCCATCCCTCCAACCAAATTATACTTCCTACAATTTCCATCCCCTCCCAATTGTCCGTGAGCTGTGAATCCCTCAATAGGTTAATACATTGATGAGGTCAGAGCCTTCATGATCCAGAAGTCCTACCTCTGACCATAGCTGCACTGAGGACCGAGCTTTCAACACATGAGCTTTTGGGGGACGTTCAAGATCCTAACCTTAACAAGTGTGGAATAATTATAGATTCACAGGAAAATAGTACTTAAAGGTATTGTGTATCCTTCACCCATCTTCTCTTATTGGTTCCATCTTATATAACTACAATAACTGTACAATCAACATCAGGAAATTGACATTGCTATCACGTGTGTACAGTTCTATGCCATTTTATCACTTGTGTAGGTTCTTGTAACTACTGGTCCACTGCTTGAAGCCACCACAAAGGCTTCTCTTATGTTAACCCCTTTAGAGTCACATCCATTCCTCTTCTGACTACTGAATGGCAACCCCTGGCAACCATGAACCTTTTTCCCATCTCTGTAATTTAGTCATCTGTAGAATGTTACATAAAGGGAATCATACAAGTCATGACATTTTGAGATCAGCTTTTTTTTCATTTGGCACAATGCCTTGGAAATCTATCCCAATTATTGCACATATAAAGAATTTGTTCCTTCTTATTGCTGAGTTGTATTCCATGGGATAGATGTACCATAGTTTGTTTAAATGTTCACTCATTGAAGAACATTTGGGTTGTTTCTAGTTGGGGACTATTACCAATTAGTTTTCGATGAACAACTATGTATAGGTTTTTGTGTGGAGAGAAATATTCATTTCTCTAGTGTAAATGCCCAGGTGTGTGTTGGTGGGTCAGATGTTAGTTGCAGGCTGAGGTGTTTTACAAATCTGCCAAATTGTTTTTGAGATTTGTACCAGCAATGTGTGAGAATTCCAGCTACTTTGGGCCTTGTCAGCATTAGATGTTGTCACTACTTTTTATTTTAGCTATTTTAATAAATGTGTAATGACATCATATCATGGTCTTAATTTTCATTTCCCTTGTGGCTAATAACATAGAACATCTTATATGAATTTCCATTTGTATCTCTTCTTCATTGAAATATCTGTTCATGTATTTTGTCCATTTCTTTTCTTTTTAAAATGTTTTTTTTTTTTAGTGGTAGATGGACACAATATCTTTATTTATTTATTTTTATGTGGTGCTGAGGATTGAACCCAGTGCCTCACACATGCAAAGCAAGTGCTCTGCCACTGAGCTATAGTCCCAGCCCCATTTTGTCCATTTTCAAATTGGATTTTTTTTTTTTGTAGAGCTTTGAGGGTTCTCTCCATATATATTAGATCCAAGTCCTTTGTTGGGTATGTGGTTTGCAAATATTTTCGTCTAGTTTGTAGATTATTTTTTATCATCTTAACTAACTATTTTACAGAAAAAAAATGTTTAATTTGATGTACTCTAATTTATCAACCTTTTAGTTTTCTGGATCTTGCTTTTGAGGGCTAAGGACTCTTCAGTAAATCTTAGTTTCTCTGTGCTTTTTCCTGTATTTTCTCCTAAAATTTAGTTTTCTAATTTTACATTTAAATCTGTGTTCTATTTCGAGTTAATTTTTTTTATAGGTGTGAGGTGTGAGGTTTAGGTTAAGGTTCTTCTTTTGGGGGGTGAAGAGGGCTACTGCAGGCCAGTTGTTCCTACACTATTTAATTAAAAAGAGTATCTTTATTTTAGTGATTTGCCTTTGCATTTTGTCAAAAATCAGTTGGTAGACTGGGGATGTAGCTCAGTGGTAGAGTGCTTGCCTAACATGGGTGAAGCCCTAGATTCAATAACCAGCACCATCAACAACAAAAAAAAACAAAACAAAAAACTCACCATTAAAAATCAGTTGACCATACTTGTGCAGGTCTATCCCGGGTTTCCTATTCTGTTCCATTGATCTGTGTGAATAGCTTTCTTGCTTGATGTTGTGTTTTGGTTTTGGTACTGGGGTTTGAACTCAGGGCACTCAACCCCTGAGCTACATCCCTAGCCATTTTTATTTATTTATTTATTTTGTTTTGAGACAAGGTCTTTTTAAGTTGTTTGGAAGCTTGCTAAGTTGCTGAGGCTGGCTTTGAACTTGCAGTCCTCTTGCCTCAGTCTCCTAAGCTACTGGAATCAGAGGCATGTGCCAGCAAGCCTGCTTTGTCTTGATTTTTTGTAGGTATGGATCAAGTTTTGAAGCTGGGAGAAAGCTTGGTTTTATCCTGCAATTATATGTGTTTAGCTTATGGCTGCCAAATTTTATAACCCATTCGGTTTCCCTTCTACTTTGACTTTTATAAAGGTCTTGGGAATCTTCCTAAAATCCAAGCTTACTTTACTTTCTAAAACAAAGCTCACTTTTGGTAACAGTGTAGGATCTTGTGTATTTATGCTCCAGCTTTTCTTCTGGTTTTAGCTGATCAGTATATCCTTTCTCTTGAACTTGATCTTAGATCTATGTTTCTGATTTTTTTTTCTTCTAATCTCAACGATAGCCCTGCATTCGAGGCAGCAACATCTTCATTTCATAGTTGGGGAAACTGAGGTTGATTCAAGGCCACACATATCCAGTAACTGGCAAAGCAGGAATTTGCACCTGGGTCATCTCCCTCCCCCGTCCCTTTCTGTATCCTCTCATCCTTGACCATTTGGACCTGAGCTTTGTGATCTTGGACTTTCTTTTCCATCCTCAGATTCTCATCTCATGCTCTTAAATCACTGATTGAGATGAGACTAGGAACGGGGCCAGCTGAGTCTGATCTTTGTTGGGAACTGTTATGAAACCTGGCAGAAGCCGCCAGGTTGTCCTTGATCAATCCCCAGCTCACTTGGGTTAGAGGACCTTGATTTTTCTGGGTGTGCCTTATTGTTTGGGATGGATTAAATGTGCTCACGGGCAGGAAATGAAAGCAAAGCAGAAGTCTCTGAGCAGCCTTCTTCCAGGGCGCATCTTCCCAGGATCTTGGATCACTGGAGGCGAAGGCTTAGGAGGCTCTCAGGAATCTTGGGCTCAGCCTGGGGACATAGCCAGGAGCAGCAACCTTGGAACTTGTGAACTTTGTGGGCACTCAGATTGATCAGCACTATCCCTCACCTCTAGAAATGTGGCCAGCTATCCCCTTGTCAGAGACTGTGTATCTGAGCTCTGGAGCAATCTGGGAGTCTGCTGGCAAGTTCCGTGTTGCTTACCCAACGCTGCTTTCCATACTTCAGACTGCTCCACCAGCATCTCTGGGACATGCTGCTCTGGACCACCAGGGGCCTCAGTTAGAATGCAATTGTCATCAGAGGGGACTACATTGAGCTAGCATTTATAAAAAATGTCCTGAATTCTAGAAGATATCTTGGGATATGGCTTAACCCTGAGCATGACATTTTGTAGATATATTTTTGTCTGAAACTCAAGTGAATTATATATTCTTCTGCTCCACAATCACCTGTTTCCAATAAAAGTATTTGCCCCAAATCTTGGGGTAACCTTGATGCTCCAGGAAGCTGTGCCACGTCTAACTCATGTCTCCCAAATGCGGACTCCCAGGTGGAGTGTACCAAGTTTGGGAAGCAACACAGGTAGATGTCAAGTCAGAACTAGTTGATCTGGTGAGTTCACCCAGCTAACTTGTTGGGCGCAGAGGGACTGGCACCTAGACAGTTTGAAGGGACAGGTGTGTGGGGCATGGGTGTCCCAAAGTTCCTGGGCTGAGCGCTATGGGACTTCAGGAGAGGAGCCCAGCTAGGGGAACACAGTGAGGCCCCTTTGGGCCTGGGGAAAGGGGCAGTGGTAGAGAGAACAACAGGCTTCCAGAGTCCTGCTCCTCCTGCCCTCAGACTGCCAGAGATCCCGGGATGGGATTAAACTGATCACTTTCTCAGACTGTTTTATAAGTCACTCCTCACTTGCGCTTCAGGCGCTTTTGCAACTTGAAGCTTTCCCTTTGGTTCACAGTTGAGGGAAAGCTGGGAGCTGAGTGCTGGTGTAGGAGCCTGAGTTTCGCTCAGTCACTGAGAATTTATTGAGTGTGTGTGGGTCAGGCCCTTTATGATGTGTGTTGCACTCCCCC
>NW_026000240.1:29298114-29305122 GCF_001458135.2 Marmota marmota marmota
CCCCCCCGTCCCCCGCCAGCCTCCCTAAGAGGCTCCCAAGTTTCCAAGAAACAATTGCCTGCAAAGTTCCCAGCCTCCCAGGGTAATCAGCTGTCTCCATTTGCCCAGCACTGAGGGGGTTCCAGGGACCCACGACTCTCAGCTTTAAGACTGGGAATGTTCACTGGGCATAGTGGCACACGCCTATAATCCCAGCAGCTCGGGAGCTTGAGACAGGAGGATCATGAGTTCAAAGTCAGCCTTAGCAACTATGAGGCACTAAGCAACTCAGTGAGACCCTGTCTCTAAATAAAATACAAAATAGGGCTGGGGATGTGGCTCAGTGGTCGAGTGCCCCGGAGTTCAATGCCTGATATCAAAAAAAAAAAAAAAGTTGGAATGTTCTAAGAAAATTGGAACAAGTAGTTACCTTGTTGCTGCTCTTGCTAAGACATTTTATAAGAACAAACTCCTGCCCCCTGAAAGGCATGGAGGAGGGTCAGAGATGGTGACCAAGATGAAAATGAACTTCAGGGATTCAGGGAGGCAGAGAAAGGGGTGGCTTCCTGAGAGCAGATGGGTGGGGCTGGGAGGCAGGGCTGGGAGGCAGAGTTGGGTCTTGCAGAGTGGCAAGACTGGGTTCTCTGTCTTGTTTCTGTTCTCCTCCTCCTACTCCTACTCCTCCTCCTCCTCCTACTCCTCCTCAGCTTTCCTTCATTGTTGGTCATGGTTTTTATGGCCTTTTGAAACTTCTCCCTGCACAGAATCTATACAAATGATGACAAAAATCAAGCTACAGAAAGATGGTGCTTCCTGGTGTCAGGAATTATTGAATTTCAGAATTGACCACGAGAAATGAGCTCATTTGCTCCAAGATGCAGAAATGTCTTGAAGTCCCACCTCTGGTCACATAGCTCCAGGGATGGGGACATCACACTACCTCACCAAGCAGACCCATACTGAACTGAAATCTGTGCCTGTCCTTCTGTGTGTATCCCTCTCGGAGCGAAGCTGGCAGAACCCCTCACCTTCCTGTCTCCACTAGGAAGGTCTCCCCTGTCCCAGAGCTCCCCTAACTGGGGACTGCTTAGCAGGGTTGAAACAGAAATCCAGGTGGCTTGAGCCATGCTCTTCTGAAAGCCAGACCAGGCTGTGAAGGTGGGCATGGCTGGGGTGAGTGCAGTGTGACCCCTGACTCCTGTTGTCCCTGATCACAAAGGTTTCATTGCTTGTCTTATCTCTGCAAAAAGCTCCATCACTACTCATGTGAGTGCCTCAGGCTTGGGGACAGCTGCTATGAAGTGGCACATCTTATGATGGGGACCCAGAGCCCACCAGGCCCTGCAAATTTGTGATGTCCTCACCATCTCTAAGACCTGCTCTTCCCATCTCTCACTCTCTTCCTTCTCACTCCACATCCCTCTGTTCTCACACCCCAGCTCTCGCTCCTTCCCAACTTTGGAAGCTTTCACGGAGTATTCACAACAAGCCCAGAGAAGCCATGGATCAGTCATGAGTCCAGCCTCTAGACCAACAATGGCCCTCTGGAGGAAGAAGAGAAGTGGACCATCTGTCTTGGTTTCATTGCCAGAGGGCCCAACCAAGGCCTCTCCCCAGGAATCTGGCCTGATGCTCAGGGGAATGTACCTTGTGGGTCCAGCCTGTGCTCCGTGGCTGCACCCCAACCCCCTAGGCTGGGAGGGCCAAGTTAGTGAAGGACCAGCCTCATCTGTCGGGGCAGCTCCATGAACCCACAGGGGTCACTGATAGTCTGTCTCACTGTCAGATGCTCTTTCCGTTGGGAAGCTGCCTTTCTGTGCAGCCAAATTATTTCTCGAGTCTCCTTCTTCTTCAGCCTTCAGCAATCTAGAAAACATTGGGTTCGTGGAGCCTATCTGTAAATTTAATGTGTAAACATGTAAAATTTACCAGGAGATGGGCATTAGTCACCCCGGTTTGGGGTTGTCTTTACGTCACATATATTCAGGATTCCCACCCTCAGAATCAGCACATTCTGAGTGGCCTTTATAATTTTCTGAGATATCATCCCCCATGTGGATCTATTTTATTAGGACCTATATGCATGGGGAAACATACAAAGGGGTTTATGGATATTTAGTTGTGAATACATTTGAGCCCTCCTGCTTGGAAGCATCCACTATGTGAAAATTTAGTGACATACTTTGAGCAAGGTTAGGTCCTTTCAGAAACACTACCTGACTAAGCCCCTCTCCCAGTGCTGTGAGGTACTTACTATCCACATTTTACAATGGAAAAAATTGGGAGGCAGCCTCTGGGCATTGCCACATTACTGTGGGGCTCTCTGGGTGACACCGGCTCAAGATTTTTTTCCACTATGTTTGCTTTTGTACTTCACCATAAACCCCAAGCCAGAGCATTGCCACATACTGACAGACACAGCAGAGTTGCCTATTTCTATTTCTTGTTGTGTTTTCCAAGCCAAATTTGGCAATGGTAGTCTTGCAAGTCTTCAATCCTCAGTTTCCTTTCTTGGTGCACAGTCCCTTACCCCTGATCTTGGGCCTAGACCCCCCACTTCAGCTGAGCAGCTGCGAGCATTTAGCACTGATGTGGGTGTGGGCAACCCTGAGCTTAGAAATGCTTGATTTCTAAATGAAAGAATGAGTGGGAACTGGTCAGCTACACTGTATCTTATCATGTAACTCATCTGCTCAGAAACATTGAAGGGAAAGGGCTTGTATATGTAGCAATTGGAGAATCATCCAATCAATCACAGGATGTCTGTCTACAGAGTATTTACAAATCATTTTTAAAAGTTTGGCTGAAAATAGTTTAAACTTTGGATAAGAGTCCATCCTCTACTGTGAAGTGAGAGGAAGAATCATGGATGACCATATGTAGAGGTGATTCAAAAGATTTTAGGTTACTAACATGTAGAGCAGGAAGACTTGAAGGGGGTGTATCTGGGTAGTGCTGAGTCTCTCTGCATGGAAAATGTATTAACAGCTTCATTTTTCTTCCTTGTGGATTTCTATGTTCTCCTTTTTTTTTTCTACAGTAAATATGTCCTGTATTTATACTCAGGAAAAAACTGTCAATTGAGAAGTCCTAAAGTCTATGGTGACAGCCACCCTCCTTTGCCAGGTACACCTGGCATCTCAATTGTGGTAAATGAAATGCAAAGTAATTGCATTACCTTCTGGTCCCTAAGGATAGACCAAGGATGATGCAGCTGAGACTGCAGCCAGGCAGATGTGATTGTCTGGAAGGACCATGTCTCCCAGTACTGTCACCATTCCCACAGCCTTTTTGTATCTGTTATTGCATTTGAGTCTCACAATTCTCCAAGGATGGAGGCAAAGTCAGATAACAATATTTGAAGTCTTAAAGAGAGGCAAGAATTCAGAACATATTCTGGGAAGATTAGGAGGTGATTCTGTCCAGGAAGTCCTCTCTGCTCTTCTTGTGCCCACTCTCAAGGGCTGGCTCAGAGCTTAGGAATCCAGCCCTAAGGGTTAGACACACTTCTTAGAGAAATGAGTGTATCTGATTGGCTCCTTGCCCTATAGGAAGAGTGGGTCCAAGGGTAAGGTGGTAAGAACAGAAGCTAGGATAGGATCTTCGAAAGGCTGATTAGGGGTCTGGTCCTGTGCCTGGGATTTTATACCTGGGAGGATGTGGAAAGAATTCTCAGAGTGGGCTTTCACTGAGTCATTTGGTGAGTCTTGATTGACCACCCACTGTTTGCAGACAACTCTTTGCTGGTATTCTAAACAGCACGGATTTCTGAACTCTTGAGACCACAAGTGGTATTAGGATGGATGCCTGAAACTCATTTATTCATTCACTTATTATTATTTATCACTATCAACAATCATTATAGTCTTAATGATGAGTAAAACAATGTGGGCTATGTCCTCAAGAGTGAAATAGGCAGTGGATAAGTACACAAATAATGCAAAGTTATAAAGCATGTCATATAAGTAGGGAAAGAACTATGTTTTAGGAGGGAGACCAGGGTGGAAATAGAATTGGATTCTGATAAATACATCTAGATTATGGGCTCTGAATTTTTTTTAAAGCTGACTTCATAGATTTTTTTTAGATGTTGATGGACCTTTATTTTATTCATTTATTTATATGTGGTTCTGAGAATTGAACCCAGTGCCTCACACATGCTAGGCAAGTGCTCCACCACTGAGCCACAACCCCAGCCCCATGGGCTCTGAATTTTAATAAGTCACCTTTGTGGTTCTCATGTAGATCCTCTGTATAGAAGACATAGCTGTGAATTAGGTAAGATCCCTGCCCTCCAAAGGCTGTGGTTAGATGGGATTAGGTGGACTATGAAGAGTTATAGTGAGTTATGGGTTCCATCAACATTATGGGTCCACAGAACAGGAAACTCTACTGCAAACACCTAGAGGTCCTGCATCATATAGAACAACACCAAAGGTTTAAACACTAGCTGAGCTTGCAAGAAAGGGCAAAATGAAGAATGGAGTAAACACCAGAATAATAAGGGCAACAGCTGATCTTGTGGCAGAGTAAAAGGAAAAATGAATGTGGTATGATTAGAACAATAAAATAAAGAAACTCCTCATGGGGAATGGGATTTAGTAATCACACAGGTGTGAAAGATGTCATGGGCAGTTGGAAGGAACTCAAACCCATTCATAAAGCTGGGTCCCGTGGTAAAAGGGGAACTAATAAACTCATCCCACCACCCCAGGGACAGAGGAGCTTTGTTTCTAACATGATTCCTTGGTGAAAAAAATTCCTCTGGGAAATTAAAACCTCAAAGCTGTACCATATAGAATTAGCAACAGAATTTATCCTATCTGTATGGTGGACTTATCTTTTACCATCTATAAAAATTAATTCACAGTGGGTCAAAGTCCTAAATGTAAGACATAAAACTCTTAGAAGAAAAGTTGGAGGTGAAGCTTGATGACATTGAATTCAGCAAAGATTTCTTGGATATGACATCAAAAGCACAAGCAACAGAAGTTAATAGACAAATTGCATTATATCAAAATTTAAAACTTAGGTGCATCAAAGAACCCAATTGAAAGAGTGAAAAAGCAGTCTACAAACTGGAAGAAAATATTTGCAAATCAGACATCTGATAAGGAACTGAAAAATTGGCAAAGGATTTGAATACACATTTCTCCAATAATGATACCTGGGTGGATAACAAGCCCAGAAAAGACGCTCAATATCACTGATGATTAGTGAAATGCAAATCAGATGGCCATTCTAAAAAATAGAACAAAAAATCAGGGAATAAATGTTGTTAAAGAGGTGGAGAAATTGGAAGTCCTACTGCTGGTGGGAATGTGAAATGTGCAGCTACTATGGAGAACAGCATGGCAGTCCCTTGAAAAATTAAAAATAGAATCCCTGTAGGATCCATCAATTCCATTACTGGGATATATATAAAAAATTGAAATTAGGATCTCAAAGAGATATTTACATGCCCGAATTCATAGCAGCATTACCAAAAGGTAGAAACAAATAAGATTTCCACTAAGGGATAAATGAGCCAAGTATGGTATAGACATACAATGGAGGATTATTCAGCCTTACAAAGGAATGAAATTCTAACCCAGGCTGTACAATTGATGCACCAGGAGGGCATTACACTAAGTGAAATAAGTCAGTCATCAAAAGTCAAATGCTCTATGATAGCCAAATTTGTAAAGACAGAAAGTCAAATGGTTGTTGACCAGGAACTGGGGGTGGGGAGAAAGGGGAGTTGTATTCAACAAATATAAAGTTGTATAAGATGAAAAGAGTTTTAGAGATGGATGGTGGTGACGGTTACACAAATGAATGTACTTGATAACACAGAACTTATACTTAAAAATAGTGAAGATGGTAAATTTTGTTATATGCATTGTACCCCAATTTTAAAAAAATATATGGGTAATCATTAAGACAAAAGACATTGGATGCATGTTTTCTTTAAAAAAAATTTTTTTTAATTTATAGATGGACAGCATGCCTTTATTTTATTTGTTTATTTTTATGTGGTGCTGAGGATTGAACCCAGTGCCTCACATGTGCAAGTCAAGGTCTCTGCAGCTGAGCTACAGCCCCAGCCAGGATGCAAGTTTTCCAAGGTGAATAGAATTCAAGGGAGAATAAAGAAATATAACAAAAAATGAAAAAAAAAATTAACCAAATAACAGAAGGCTGGAAAGAGGAGAGGGGGAAAGAAAGAAAAACAAACAAAACCCCTTTATTATAAATGGTAGCATAATATAATAAGCAGAGTGGAATCTAGATTTATCCAGCATTGCAGCACATGCTGATGGACTATTCTTACCATTTCAAAGCTAGAGAATCCAGGATTGGATGTTTAAAAACAGTGCCAATCTAGTCATATGCTCCTTAAAAGAGACATCTAAAATAATATGACACAGAAAGGCTGGAAATCCGGAGGCAGAAGAAGATATACCAGAAGAATGCCAGCTAAAGAAAGATGATTTATCTACTTCAATAACAGATAAGAGTGTTTAAAGCAAAAAGAATGCTAGTCTGTGAGATGACCGAAGAGTCTAAAACTGACCAGGGACTAATATCTAGAAAATACAAGTAACTCCTGATAATCAACAGGAAGCCTAGTCGCTCAACTTGTGAAGGCTTGGGCAGGTGGGCTGGAGGGCCAGCTGGGCTCCATCTATCTTCTGTCCTTCTCCCTGAATGTCACCTGTCATTATCTTCCACTATAAACCTCTGACTTCCCCACTGCTCAATCACAGCTAGCAACTAGAGAGTTCCTGCTACTCTTCATTGGGTTCCGATGTGAAAAAGTCTCAGGGTAGGGCTGTGATTGGCTCAGCTGGTTTCTGTGTCCCTCCCTGAGGCCAGGACGAATGCTTGAAGCATGAATAGGTCAAATAGATATCCTTCTCCAAAACAAAAGGGGAGCTGATCTCAGATAAGGCTGAACAGAGAAAACAAATGAGACTTCCTTTGGAGAAGAAGAGAACAGAATCAGTGTCTTAAACAGGGATGATGCAAAAAAAAAAAAAAAAAGGC
>NW_026000240.1:29305147-29343567 GCF_001458135.2 Marmota marmota marmota
TCTTAAACAGGAATGATAAGCCAAAAAAAAAAAAGGCATGACCTGTTTTTTTTTTTTTTTTTTTTACTTTTTGTTTATTTTTATGTGGTGCTGAGGATTGAACCCAGTACCTCACACATGCCAGGCAAGTGCTCTACCACTGAGCTACAGCCCCAGCCCTGGTCCCTGTTAAAAAGGGAAAATTCCTTAGGTCAATTATATCAAGCACAGTTTATTTGAACAAAGAAGTGAAACAAAAATGATTGACAAATCCCAGCAACTCCCAGACCAGAGCAGATTTTGAGAATTCTAGCCAACAATGTGATCAGATAGCATTTATAGAAAAATGGAAGTGAGGCATAGAAAACTAATTAATAGGCTACAGATTAGTCATCTGTTTGGGTACAGCTTATTTATATAGCTGTAGGGCCTTCAGCAACCAACCAATCAAGGTTCAGTTATTACAATTAAACTCTGTATTGGTTTGTTTTGTGTACCCAGTGCAGGTGGCCTCCTACAAATTTTATTTGTCATTCTGCTACTAGGAAAAAGAGGCAACCTGAATAAGGGCAGTGAGGTAAAGGGAAGAAATCTGCATGAATCGAGGTTTGTGTTAGTGCCTTATTTGCTGCTGTAACAAATGATTCCAAATGTAGTGGCTTCAATCAGCATGCATTTACTGTCTTACAGTTTGGGAGGTCAGGAATCCTTGAGTCTTCAGGGAATGAGAACTATACTTCTTCTAGAGGCTTCATTGGAGAATCTGTCTTTGCCTTTTCCACCTTCTGAAGTCATCCTCCTTCCTTGACTCATGATCCCTTTCTCTGTCCTCAAAACTGACAGTTTAACGTCATGAATTCTCTCCATCTCACCTTTTTCTTTGACTTTTGCTTTCCTCTTATAAGGACATGTGTGATTACATTGGGCTCACCCAGATGATCTGGATAATCTCCCAATTTAAAATTACTGATCACACCTGGAAATTTCCATTTGGCCATGTAAGGCACCATATTGAAAGGTTCGGAGGATTGGGATATAGACGTTAGGAGGACATTATATTATACGACTAAGAGTTCAGTCAACACGTGAATATATACTAAGAGATTTATTACAAAGGATTAGTTTGCACAATTCTGGGGGCTGGCTAAGCAAATCCAAAATTCATAAAGTTGGCAGTCAGAAGGGACCGCGACAGGCAGGCTGGAACTCACAGGCATGGGCCAAAGCTGCTCTCCATGAGTGGGATTTCTCTTTCCTCCTGTAATCCCCACCATCTCCCTCACACTCTTAATTGTCAACCCTGCTTTTAAGGTCTTCAAGTTGATTAAATCAGACCCACCCAGATTATCTAGGAGAATTTCCCTCACTGAAAGCCAAGGGATGGTACATTTTGATTACATCTGCCAACTGCCTCCACAGCAACACCTGTGTTGTGATTAGTGTTTGAGTAGGTGGAGACGGTAGTCTAGCCAAGCTGACACATCAAAACCACTGTCACAGAATCATGAATGACAAAGGCAATGACATTCTGGGCACATACAAGACAGAATGTGGCAGTAGCAGTCGGAGGGCCCCAGGAGTGGTGAGCACCACCTAGCCACAGAGAACACTAAAGGACAGATGCAGGGAGCTAGGGGGCCTTGGTGGAATTGCTGGTGGAAGGAAGGCATGCTTGGGTGAACTTTTGCAAGGGGTCCTGGAATGGGGCTTCCTGTCTGCTCCTCCCCACAGCTTGAAAATCCCATGTCTGGGGTATCTTTCCCTCTTCTGCACCAACTCTTCCAGAGCCACAGAGATCAAAGGCCCAACATATCACCAGTACCTAGATTCCCCTTCCTTACCTTGCTTGTCACTGAGGTCACAGGCCCCTGAGCTGTAGACATGAGTCAACCAGTGGTGTTGGAAAGGGGGTGAGCTCATGTCTGCTGCTCTGAGGACCTCAGCTGGTAGGCGTCAAGTATTTGCTTAGCTAATCTTTCCCCACCTAAAGATGCTTATTGATGATTTCACTCAGGAGTTTTGAAACCTACAGGTAGAAAGTCCAGCCGAAACCAACCAGGTGTGGATGATCAAACCACCTTCCCATGCACTGCCTTCAAGAACTCTAGACAAAGCAGAGTAGTTGGCAGATGGACCAGTTGTTGGGGTGCTCCCAGCCATACCAACAGTGCAGGCCAACCCTCACCAGGATAGAGTCCTCATGCCCAGGGAAGATGGCCGAGGGGAGTAGAGAAGTCAAGGGGTTGACTCAGTTTTACCCTAGAGAAAGATTTCTTTTTGGCTACCCCACTCACAGAATAGATTTGCACATAGAAGTTGAGGAAAAGGATGACAGGAAAGAAGGATTTAGGCTAGAGCTCAGGAATACCTACTTGACTCTAAGGCATGGGTTCTCAAAGTATGGTCCCTAGACCAATGGAATTGGCTCCTTTTAAAGGCAAATTTTTGAGCCCCATATCAGACCCACTGAATGAAAATCTGGAGGGACCAAGCAAGCTGTTTCAGCAAGTCCTCTAGGTGATTCTGATGTGCCCTCCAGTTAGACAACATCTGCTCTGAGACTAGAGCATCTTGGAGCACTGATTCACATGCAGAGGCCACTGAGATATGTGTAAGATGCTTGTGGCCAAGATATTTATTCATTAAAGTGATTGGGAGGAAGTAATCAGTATTCAGTCCAAACATTTGCTAAAGAACAGGAGCTTCTAATGTGGGAGCCACCAGGGATGGGAGGAGTCTTGCAGGGGGGCGGGGACATTCTAGATGGCCAGTGAAGGCTTCCCAGAACCTCCTTCCGTGGCTTGGGCAAAGCCAAGGGCTATGCACCATGAACCCTGAGATCTTCCTGAGCCGGGAGACCTGAGAGTGGGAGGGTGCTGAGATGGGGCCTTCTTACCAAGGAATGGCTGCCACATACTGGAATTCAGAGAATCTCCAGGGGTGTTTGGGGCGCACGGACTCACGGTGCTAGACTAAGTTCTATATCTACCTCCTTTTGTCCCCAGATAGTTTGGAAAGGACAAATGGTCTGGGAAGCTGAAATGGTCAGGAGTGTTCCAAAGAATATTTATAGCTTCAAGTTTCAATACTGTAGGTAAACAGGGAATTTGAGAAATTGGCTTACTTTTCTCTTTGTACCTGCTCTTGGCCTTATTTCCCAGGCTTGGACTGGACAGCTTACATTGCAGAGAAGATGCCCTGGTTGACCCATCCCAAGCAATGGGTGGGAGGGCCTCACTGTGACCTACTCCCTTGTTCTCTGGAGCCCTGGCATGGGGGCTGGGAGGGAGTACCAGAGGGTGTGGGTACAGGGAGGCATGTTTTGGTGGCTGTTATCTAAACACGGGAAAGACGCAAGCATGCCTTTCTTGACCTTCTGCCTTGACCTCCGCATGAACCAGTTTCCTTTCCTTTCTTAACATCAGCCTGGGACATGAAGGAGATTTTCTGAGAAAGGATTTGGGCATTTTCGGTGATACTGGTGAAAGTCACTCTCTCCTATTTTGTTCAGTTTCTTACCCCTTTCCCTATCTAAACCTTGCAGATGTTTCTCTTTCCCCTCCTTGCTGAGCTGAGGACTGGAGGGGAGGAGGGAGGGGGAGGGGACACTTGGAGACACATAGGAGAAAGCAAGAGAGGGGAGGCTGTGGAAGCAGCAGCTCCCTGTCTGGAAAGGTCTAGAAATTAGTCGAAGTGATAGAGGAGAGCACAAGCAGAGGCTTCTTGGGGTAAGCAGGTGGCCTAGGCCATGTGCTGAGGTGGGGGTGGGGTGACCACATAAGACCAAGCCGATGGCCTGACCACCTGCTCTCCTGGTGCTGCCTTCACTGACAAAGCCGTCCACCCCTGTCCTGTAGAAGGGACATGGTGGGGCCACATTGGCAGATCTCTATCATCCAAAGACCTCACCAGAAATTTGACTTGGCCCAAATTATATATGTTAGTAGGAATCAAGGGCCCCCATTAGCTCCGGTTCTTCCATGTCTGAAAAGCTGGGGTTCAGATATGTTAGCGCATCTATCAATCCATGGGGCCTTTGTCCTGGTTCTTTTGCCAGTTTAACTGGTGAGGTTCTGTCAGGAGGCATCCCTGGGGCTCTGCTTCAGCTAAGTCCTCCACTTACTAATGGGTACATGCAAACGTGTGGAGTCTACCAATGAGGTTCTGTTCATGGGAGAAGAGACAAAAGAGCAGAGATGATGGACAGGACTGTTCTAAGCACAGTCTTCCTCCAGGGCACCAGCCTGGAATGAATCCAAATGTAGCTATTGGATTCCCAATGTAATGTGGTTCTTTGGGTTCCATATGGTCCAGAAACAATCTTCCAGGGTGTGAAGTTGAACAGTTGACAAAAGTGAGACTCTCTTTCCCTAGAGCCACCTGTTGGCTTGGCTGAAACCCAGGGATCCCTTCTTGATACCACCGCTAGTCAGCTCCCTGCACACTCTTCCCCAGCTAGGCAACTCCAGTTGACACTACCTGTTTACAAGGCTGGAGAGAACTGGTCTTGTGGCTCCAGGTGGGTAAGAGGTGTCCTGCCCAGCCTCCCTGGATCTGCCCCCACACTCTTCCTTGGAGGTCTCCACTATTCTCCCCTCGACTCAATAGTCTCCATTCGCCCCCCACCTCTTACCCAACTCCACCTGTCTTTTGAACCCCTTGATTCCCTAACATTACCCTCCCCTCTCTTGGTCATCAGGAGCCCCTCACCACCCCTGCACCTCCTCAGTCCTCAGGCCATTGCCTTGCCTGAGTTTCTCTACCATATTTCTCCTTGGTCACCACCACCACCTGATGGAGGCTTTTCTAGTTTGTCCCTGTACCTCTACCTGTCTGCTGTCTCACCTGTTGCAGGTCAACCTTTCTAAAAAGTCTGCAGCCATCATCCCTGCTCAGAAGTCTTCACTAATGCCAGACGGAGTCATACTTTGCCGGAGTATGGTACCTATAGGGTACCAACCCTCTTTTTAATTGGTTTCTTCCTCTCACCTACCCAGAACTTTCTTAGACTAACCAGATTTTTTTTTCCTGACCCGTGATTACCCTGTAATCCACTCTTTGTCTTGTGTCCTAGGTCTGGGGATGGCGCCTCTGTTCCTCTCCACTTTCTGAAATTCGACTTATCCTCAAAAACCCAGCTCCAACTCATTTCTTCAAGGACCTCTCCCTCACTCTCCCTTGTCATTTGACACCATCACACTGTGTCACCTCCAGTATCTGCTATGTGACCTCCAGAGTGGTTGCTGCTATAGTGTCCACCTGCCTCATCTCATTAACAAACTGCTCCCAGGGTGGGGTGGGGTCTCCTCCTGTTTGATCCTTGGTCTCTCCTGCAATGTGCTTGGCCGAGAATGATAGCCAACAAATATTTGCTCATTATCTTAAATGCTCCTTCTGGGCAGAATTAGCAATTATATGCTACCAATAGCCCTGGATAAAATCTGTCAAAGATGTTTCAGACCCAGGGAATTAAAGTTTGTACCATTACCAGAGAAGACAGCCATCAAAGGTGAGCACCTACTTGGCATTAAGAGCAAGGCTGTGTGCTAAGCACTTTGTAAACATATCATATTAGTCTCCAAATAATCCTGCATGACTATTAATGGTCATTACTATTATCAATACTTTACACATGAAGAGACCGAGGCCTCAAGAAATATCAGTTGCCTATCATCTTATGGTTTATAGTACTTGACAAAGTCAAGAATCAAATTCAGATCTCATGCAAAGCTCATGCCCTTAGCCCTTGCCTTCAGACCAAAGCCCTGGCCCAGGGTATTGGTTTCTTAGAGCTGCCATAACAAAAAATATCACAAGCTGCATGCTTAAAACAACAGAAATTTTTCTCTCACCATTCTGGAGGCTAGAAATCCAAAATTGAGGTGCTGGTTCAGTTGGTTCCTTCTGAAGGCTGAGATCCCATTCCATGCCTCTCTCCTGGTTTCTAGGGATTATTTGAAATCCCTGGCATTTACTGCTTTGGAAACACATTGCTCCAATTTCTGCCTCCAGTGTCACATGTATTCTTCCTCATGTGTTTCTGTATCCAAATTTCCTCTTCTTAAAAGGATATCAGCCAATGGATTAGGGTCCTCCATATATTGATATGACTTCTCATCTTAACTTGATTATGTCTGCAAAGACCCATGTCTCATTCAGGTCCCTGGATTAAGACTCTGACATATGTTTTTTGGGAGTATGACTCAACCCATAATGCTCATCGAGGAAACTTGGGGGCAGAGAAAGTCCTGCTGCAAGTTCCAGTAGGTTGGAGAGAATTATGAAATTTGTTGCTGGGAGTCATGGGTGGAACTGAAGCTAAGAGGCACTTGGGAGGAAGTGGAGACCCACAGGGTGTGGCGGGGATGAGCATCCAGTCCTCTGTGCCCAGAGTCATCCACAGGAGATGTGGTCCTTTGGGTCCATATCTTTGGTATTTGTTGTTGGCCAGTGGGTAAACTGACCAAGTTATATGACCCTCCTCTGATCTATAGGACGTCTTGCTTCATGATCAGGAATGTGCTCCTAGCTTAGTGCTTAGGGAACACATTTCTTTCTGTTGAGTTGTCCAGTGGGACACAGAGATTTGAGTATTAGACAAAAAGCCTTTTTCTCCTACTTGCCACCAGAAAAACAAGAAGGGATGCCCCCAGAAGTGAAGTGTTTTTCCTACATAGGGTCAATCTGCTTTGTCACTTGCCGTATCTTCCTTCCCCCCCCCCCCTAAACATCTTATTCCAGCTGCTGAGGACTTGCTTTATAGGGCACCAACTTTTTAAAGCGTTGCTCATTACTTTGGGAGTGGCAGTGTCTTGGAAGGGAGAGGACACCTGTGAAGACAGCGTGTGGTTGTGAATCAGGGTCCCTGGGCAGGCAGGCAGGGAAGGAGAATCCAGGGTGATTAGGACAGGGTGTGGGAATGGTCTTGTGTGGAAACAGATGTCTCTGTCAGTGATACAGCCTGTTGCAGGGAAGCCCCTGGCTCTGGAAGTCAGGAAGGAATGGCAGCTGAGCTTGCCTGTCTGTCGTAGGTGAAATTCTGGAATGCATAGCCTCAGGACAGACTCTGACATCTGAGCAGTCAGTGGAGACAGTGTTGACCAGCAGCAGGGCTCAGGGCTGCCCCTGGGGGAAGGACTGTCAGGCGCCTTGTCCCTCCACATGGTCTCCTCTACTTGTGGGCAGCCTGCTGGTCCTGCTCTTAAGCATCTACTACTTGGGGCTCCCATTACAGACTCTTGAAACTTTGTTCTCAGACCTCTGTTGTGGCTTTGAGCAGGCTAGGTGTGCTGTGGTTTATCAGGTCTTCTTGGAGCTACTGCTGCCGCAGAGGCTGAGCTGGTGGTGGATGGATGCAGATGCCTCAGGGCAAGGATTTCCCTGGGCAAGGGTTCCTTCCCCTTCCCTGGGGGACACTGACTAGATCCTGATGAAACTTCCTGGAGCTCCTCACTGGGTGCCTCAGGGACACAGCCTGATTATCTCCCTTCCTCGTGCTCAGAGAGTGAGTCTCCAGTCTCTTGTCTTCCAAATCAAACCTGGTAGAGCCAAAGAGGCAAAACTGGGTCCAGGGCTTCAATTCTCTAAATACAGATGATTTTCTTGGGAGCTCTGGGATGGAATGGGCCTTGGGTATTCTCAAGAAAGTGAAAGAACCTAAAAGCATTTGCTAAGTCATTTCCTATGTCTCCAGAATTTTCTCGGGAGAAAATGGACACAATAAAGGGAAGATATCTTTTTCTTCCATGAATTTATAACCCAATTTCATAATTTTGTATTTACTCACTTTTGACTTTTGGATACCTAGGTAACTGGTGGGGTCATTCGCCAAAGATTATTATTTGATTTGTTCATTCATCATTATTTATAGAGAGGATTGCTTCTTCCACTTAAGATCCCTCCTTATGTCTTTTTGGTGACATATATGCATTGGGTACCAGAATTGCTACAGGACCCAAAACACTCCTGGTGGTTGTAATTGTAATCTGAACTCAGTGCCCTGAAGGAACAATAGAGAACTGCAACAGGAGGGATTTTTTTGCACCAGAAAGATGAGTAGAAATTAACCAAAGGAGTGGGTGGGAATAAAGAGCACCCCAAGCAGAGACCATATCCCCCAGCCCCAGAGTCTCTAAGGCAATGCACCATCTGATGTGGACTCTCAGCTACACATTTCCACTGATTATTACCAAGCACTGCATATAGATAGATTGGAACCTGAGAGGCAGCCATTGAGGCAGGAAGCTCAGAGAAAGCAGAAGATAGATGGGACCTGGAGTAGGAAGGACTCTGTGGGCTGGATACTGTGCTTGGATTTGAATTTAAGGTGCTGGAAATCCATTGAAAGGGTTTCCACAGTCACGACAAGTACTGATCTCCATTTTTAGAAGATTGTACTGATGTATTATCTGATTCTTTGTCTATAAAGTAAAAAACAGATAAACCAACCTCTGCTCTTAGAAGTCAAGAGAGTCATTACCCTGGAGGTAAGGTGGGTGATGAGAGGGGGCCCCAGGGCGCTTCCGGCAAAGCAGGCAACAATCTGTTTCTTGCTCTGAGTACCAATCCCTTAGGTATACCCAGCTTGTGAAAATTTTCAAGCCATACTTTTACAATTTATGCATTTTGGGGGGGAATGTCATACTTGAATAAATTTTTTTTTTAAAAAAAGGTTTCTCTGGCTGTTGTTTAAAAAATAGATGGGAAGGGGAAGAGAGTGGGCGTATGAAACAGCCAGGAGGTCATGGTCATGGGCCACGTGAGAGCGGCTGGGGACTGGAGGGTGGCTAGAGGAGGGGGGTATGGCAGCTTGAAGACTTGAAGATAGTAGCACCAAGCAAAGACTGAAATCAGGAGGAGATGATACGGGGGAGCAGTGCCGGTCTGGGGCATGGTTGTGAGGGGTGATCGGGAGTCGAAGTTGAAATGTAAGGGACACAGTTTGCTAGGAAGGCATCTTCAGGACACAGCCCAGGACTCCCTGTGACCAGATGAACAGGACACAGAGTGAAGAGTATGTGGAGACTTGGGCACAGAGCCCCAGTGCCGTCAACATCAGGCAGGGAGACAGGAGAAGCCTCTCACGGGATTACTAAGGGGGAACAGTTGGAGCTAACGAGAACTCTAGGAAGTCAAGTGACATTACAAATGGCGAGTGTCAAATCCTGTAGAACTCAGGTAAAGCAACTGTTGGAGAACAGCAACTGGCAACATTGCTGAACACAATTTCCTTGGCGCTCCTTCTGCTGAACCCTCATGAGCCTGGGTGTGGTGATGGAACAGAGTGATGGGCTGACTTGGCATCTGTTGGCTGCTACCACCTACCAAATACAATAGGAGACAATTTTCCAAGCTCTCCTGAGCCTGTTTCTTCCTCCATAAGCCCAAAGAGTCATTTGTACCTTTCAGGGCAGGTAGGAGGATTGACTATTTCAGCAAGTATTTATTGAGCATTTGTTATGTGCTGATAGCCAGAGGCAGAAGACAGAGTGATCAAGACTGACAAGTGGGGAGACAGAAATGCACAAGTAAATTAACAAATGCAATGACATGAAGGAAATAAGCGCCATCTCCCAGAGTGTTTCCCTGTGGCTGTCACCCAGCTTCTTGGGCCTCAGGGCCCCTCCTTTCCTGGCCAACTTCCTTGGGATCAGCTCTTAAGATCCAAGGCTCTCTAAGACTGTGTCCCCAATCCTCACTTTCTCTCTCTGAAAAACTGGCTTCCCTTTCCTTGAAGGCAGGAAGGGAAGGGCTTCATCTTCAAACCCTTCCAGGATGTGAGCAAAAACATTGACATCCCATCTTGTTATGAGAACAAAGAGTAGGAAGGATATAAAATAGCAAAGTTTCCATATTCATATGGTCTGAACGTCCTTTTCCTGCCCTGAATGGATTCAAAGCAGATCTCCTAATGAGGCCTCATTTTGTCCTAACAAATTACTCCTGAGCCAACTTCCCCAAAAGACAAGACGGCACTTGCTCTCCATAAAGGAGAGCTTTCTTGACTTAAAAAAAAAAAAAAAGATTTCAGGAATTTCTGAAGAAGAATTTGGACACATATTTAGATAACTGCCAGTTGATAATTTTGTTTTAAAGTGTTTATTTTTCTGGGAAACCTTGAGCACCACATTTCTAGTTAATCTGGTAAATTCATCTAGTCTCACATGCTTATGTTTCATCTCTTGCAGAACTTTTAGTTTTTTGCATCTAAGACTTCTAAAGCCCAGATCCCAGACCCAAGCCCTCAGGCAATCTCTCACCTTTAGCTCTTCCATTTTATCCTCTCACAAATCTCACTACAAAATCCCAGACACAAGTCCAGCTGTCTACCTCATCCACTTGTACCAAAATCCTAGCCCAGAGGTCTGACTCTGGTGGTGGTGGTGGGGAGGTCCTAATAAATCCTGTCTGGCCACTCGCCTCAAACACCAAGCAGAAAAGTAATCAATACGTCCATACTGGGAAGGCAAAGCGAGATCCAGTGTCTCAGCCCTGTCTTAGGGGTGCTGACATGAGTTTTAGGTTTAAATAAAAGAAGAATTGGGTGAGAACTTGAGAGAGATACATAACTAAACAATCTTGGTCAAACTGATCTGATGGCTTATTGTCTCCGGTCTGGTTCTGTGAGATGGCTACAGAGACACCCTTGAGAGACGTCCTTATCACTTGAGGGGGCAATTCCTACAGCTTGTGAACAGCTCAGGATGTTTATCCATCAGGTCTGTGATCTTAGAAGGGGACAGTTCAGTTCTCCTGAGACTCCTGCTTGCGGGGAGTCTCATCCTGGGGCGATGTGCCTGCCAGTCTTCCGCTGTTCCTGGAAGACATGGGGTAAGGACTGAAAACGTCTTGGGCCACTCCAGAGTTCTGGAACAGGATGCTATAAATCTTTCTGTAGATCTGGCATCTGTCTTGGAGGGGAATAAAATAGGTTAATTTAGGGCTAATAAACCTTGATTTACTAGTTTTTTTAGATAAACATTCCTTAAGTCATTAACATGTCTACAGGCAGAGCTGAGCAGGGGCCTGACCCAACATTTAATGTAATAAAGAAGACAGATGAAAAACTAAGGCAGAGATGCCCAGAGCTTTATCTGCTTCCAGTTACTCATAGGGCATCTGCAGATCCAGGTAAAGGGTCCCTGCTGTTGGCAAAGGCAGCCCTCTGTAGATTCCTGTCTCACGGTCCCACTGCCGCCGCGTGTCAGATAGGACACCACTAGGAAAAGAACAAAACAACCACAGTAGGATTTCTGGTGTTATCATGAACTAGAAAGCTTTTCAGATTCTTTTTCATGGCCTACCTTTCAAATGAGATGCCACCATGGAAATGTGCACATTTCATTTTCAGATGGTTCTGATCTTTGTCTTCTAAGGATGCCCAGGATCCTGTCTTATCAAAAGATCTTTTTTTTTTTTAGTTCATAATAACACAAAATAGACAAATTCAAAATAACAACAGAAGCCACATACATATGCAGATTAGGACTTCCGGAATCCATATTAGTCTTGTCTTTCCTGGTGGCCTTCAAGTGAGATTTTTGTGTAAGCTGAGTATAAGAGGTTACAAATGGTTGGAAAACCCTGCTTGGGTCCGATTGAGTCAGGACTCGGCTCAGAGAGATGCCATTGGCTGGGGTCCCCCAGGCAATGCAAAAGATGGGAAGAGGGTCCCTCTTGGACTTGGCTTACTGGGCCTGTTGTATTTTCCTGTGGCCTCCACTAAGGCCAGACATACCTGTCCTTCCAGAAGCTGTTCTCCAGGGCCTTCAAGGGTGGCTTTTCTAAAAGCCTATCAGGGAGCCCTGTCAGACCACAAAGTCCCTCTGGGATAATAGAGGCTGGCAAAAAGGGACTGGAGAGAAAAGGGGTGGGGGAAGATATTAGACCTTGAGAGAACTCCAAGGGACCTGACTCCCCAGGCCCCTGCCAATCTCCCTCCTGGTCCCAGGCCCGGCTCCCCTAATGGGCTCCTTCCCTCTGAAGCAGCAAGGAGCTTGTGATGGAAATTTATGTGTTTATTTTTAGATTGTTCTGATTTTTATACTTCTCAGGGCCCACAGAGCCCTGTCTTATCAAAGATCTTTGTCTCGCTTATAATAATACTAATAAATGCTAAAGCTACCTTTTATTATTGCTGCTGTGAACACCACCAACTCTGACCCCAGGATGGCTATTTTGAATCTCTGAACTTTATCTTGTGCAGACATTCTTCCTGTGTGGGAACATACTTGATTTCCTGAATTACTTCTTGAAAGAGATATTCCCTGCTGGGGCATTGGACCACAGTTTGGATCCAAAGCCACACCCTGCTGAAGGTATGGAGAAGCAGACAGGCTGATAGACTGAAGGAGTTTTCCATTCAAGGACATACTGATTTTTTGCTTTACTACCTTTTTCTTTTGGAAGGACAAGGAGTAAGGGGCCCCTCTGACTCCAGCTCCCAGTTCTTCCAGTTGAGAAGCCCACTCACCCTCCCGTTTCAAGTGCCTGCCTCTCTGACGACATCAGGAGATAGCTAGGAGTCACTCTTGTGAATTCATTTTTTTGTCCTCATTGCATTAGGGACCCTTGAACCCTGAGCCTCACGCCTCAGTTCTTACCCATTGGTGAAGTGCCCATCATGACTAAGGATGAGCTATGAGAACAGAGACACTGAAAAAAAGAGAACTGTAAGTGGAGATGAGCAGACACCCAGAGCCAGTTCTGGCCACCTGACCACTTTGGAAGATTCAGTCACATAAATGAAGTATTATTTCCAGAGTCTGAGGCCAGAGACCTTTTTCTGGAGGTCCCAGCAGATCAGATTCGGCCATCCACCACCTTGAGAATCCAATCAAGAGAGATGCATGGTGTTGAAGCAAGAAAGGGATTTATAATGCCAACAATACTTGGCCAAACTGGGAAGAAGTAGGAGGACCAGTCATTGAAGCCCTGTTTTTGAGATACCGAGACGAGCTTAGGGATTACATCGAGGGGGGGGGGCGCGGAAAAAGCCAGGGGCCAGAAGTATACAGGAATCTACCCCAAAAGTAGCTAGCAGCAGGCCCAAGTGAAGAGTCCATGAACTTAGCAAAAGTTTCCTTTAAATTCTTGTTACAGTATCAGGGTACTTGAAAGTAGTGGGGGGAGAGAAAGAATTAGGGTGCACTTTTTGGTTTAGTAGCTTAGTTCATAAGTGAAGATGGTCCCCAACTGAGGAAAATTCAGTGTAACAACTTCAAATTTACCATGGTATGAAAACATACCCATACACTCTTCAATAAATGATAGGAGATATTCAACACTTTAATATATCATAGGCTTTATGTTTGGTGATTTTGCCCATTTGTAGGCTCATGGAAGTATTCTAAACTATGGGATTTAGTAGGTTAGGTGGATTAAATGCATTTTTTTTTACCTATTGTGCTTTCAATGTATGATGTATTTGTCAGAATGTAACCCCATGGGAAGTCAAGAAGCAACTGTATCTACTTCTCAGAATCTTTTTTTTTCCCTCCTGAAAAAATGGGGACAGAATAATTGATCTGCTAGGTTAATGTTAGGGAATAGATTAGGTTTATAATTCAAGAGGGCAGAGTGTCTGTCTCTCCTCATCTCCAGTACCCCCATTATAATGAAAGTACTGAATAAAAATAATTTTAAAAACAGTAACAGAAAAAACTTGAACAAGGAGAGAACATATGGAAGATCTCAAGTCCATGGTAGGATAGGAAGTAGTTATGGGATATTGATGGATGAAGTGGAGGGGAAGGGGCAATTTCTCAGATGCTGGTACCCTACCTACCATGGTAGGCATCTCTGAAGCTAGGCACAGCCCCCCAGAGAGGGGACAGGTATAGAATCAGGGGTCATAGTGCAGGACAGCACATTGCCCCAGGGCAGACTCCAGACACCCTCCCTTCATGATCCGAGGAACTATCACTAGTGTGGGTACTTCTGTCCAGGAGGGAAGGCCTGCCCCTCTCGCTCCCAGCTTGTTGCCACAAAATGAAGAGATCTGATCACAATAAAAATCCAGGACTATTAAAGCTGGGAGCAGTGGGGGAGAAACAGAGGTGCAAGTCTAAGTGAGCTCATTTCTCTTCTCTAGTAGCAAGCACTCTAAAGTGACAAGTCAAGAAGTTGCACAAGTATATTTGGGGATGTGTGGGTGTAATTAACAGAAAAACTAAAACTACAAAAAAAAAAAAAAAAAAAAACAACCCACAGAAGTGATTGTCCCTGAGCTATGACACTGGTGGTGGGCTGGAGCTGAGTGCAGTCCTGCCATGCTAAGCCCTGCTTGACTTTCTGAACATGTGCAGCAAGTATTACACTTATACAAGGTAAATTAAAAAATTAAAAGTGAGAAGAAGAAATGTAAATAGATTTTAATTTCACAGGTGGGACCCAACTGGCTATGGAAAGGAATTCCTAAATGCAAATTGCTGCCCTGGGGTATCAGCATTGCTAGGAAGCTCTCCTTCCAAAGAGATGTGTTCCTGTCCATCTGGGGTGGAGCCAGCTCTGGGTCTGGGGTGGAGCCAGCTCTGGCTCAGTGAGAAGAGGGACAGATGGTCTCCAAGACCAGATTTTGACTCCTAGAGGTCAACAGAGCTAAAGCTAAGCAAATGTCACCTCCAATGTCCCCTCTGTCATATAGAGAGCTGCAGAGTGGCCTTCAGCACAGTCCTGAGTGATTCCTGCATCCTTGTGGATGTGAGAGAAAGGTCTTCTTCTTCTATTTTTCGCCCCCTCCTTTCTTCTCTCCTTCCTTCCTTCCCTCCCTCCCTCCCTTTGGAAAAGCTGTTCTGTTTGGGAAAACAATTACCACCTAGGGCAAGAAGCAGTTGTTCCCAACTGGGAGGTCACTGGCTGTGTGACAGTCCCATCTCCTGCTCCTAAGGACTTTCCTTCCCCTGCCTGGGCTCCCTCATCATATGGAATCGCCTCAGTGAAGTCACATCACAGGGGTCAGAAGGAATCAGGTGAACTTTCTAGAGTTGTGTCTCCCCTGAGGTTTGTGTCGACAAAATCAGAGTTGGCTGACAGCAGAGTCAGTCATTGACCAGGTGGTCACCGTGCCATTACTGAACTTAAGAATTCCTCTCCAGTGTCCCTGTGACCATGGTGAGATGCCTCTGTGGTTTAATGTGGGTTAGATCATAGTTCCAATGTTCAGTTGGGAAAAGCCAGTTGTGAGCATGTAGATGGAGAGGAACCGTGTATCAGCTGTACTGTGGCCTTTTCCCATACTCCCTGGCTGTGGCGGTGTCCCTTCTTGTCCTCATGCTTTATTTTTTATGGTCATCTTACATCAGTGCAGTTCCACCTCTGCACCTTCAGTTGGTGTCTCCGCATCTCTTCAGCCGTCCTTAGCTCTTTGGCACAGGTGGTAAGAGGTCCCCTCTTTATTAGAAGAAAGATCTTCATGGCCACTCCAGTTTCTCTGATTCCTCTCTTTCTCTCCACACTCCCTCTCTGGGCTTGTTAGAATTAGAGGGAGGATGGGGCTGTGAGCATGACCTTCGCATTTAGACACCTGAGAGAATCAGTCCCACTCCACCCTGTAAAAATGTTGTTGCCCCAGTATGAGATTTCTCTGCCAGCTTCCTTCTACAAGATGTGCCTTAAGTGGCATGTTAATTTTAACACGCACGCATGCATGCACGCACACACCCCTCGTGTAAACTTGGGTGTTTAAATTAGCACTCACACACTAACCTAGATATTTACATGGGTCTTGAACCTTTCAAAGTAGGCCCCTTGAACAAACAAGCTTACTCCAGTGACGTTGCCAATGTTCATAACTTAAAAAAAATGTTTGTGGAATTCATATAAAGCGTCAGAAGATTAAATACCTTTGTGGTTACAAATTGTTTTTTGAAACAGTCTTTCTTCAGTCAATATCATTGAGGTTTCATTTGCATATAATAAAATGCATAGATTTTATCTTTTTATTTTTTTAAAATTGCTTTTATTTTTTAAATACATGACAGCAGAATGCATCACAATTCTTATTACACATATAGAACACAATTTTTCATATCTCTGAATATAAAGGAAGTTTGAGTTTGGATGAGTGTAAACTATACCTATATAAATGCCACCATTATAAAAATATAGATTATTCCCTCCACACCAGAAAGTTCCTTGGGCAAGTTGCAATTCTTCAACCTTTTATTTTGAGTTAGAAATATCCAAAAGTGATTTAGAATTGAACCAAGTTAAGTGTGTTGGGGATAAAACTGGCAAATGCTCTTCTGTGCCTTGGGAATTGTGTGATTTATGGAATGAAGCTGCATCATAGGGGACGTTTTTAAATGATGGAGGACAGATCATTGAGAATCTGAGCCTCGCAGGTGGCTTTTCTGATGGCTGAGTCCTGTGAGTGTGGGTCAACAGAATACTCTAAAGATGCTTGCCCACTTGAGAAGGACTGAGCCCCCATCATGAACCAGGTACTGCTCCAAGCACTGGGAATTTTTTGTCCTAAGAAGCATCTGTCATCTTTCCTCCATGAAGTCAATATGCCGATGGGGGCCAGAGGTGGATAAAGGAGAAATCAAATGCATGATGTAATCTTAGGAAGCAATAAATGCCCAGAAAAAGAAAGTAGAACGAGGAGATAGAAAATGATAGTGTGCTATTTTAAAGAAGGTAAGGCAACCCACGTAACACACCATTTGTTTTCCTTTTGCAAGGAAATCACAGGCTGGGTTAGGGTTGTGGCTCAGTGGTAGAGCACTTGCCTCACATGTGTGAGGCACTGGGTTCAATTCTCAGCACCACATATAAATAAATGAATAAAATAAAGTCCATCAACAACTAAAAAGAAAAAAGAAAGAAATCGCAGGATCCAAATAAGCTACTTCTAAATGGGACATATTATCTTTCCCTAAAGTAAATTCTGCAGAGTTCTAGTATCCATAATACGAGGCGAAGAGCGGTGGTGGTTGGGGCGGGTAGGGGTTACGTAGTTCAAGAAGTATGGGGAACCTGGGTGTTGTGGCTCAAGTCTGTGGTCCTTGCTACTAGGCAGAATCGCTTGCTTCAATCCAGGAGATTGACCAGCCTCGCCAACATACAATACCTTGGTTTAAAAAAAAAAAAAAATACAGGGTGTGGGTTGGGGGGGGGAATTGGATTAAGCAAATTTAAGCAGGTCTTTGCTTAAGGAATTTCAGAGCCTTTAAAATGTAAATATTCAGGAGGAAGGACGGTAGTGTGCAATGTTTTCCAAATTCTTTTCTTCAGGGAATCCTTTTGAGCTGGAAAGTCTGGAGCAACTGGTGCTCTATGTTAACACACTGTTGAGAGTTGTGCCCCCAGAGTTCTCATGCAGCAGGAAAACTGAAAGCTACAGAGAAGTTGAATTGCTTGGGGAGCAAGAAGAGAGAGTAGAGTCAGCTTAACTTACTGAATCTCCCTCCGCGTGGACCAGGCTGAGCACCAGGTGCCTTAAACTCATCCTCTGGTGATGGCTCCATAACTCAGGTGTTACTGCTCCCACTTACAAGTGGGAGAAAATGCTGCTCAGAGTGATCAGATTAGTAGCCAAAGGTCATGCATTCCTGTGAGCCAGGATCTGAAACTCCAAAGTCCAAACCATCAAAAATCAGAGCACTGTATTGCCTGAGTGACAGTGTAGGTGATCTGAAACCCTTTTTCTGCTTTCTCCAATCCATCTACATTAATACTTTGAAACCTATGTCCTTGAGGGATGGGTTTCTATCTCTTCTACCCCATGTTGAGTGTTCCTTACTCTATTTACGGCTGGCCATATAGTGGGTATTTGATTTGAGCAGCCTGGGTCATGGTCCCATGATCTAATCCACATTACACAGTTTTTGAGGTCAAATGATTGTGACCTTGAAGGGCCCTGGCCAGAAAGTTCTGTTGAACCATCCATCTACTGCTGTCTCATTTCCAGGCATTCCTCCCCCCACCCATAGTCATATATCTGATCTCTGTGTCTACACCTGGGGTCCACATCCACTCCAGCACCTCTGCTAGGCCACCCATGAGGTACACAGACTTGACAGAGCTGTAGTGACCCACAGTTGGAGATGCGGTTGGCCTGTAAGGGGGTTGGAGGTGAGTGGGGAGGAAAGATGTCAGCTGATTCTTGCTGGAGTCTTCCACCTAGCAGCTTGGGGAATTTCTGTACTTACAGGAAATTTTTAAAATCTATCTTTCAGGAAAAAATATGAGATAGATATTCTCTCACACTATTCCCATCTTCCTCTCATGAGACTGCTGAGGAAGCGAGTAGAGATTAGTAACTGCTGTTAATTCATTACTAAACTGGATGGAAGGAGAATGGTCTTTTCTGAGCTCAGTGCTCAGAAACTCGAGTGCTCCAAAGCTGATCTCATCTCCACAGAAGCTCTTCTTCCATGGTCCTGTGTCCAGCATAGCTTTGCCTCTTTCTGGCCGTCATGGTAGAAACTCAATCACCTCTCTTCCTCCACCGGGAATCAGTGTCAATTCAGCCTCTGCAGGAGGCCCTGATCTGCCCTCCCTACATGACCACTGCCCTGGCGAGGCCTTGGATCCAGCCATCATTGTCTTTCCTCTGCTGTTATGATGGTCCTCACTCCTCTGCTGGATGCCACATGCTGAGTCTTCATGTGCCTCTGTGAAGTCAGCAACAGGATGCTTAGGATTGTCAGAAGCAACCTCGAACTTGTCACACAACTGACAAGTTGTGCTGGGTACGGGGGTTCCTGAAAGCCAGGGGGAGCAATCCAGATAACAAAAGGGAAGATAATTCTGCACAGACTGTGAGCAAAGGCACAGTGTGTGTGCTCTGGGGACCTTTGAGAGTAGAACCTTGATGGTGTCCAAGGAGCAAAGTGGATAGCAGGTGTTGCTGGTCTCCAAAGCTGCCTGCCAAAGCAACCCAAAGCTTAGGGCTTCAATCAGTGACAGCTCTTGGTTTCCTGGCAACCTACAATGGGTACAGGGCTCAGTAGGGGTAGCTCATTTCTGTTTTAATTGGCATCAGAAGCTGAGACTGGAATCATCTGAAGGCTCATTCAGTCATATGTCTGACAGTGAACTCTGACCAAGAGCTGAAATCTTAGCCGGAGTTGTCAGTTGAACACCAACTGTGGGCTCCCCACAAGTAAGGAAGATGGGGCTTCCCAACAGTGTCTGAGTTCTAAGGATCCTAAGAGAGAATGGGCCATGCATTCTCTACCTGTGTTTAGGACCAAGCCTCAGAAGTTACATAGCTCTACTCTGCTTCATTCTCCTCATTAGAAGCAAGTAGCCAGGTGGCGCATACTCAAAGAGACAGAACATATACCCTGCCTCTTTATGGCATGTCATTGGCACGTTATAAGAGGTGCATGTGGATGGGAGATATTGGTGTGGCCATCTTTGCAAAAAAATGATCAACCTCAGCAGGGGACAGAACCAAAGAGGTAGGCAGGCAGGGGATTTTTTATTTTTGGTACCAGGGATAGGACCCAGCAGTGCTCAATACTGAACCACATCCCCAGCCCTTTTTAAAAATTATTTTTATTTTGAGGCAGGGTCTCACTAAGTTGTTTAGGGCCTTGTTAAGTTGCCGAGGCTGGCTTTGAACCTGCAATCCTCCTGCCTCAGCTTCTGGAGTCTCTGGGCATTGGTTTTCATTCACAAGAACTGGGAGCCAGTGAGACATGTTGATTTGGGTGTGACCTGCTCTTATTTGCTCTTGAGAAAGCTCTCCTGGGGTGGTTTGGTGGAAGATTTGGAGGGGTCAGACAGGAGGCGTGTGAGAGGTATTGCAGTAATCCAGGGGAGAGGTGGTGAGGGCCTGAGCCAAGGCATGAACCTGGACATGAGAGAGGGGCCAAATACGAGAGACCCCCAAGAAGAAATCGTAGCTTCTTGCCATGGGGCGGATGTTAGGGGGATGAAAACCAATGCTCTTGGCAGATATGGTGGCCCACACCTGTAATCCCAGGGACTCTGGAAGCTGAGGCAGGAGGATGGCAGGTTTCAAAGCCAACCTCAGCAACTTCACAAGGTCCTAAATGTGTCCAGGGGATTCTTGGGAAGCTGAGTGAAGGTGATGGGAAATGAAGGAAAAAGAGTAGAGGTCTGTGGGGGAAGGCCATGAGTCCATCTGGCAAGTCATTAGTCTGAGGAGCCCGAGAACCTAAGGTGGAGCTGTCCAACAGATAGTAAGTGGACCTGAGTACAGAGCTCTGGGGATAGTTCTGGAATGAAAACTGAGATTTTTGAGTACCATCATTCTAGTGGCAAATGGCATTGCAGAAAGGGTCCATGTCCAGAGAAGGAGACTACAGAGTTTGGGGGGCATTAACCTTTAGGGGATGGCTAGAGGAGAAGGACCTGGCAAGGAATTAAAGATCAGATTGTCTCTTTCCCAAGTCTTTCCTGGACCAGAGAATTGAATGTGCTTGGTGCCCTGTGCCTGTGGAAAATGATCAGACTAACAAATATCATCACCATCACCATCACCTCTCATCAACACCACCTTCCCATCACCATCACCATCACCTTAACCTCCCCTCCCTCTCACCATCACCTTCACCTTCACCTTCACCATCACCATCACCTTCACCTTCACCACCAGCATCACCATCACCTCCTCATCACCATCACCATCACCTTCACCTTCACCACCAGCATCACCATCACCTCCTCATCACCATCACCATCACCTTCACCTTCACCACCAGCATCACCATCACCTCCTCATCACCATCACCTTCACCTTCACCTTCACCACCAGCATCACCATCACCTCCTCATCACCATCACCATCACCTTCACCTTCACCACCAGCATCACCATCACCTCCTCATCACCATCACCTTCACCTTCACCTTCACCACCAGCATCACCATCACCTCCTCATCACCATCACCATCACCTTCACCTTCACCACCAGCATCACCATCACCTCCTCATCACCATCACCTTCACCTTCACCTTCACCACCAGCATCACCATCACCTCCTCATCACCATCACCATCACCTTCACCTTCACCACCAGCATCACCATCACCTCCTCATCACCATCACCTTCACCTTCACCTTCACCACCAGCATCACCATCACCTCCTCATCACCATCACCATCACCTTCACCTTCACCACCAGCATCACCATCACCTCCTCATCACCATCACCTTCACCTTCACCTTCACCACCAGCATCACCATCAACTCCTCATCACCATCACCTTCACCTTCACATTCACCATCACCATCAACTCCTCATCACCATCACCTTCACCTTCACCTTCACCACCAGCATCACCATCAACTCCTCATCACCATCACCTTCACCTTCACCTTCACTACCAGCATCACCATCACCTCCTCATCACCTTCACCTTCACCTTCACCACCAGCATCACCATCACCTCCTCATCACCATCACCATCACCTTCACATTCACCACCAGCATCACCATCACCTCCTCATCACCATCACCTTCACCTTCACATTCACCACCAGCATCACTTTCTCTTCCCCATCACCATGACCATGTCACTTTCCCATTACTACCACCACCACCTCCACTGCTGCAGGGCCTAGCCTTGGGTCCTCATAGAGGAATGCTTATCTTGCTCATTGTGCAGCAGGGAAGTCCCAACTTAGAACGCTATGTTTTGGGACAAAGTGCTGTCAGAACACTGGTAAGCACAATTTCCTTGTTCCTTTGACAAGAAGTCATTCCCCTGTTGGTGCAGGGTCGGGCTACGTGGCAGTTTCTGGACTCTTGGTGCCTTGACTTCCGTAAGATGATATGTATGTATCACGTCTGGCCTATCATGACTGTTATGCGTAACCTGGCACATACCTGCTATAAAAGCCATTCTTGCTGCACAATAAAACAGATGCTGTTCTCTGAAACCATCTCCGCAGTGGTTCCTCCATGCCCCTGAGCTCCCCACATTTGATGTTGGAGCATTAAGCGCCTCAGCACTTCGCCATCATCAGCATTTGCTATTTTTCCATAATCTGTTCTGGGTTCTTGTCTTTCCTTTTGCCTACAGTGGCAGCTCCTATAGATTATGGGTTTTTTGCTTTTCACTTTCTAATCCTCCACACATCACCTTCTGCACAGATAGTCAGAGCCAGGACTTGCCCTCTAGTCCAGTGATTGTAACACATATTGCAACAATCATAATGACACTCCACCCTTCCCTGGAGCAAAAGCATGGCCCAGAAGGGTACCTTCCACTGACCACTTAGGAACTGAGACTTCTGGCCTAGAACCCATTCATGTCTGGCCCAATAGCTGAGAACCCAGGAGGGTCTGGACTGTTAGAAATACTGGGTGTCATGAGAAATCAGACACATACTTGGAAGTAGCTCGGCAAGGCAAAATTTACTTCTGCAGAAGGGTGTGCTACTGAACAAAGTCTGGCAAGCAAACACCTGCTTTTAATCTATAACATAGCACTGCCCCTTGCTGTGATAGGAGAGACTCAGGGTTACAATCTAAGAGATTGGCTAATTTTAAAACTGGGGAAGGCAAAGGGAAGGGTTATAGTTACAATTGGATACAGGTTTGGAAGCTCAAAATGGCTAGTTGGGTTATTTAAAGAAATCCATAGGCCATGGTGCTATTGTGTAACTTTCCATTCTGATCTATTTCCCCTCTGGCTGCCTTTCTTACATCCCAATTTTACATTTAAGGATAAATACTATATTCTGAAAATGGACCACCAGAGTTTCTATGTCTTAGCCTGGAGCTAAGAATGCCCTCAAACCCCTCGCCCACCTGCCTGATTTACATCTGTCCCCAGGAACCATGGAATTCACATTTACTCAGTACTTGCAGGACAAGGTACATGGGATGCAATGGGATACAGTGACAAATGGCCTCAGTCCCTTCCCTAAGACCTTGATCATCCTTCCAGAAAGGAACAACTACAACCATAGATACCCCGGTAAGGGGCCAAGATAGGCCTAACAAGAAGCCATAACAAGCTTGGTGAGGATGTGAATGGGACAGTCATTCAAACTGGGTGGTACATCATGGCGCCTTATTGAAGACATTAGAGGTGGTCCTTGGAGACTGGGTATTGGGGACGGAGGACAGGTCAGGAGAAGTGGATCTGGAAATTGTACATGCTCCTGGGAGTGAGCTGAATTAGATGGGGTCGGGGGGCTGCAGCTTTAGACCTCACAGGGCACAGGAGGACGTCAGCCCGGCAGCCCATGGGGCATTGGGGACAACTCAAGGTGGTGAATGCCCTAGATGTTGGGATGATAAGTCGAGCCTTTCCCTTGGGGATGCCTTTCTTGTGGAGTGAGATATGCTATAATGATGGAGGCATTTCACCCTCAGGACCACCCTATGAACTAAATGTCCCCGTATAACAGACGTGGAAACAGAGGCCTGCCCACCGGGCCTCACCCGGAGGCCCCAGCATGGAAGGCTGAGTGGGTGCCAGGCCTCTCTGTGTGCAGGCCTCACGGGCCGTTCTTTGTCTGCTCCCCACAGGTGTTCGTGCTCTGCCACGGCCTCCTGCAGCTCTGCCAGCTCCTGTACAGTGCCTACTTCAAGAGCAGCCTCACCACCATCGAGAAACGCTTTGGGCTCTCCAGTTCTTCCTCGGGTCTCATTTCCAGTTTGAACGAAGTAAGTAGGAGATACCGGGCCATCAGCTCCCACTTGTACACCACCCTGATCACAGGAAGCAGGAGGAGCAGAATAGGGGATTGTGGGCTGGGGGCTGGAGGCTGGGGTATACCTAGGGCTCAGGCCTCTCTCTGTATCAGGACACAGAAGGTACCCTCCTAAAGTTGGCCTTTGACTTAATACCCTGGCATGTGTTGGCCTCACTCATGACAGACAGCAAGGAAAACAAGTCTCTGACATTTGTGTCACCACAATCCTATCTGCCCTTTGGCACTGGCACATAGTGACTGAATAGCCCACAGGCCTCTTTCCTACTGAGTCTGGACCCTGCCCTTGAATCCTTCTCGGCACAGTGTTCTGGTTTCCCAACACCCCTCTACTAATCAGAACCAGAGCTGGCACGGAAGGCGAATACTCTTTTCCAGCTCAGCCCCCCAAACTGGCCAATCTATCATCTGCCATGGCTGTTTTCACCCATATTGTCTCTGAGCTTGGAAGAAAAGTGTGGGTGCAGGAACAATTAGAGTTTTCAAGAGGCAGGGAGTAGCTGGCTGGGATACAATACAGGGTCTGTTTAAGACAGCAGGCTGGTGAGGCGCATTAGGGTGTCATATTGCCCCAGAGCTATCATTCATTCAACCCAGATGAAAATGTCTTAACCACTAAATCTCCCCTTCCCCAAACTGCAAGAATCTGACTCCACATCATGGCCATGGGTACAACTCCAAACAAATACCACCAAAGTATTCGTTGTAAAGAGTTCATTCTTCAGTCCTAGTGTATATGTCTGTGTGTGTGTGTCCATGTGTCTAAGTAAAATTGTGTGTTGCTGTGTGTCTGTGTGTACTTGTGTGCATCTGTTATTTCTGTATATATTGGTGTTTGTGTGTGTCTGTATATGTGTGTGACTATTCAAGTATCTGTGTATATATTTGTGTGTGTGACTGTGTATGTCTATGTGTATCTATATCTATGGGTGTCTGAGGATTTATGTGTAACTATGTGTCTATTTGTGCATGACAGTGTGTATGATTGTGTGTATGTCTACATCTGTGTCTGGGAGTCATGATTTATGTGTGACTGTGTGTATCTGTACCTGTATGTTTTCATGTCTTATGCGTGACTATGTGTCTGTGTGTATATTTGTGTGTGATTGTGTGTGCGTCTCTGCGTATCTGTGAGTAACTAGAGATTTGTGTGGAACTATGTGTGTGTCCTGTGGGTGCCCACATCTGTGAGTTCTGAGGATTTGTGTATGACTAGGTGTGTGTCTTTGTGTATGTTTGTGAGGCCTGGTGGTTGTGAGAAGAATTCAACCTGGTGCAGGGGACAGGAAGGCCATCTGTGCTGTGGCCTGTGTGGTCTCAGCCTCAGAAACCTTCTTGGAGCAGACCGTGAAGTAAGTGAAGGGGCACTGGATAGGCATGAAGTTGAGGGGCAGTAGGAGGGGCTCCTTGAACAAGAGCCACGGGAGTCTTGGCTCTGGGAAGCAGCGGCTCCTCTTGTGTCCTCTACCAGCCAGGGCTGTGGAACCAAGGTGAACAGGAGCCCAGAGCCCCTGGCCCTTAACGCCTGTCACTAGAGCTGTGGGGGCTCTTGGGCTTGAGACACAGCAGAGCAGGACGTGCTACTAATAGGCTTTGTGACAGCTCGAGGTGGCTTCCCAGCTCCTCTTGGAGCTGTCCCAGGGGCACTCCAGGGCTGGAGGCTGAGGCCTGAGGCCTTAGGCCCTCTTCTTGGCATGCAAAGCTGCAATTTCAGGAATTTTCTAGAAGGGAAGAGTACTTCTTTCAAAGGGACTGTGCTGCTGAAGATGAGTTTGACAGCAAGGTCCTAAGCCAGCATCAGCCATAACACCTGAGGAGGTGCGCCCCGGGAGAGACCAGAGGACTTGTGCCGCCTGGTGGCCACCACTTGTCCATTCTCCCTGGGTCCTCTTTGGGGCCTTCGCCCACTGTCACACAGGCCTTTTCAAGTCAGCTCAGTTAGCATAGCCAAAATGGCCTGACAATTGATTATTCTATGGAAAACGATGGGGAAGCAAGAAGGAAAGACAGGACATCCAAGAAGCCAAGAATAAAGCGCTCTTTCCAGAGGCAGATTTCAGAATGTTCTGGAACTCCTCCCCCCTGCAGGGGCTGGAGCAGCTTCTGCTGAGGCTGCCTCCTCATGCACCCTCACATCCTCCTCTGAGTATCACAGCCTCGTACTCTTGGCTGTGCTATAAGCTCCACACAGCGCATCCTCTTCTTAATGAGGCTCCATGTGCCCGTTAGTGCCTTCACTGGCTCAGCTCATATTAATGGGCACCAACTATGTGTCAGGCCTCATGTTGGGAGGTAGGAATGAACAGAGAGACAAAAATCGAAAGATTAATGTAATCTCTAGTTACAAAGATAAAGCATCTGGTAGATAAGATTATTATAAGTGAAGAAAAATCGTTGAGGCCAGGTGCAGTGGCTCAGGCCTGTAATTCCAGCGCCTCAGGAGGCTGAGGTAGGAGGATCTCGAGTTCAAAGCCAGCTTCAGCAACTTAGCAAGGCCCTAAGCAACTCAGTGAGACCCTGGCTCTAAATAAAATACAAAATGGTGCTGGGGATGTGGCTCAATGGTTGAGTGCCTCTGAATTCAATCCCTGGTACCCCTTCCCCCCCAAAAAAGATAGTTGTGGGATCAAAGTGGCAGATAAGAGGGGGGCTTACAGCACTTGTCCCACAAGAAGCCAACGACTCTAATGAAGCCTGGACACTTCAAAGGCAGGCCTAGTTCAAGCCACTTCCTGACCTCGTTATCCTAGGCATGGTATTAATATCCTTCTGTCATTAGTATGATGAGAGTTGTTGTGTGGTTACATGAGCTAATGCTTGCTGCTCGGTTGTCATTCTGTCTACCAAAGTCCTTGGCTCCTTTTGTTAGATCCTGATTGGGTGTTTAGTTGGGGAACACGTACTTTTCCTAGGAGTCAATCAGAATTGGAGACTCACTTAGATTTTGCCCCAAAAGATTGGTCCTGTGATGGTTGATGTTTAGCCTGGGGCTCTTCGTGTCTTCGGAGAATGACTTCCCTAGCGCTGGTCTGGAAGGCGGAGGCTGGGATGGGTTTTGGACAGAAGGGAAAGCTGAGACTGCGCATGTGTGGCTGCGGGGTCAGGGTGGGGGAAGGCTTTCAGGACTGGTTGGGGGATCTCTGCTGGGGCTCCTGGCTGGAGTTGGAGGAGCCTCTTCCCTCTCCAGTCTTCCGGGTGAGGTGTGGTCAGGTCTCCTACGAGGTGGGTAAGGATGGGATCTGTGGCTCATCCAGTCCTTCCGTTCCTCTGCAGATCAGCAATGCCATCCTCATCATCTTCGTCAGCTACTTTGGCAGCCGGGTGCACCGTCCACGACTGATCGGCATTGGGGGTCTCCTCCTGGCTGCTGGTGCCTTCGTCCTCACCCTGCCACACTTCCTCTCAGAGCCCTACCAGTACACCTCGGTCAGCGTCGGTGAGTGGCCTCTGACCCCTGCCTCACAGGGAGGAGGAACGGGGGTCTACTGGAGGGGTGGTGGTGGATACCACGGGGGCCATGAAAAGGTTTGCAAATCTTATGTCCAATAAAGAACTTGTATTCAGAGTTTGGAATGAACTAACTCTCAAATTCAACCATCAGAAAACAAATAACCTGGGGTTGTGGCTCAGCAGTAGAGCGCTCCCCTAGCCCTCGCTAGGTTGGATCCTCAGCACCACATAAAAATAAATAAATAAGATAAAGGTATTTTATCCAAACTACAACTAAATGTACACATATTTAGTATATATATATAAAACACAACAAATAACCCAATTTAAAAATGGGCAGAGGGCTTGAACCAGAGTTTTCTTGACTTTAATTGTTTGGTTTCTCCATAATGCACATCTGAAGCTCAGGACACACTAAAGTATGTAGATATAGATTTTTTTTCCCCTAGATACATTGAGTATTTGTTCCAAGCCCTGTTTGTTGAGGATGGAGCATGCAGCCCCCGCCCCCTTCATATGACTCCTGAGGCTCCATGCCAGAAATGACCCAAACTTCACATGCTTGAGGACACTTGTGAACAGTGCCCATGATAATAATTGGAGGAAATAGGGTCCAAGCACCAATCATAATGAGACATGTCATTTCTTGATATTTAATGGCACTTCCTGACATTTGAACATGTGTCCATCATTCTTTAGATGATATTGCATTTCTACAGTGCATGCATTTGTTCCCCTGGACACTAGTGAAGAGCAGAGAAAAGGTATAAGTTAAGGATTCACAGATGTCCAGTGACTTCCCCTAAGGACCAATTGGTTAAGAAGAGAGAGAGAGAGAGAGAGGCTTAGGTCTCTTGACCCTTGAAGAAATGCCCCTTCTGGGATCTGCGCCTCTCCTTGGTGAGATATCCGGGGCAGGATGAGATGGGTAGAGTTTGCATGATTCATAAGCATTGTATTAAATGGTACTAAATTTGCCCAGGAACTGATCCCTTTTTAAAAAGTTATTCTATTTTCATATGAAAAAATTCAAAGCATTGCAAAGTAAATAATGTGACACATATCTATGTATTGACCATCAAGATTTAGTGGTTTTCCTTCAGAACTTAAAAAAAAAATAACTGTATTAAGATTTACTTCACATGGCATATAATTCATCCATTTTAAGTGCCTAATTTAATTAATTTTGATATACTACATTATTTTTTCTAAACTTTGATAAGATGAACATAATATAAAATTTGCTGTCTTAACCATTCAGTGTTGTTAAACACATTCTAAATGTTGTCCAAGCACCACTGAAAATATTTCCAAAATATTTTCGTGGCTCCAAATAAAAATTCTGTATCCATAAGCAATATCTCTCCACTCCCATCCCCAGAGCCTGGTCACCTCTCATCCAGTTGCTGCCTCTATGCATTTGTCAAGTCTAGATATTTCAGGTAAAAGGGGAGTCATACAATACTTATCCTTTGTGCCTATCTTATTTCATTTAGCATCATGTTTTCAAGATTTATCCATGTGGTAGAATAGATCAGATTTATTCCATCATGATTGAGTATATTTTGTTGATGTATGACACATTTTGTTTATGCAGTTATCTGTTGATAGACACTTGGTATTTTTTGGTCAGCTTTTTCACCACTGTGACCAAAAGACCTCACAAGAACAACTTAGAGGAGGACAAGTTTATTTTGGCTCATGGTTTCAGAGGTCTCAGTCCATAGATGGCAGAATTTATTGCTCTGGGCCCAAGGCAGGATTTCATGGCGGAAGGTTGTGGTAGAAGACATGGATCCAGAAAGCAGAGAGAGATCCGCTCACCAGGGACAAAACATAACCCCCAAAAGCACACCCCCAGTGACCTACCTTCTCTAGCCATACCCTCCTGCCTACTGTTATCGCCCAGTTAATCCATCAGTGGATTAATCACAAAGATTAGGCTATACCTCATAATCTAATTATTCCACCTCTGAAAATTCTTGCACTGTCTCACACATGCACTTTTGGAAGACATCTCATATGTAAACCATAACACTGGGGTTGTCAGACACCTCCTTTTAAAAAGGAAGTTAGCTGTTCCCTTCCTCCCTCGCCTCTCCCCCATGGCTAGCTGCTGGCCTGTAGCTGGTGTTCTTAAGCCACTGCTGATCTGTGTACCTACTATTCCCCCTTCTAGTGTCCTACTTCTTTAGACCTGGTTTTCTTCCCTACTGGCTTATTAGTTACCTTACATTTAAATTTTTTAATAAATTTATTATGCAAGAAAATTGACTTTTTTTGCTGGAGGAAGACTACACGTCTATAAATTTCAACATATTTATAGATTCAAGTAACAATCACCATAGTCAGGGTCCCTCCCTACCAGTTCCATTGCCCTCCCCCCAAAATTCCATTCTGCTATTCCTTTATACTCACTCTCCCCAGACCTATAACCCCTATTCTGCTTCTATCATTTCAGATTTATGGCTTTGAGAATATCATGTAAATGGTATTACACCCAGCATGTAACCTTTGAAATTCATCCCAGTTGATCCATGTATCAACAGTTCCCTCCTTTTTATTCCTGACATACTTTGCATGGATGTTCCTCAGTTTATCCACTCACCTACTGAAAGACACTTGGAGTGTGTCCAGTTTGTAGCCATTATTAACAGAGTTGTTATAAATCTTTGTGTACAGGTTTTTGTAGGACTGTATGTTTATGAGGTGAAACATTGTTTCCTGTGCTGTTTGTTATCCAGATGTCATCTTTGGTGAATTGTTTATTCAAGCCTTCAACCCATTGTTAAATGCGATTTTTTTTTATTGTTGATTTTGAGAGTTTGTTATAAATTATGGCTACTTCTTTACTGGATATGAGATTTGCAGATATTTTCCGTATGTCCTTGGCTTTTCCTTTATATCCTTTTAATAGTATCATTTGTAGAACAAAAGTTTTAAATTTTGATGAAGTCCAATTTATCTTTTTTCTAAATTTTACTTTATGACTTGTGCCTGGGGTGCTGCCTTTAAGAACTCTGCCAACATCAGGACTCAACATGTTTTCTAAAGGTGTTCCAGTTTTACATTTACATTTAGATCTGTGATCAATTCTCATTTAAATTTTTATAGCATTTCTTTTTTTTAGTTTTCCTTTTAGTGTATGTCAAATTGTATCAACACTATTTGTTGAAAAATCCTCTTTCCTATATAAAATTATTTTTGGACCATTATCAAAAACAAATTGAGTTGAGCCAGGGACACAGATCAGTAGCAGAGCACTTGCCTCCCATGCACAAAGTCCTGGATTTCATACACAGCAATGCCCCCCAAAAGGATCATATTCATGTGGGTCAGTTTCTGTATTTTCTATTCCACGTTATTGATCCATGTGTCTATCTTCTCCAATATTACAAGGTCTTTCTTACTGATGTTTCATGGTACATCTCCAACTTTGTTATTTTTCAAAATTGTTTTACCTATTTTAATTCATTTGTCTGTCCATATACATTTTAAAATTAGTTCATCTGTACTTAAAAGAAAAATCCTTCTGGAATTTTTATTATATTTCCAGATCAATTTGAGGACAATTAGCATGCTTATTATGTCAAGTCTACTTACCTGTGAACACAATATACTTCACCATTTTTCTTAACTTTAACATTGACCTTGATTTAGCAAACTCCAAAGTTGATCTATTCTTCAAGAGAACAAGATAAGAATCCTAGGATATTTTGATGCCCCTTTCCTCTCCCATATTATGGCTGAATAGCATTTTAGTTCCATCTGCATTTAATCTCCATAGTGGTCATTAGTATTTTTATTATATTGTTACATATAAATAAGTTGAAGTTTATTTATATTTACCCACAAGTTCGCCAGGTTTTTTTTGTTCAGCATTGCTTTTTGTATTTCACCCTTCCTGCTGATTCAATTCCCTTTCTCCTGAGTATGTCCTTTGATGCTTCTTTCAAGTAGGCCCATGAGTGAGAAAAATCTCCTTTTGACTTAAAACGAGCCAATTTTATCTTTGTTCTTGAATTATAGTTTAGCTACAAACTATATAACTGTATATTAAATAAATACAAACTTTTAAATTAATGGTTATTTCTTCTGAGTGCTTTGAAGATAACATACCTACCTGTCTTTTGGCATTTCTTGATGGTGTTGGGACTGCTAATTATCATTCCTTTTTAGGTATGCCATATTTTCTATCTAGTTGTATTTAAGAGTTTTTGTCTTTTCTTTGTTGTTCTGCATGTCTACCATAAGGTATCTGAGTATGGGTTTATTTTTATTCATCTATTTGGAAGTTCATGGTGCTGTTTTTCTGGAGATTAGGCTTGAAGATTAAGGTGTGTTTTTTTTTTAATTCTGAAAAATGCTAAGCCAAAAATGCTCCTAATGTCACACCTTTTTTTTTTTTTTCCTGTCCTTTCTTTAAATTCCTTCTACAAATGTATGCTGGTCATTTAACTTCTGGCCTTATTGTCCTTTGATCTCTCTTATATACTTTTCAGTGCTTTGTTCACCTGCACTGCATCCTGGGTGATTGCCTTCAAGCAGGTCTTTCTGATTCTTTAGCCTCTCTTTAGCTTTCTTAGTGTCAAGTCTGTCCTTTACATTGTGAATTTAAATAACTCTCTCTATTTGGCTAGTTTCTCAGAGTTCTTATGATGGTTTTGCAAATCTTTCTGCCCTGATTTCATGATTTCTTGGTGTTTTCCTTATGATTTCTATTTTTTCTTTAATGTTTTCAATTATTTTAAATATGTTTATTTTATGGTCATCTTTTTCCAGTTTTGCTACTGGCTCAAGTTTGAGGAATGTTAATCCTCCTGCTGATTAGTGTCTGCTTGCTCTTGTTCATGGCAAACCATCTCTTTGTATGGTCTACAATGTTTGACCATGGAGCCATTTACAGTGGCATTTTTTTTTTCCCCCTCTGAAGAAATTGTTTGTGGCCAGGGTTGGGAAATAGCTCTACAGAGTGGCTCTGTGCCTGTGTGTGCATTTCCTCAGCACCCCAGGAACATTGTGCTTTGGAGTTCATGTTATGTGACTTCGTTAGCTTGGGGAAAATTTGCACTTGTTTTAAGGGAAGTAGGGAGGAGGAAGTAGCCATGGTTTGACGATGAACAGCAGTGAGATGCCCAGTCTGCAAATGCTCATCCTTAGTCCCCTGGAGTGGAGTTAAACGTGTCTGGGGATGAGTGAGCCACTCAGGGATGTGCTGAGGGAATAACTGATTCTGGTTTGCTTAAATACAAAGTTCTTTTAGATGTAAGGCTGGGGTTGTGGCTCAGTGGTAGAGTGCTTGTCTAGCACATGCAAGGCACTGGGTTTGATCCCCAGCACCACATAAAAATAAAAAATAAAAATAAACAAAATAGAGATATTGTGTCCATCTACAACTAACAATATTTTTTTTTAAAATTCAGATGTATAGAACATGTTCAAGAAATGAATCACTTGGAAGGATAGATGGGATTCCTCTGTGCGTTTTGAGACCTATGCTGGAGGGAGATAGGTGGCTGGAATGGGAAAAGAATGGAGCAGAGACAGGGATGTCTCATGACAAAAGGTCTGATGCATTCTGGTCTTGAAAAATCTTTTCTCCACCTCTCCGTAAATCACTAGTGCACTAATCATTTCCCTTAAGAACATTCTGGTCTTGGGTCTATTTGGACTGTTTCAAGGCTGAGTCCTTCTTCCAGTGAGCAGAGAACGACAGAACTGAGCCCATGGCTCTTGCCCCATGAGTACTTCCACCCCCTCCGTCTGGACAAGGAGTTGGAGGCCAGCTCTCGAGGAGAGTCAGGACAGGACTTTCCCCAGAGCAAGAAGACAGGGCTAATGAAATTAGCCAAGGAGCCTGGAGCACTGGGGCCAGGCCGAGGGGAGGCTTCCTGCCAGACACCACAAACCCGTAGCCTGCTCAGCCTCACAGACTGGGCTCCCCGCGGCCTAGGCCCAGATCCCAGTGGTCTTTGCTTTGCAGAGCAGCCATGGGAAGATGGTTAGAGAGGGGCCCCTCTCTGTTCCTTGTTAGTGACGGTCAGTTGGTTTGGGTTTAGCTCACCCAAATACCTCCAGCTCAGAAGAAAACATTCTGCCAGTTCAGCCTCAACCTCAGTGGTCTTAGCCAAAATCATCCGAGAGAGGACGGGAAGTGGGTGTGAGAAGGGCCACAGCTTCTCTTGCAGGGTGGCAGGGGGTGTCCACAGGCCAGGAGAGTGGACTGTTGCTCACTGTTGCTCTTTTTGTGCAAATTCTAATTGCAAGAAGGGGGCACATCAGTCTTGCTCGCCAGGGCTGGGGTCAGAGCAACAGCTGGAAATGCTCAGGGCTGGGCTACCTTCAGAGCATCTTCCTGGTTCCAAGTGCTAGGAATGAGCAGGACTCTGGCCCAGAAAGCACATCTGTGGGATCTAGGTGGGGCTGTGCACTGGGTGCCAGCGTGCATCATATGTGCAAATGAAAAATATTCATCAAAATTCCCCTTCGTGGGAAAAGTCTGACATGTGACTCTTACTTCAAATGTATTCTTATGGGAACTTTAGTTTTGAATTGTGTGAGTTCATCAAAAATAAGCACATTTCATTAAAATGCAACACCCTGAACGTTGGTGCGAGTCTGAACTGGCTTCTGGAGCTGGGCTTTGAGATTCCCTGATGGTGTGGCTTTGGGCCACTACCCCGCTTCCTTCTTGCTGAGTCTCACTCAGTCCCTCCCTGTAAGATCCCTTAGGACTGCAAAGTTGCACATTTACGCGCTTCGCCAGTGGCTGGCACAGGCATAATCGTGAATGGGTGGCTCTTGTTCCTGGTGGTGGGGACAATCCATGTGTGCCGTTTGGATAAGTTAGTAACTGCTCAGGATCCCAAATGAGAAAGCGCCCTGCTTCCTGGGAAGAGCTGAGTACAATAGTCCTAGCCCTGGGATTGGGGGCATCTGAAGGGGGCTTCTCTCTGATCCTCTGCTCTGGTCTGGAGGAAGGCCCTTCTCTGGGCATGGTCGCTGCTGCATCCTCATATGTGAAGCCATGGGATTTCTTTGTGCTCTTTTGCTCGATGCCCAGATTCTCAGGTTGGTGCAGTCTGGTGATGTTTGTTGGTAGAGCAAAAACAGGACATTCTAGTCCTCGCTCAGCCACACTCACTTTCCAACTCTCCTTAGAGGAGTTACTTTGCCTTTCTCAGTCTATTTCCTTGCCTGTAAAATGGGAACAATAATATCTTCGCTTTCACTATGATCTGAGAGTAAAATTAAAATGAGCTGGGTGTGGTGGCACACACCTTCATCCCAGTGGCTTGGGAGGCTGAGGCAGGAGGATGGAAAGTTCAAAGCCAACCTCAGCAACTTAATGAGACCCTAAGCAACTTAGCAAGACCCTGTCTCAGAATAAAATATAAGGGCTGAAGATGTGGCTCCATACTTAAGCACCCCTGGGTTCAATCCTTAGTACCAAATAAATATATGAAACGAAGTAACATATGTGAAGTGCCTGGCTCATATTAGCTCTCCAGCACATTTCCATGTGCCAGCCCTTGTGGTATTTGAATTCTGTTCTGCATAAGTAATGGCCCACAGACCTACTATATGTGCTTACCACTGATTTCTTCCCCCTTGGAACAAAGCTGCCCCAGAAAGAAACATGGGAAATGAAGTCTAACTCCGTGTTTTAGGAAAAGAAATTAAAGAAGGGCTGAGCATTTCGGGAATCAAGGAGACCTTTAACTACTAATTGCTAATTTTAAAAAAGCCACGCAGACATTTATGGATGTTTAGATTTTCTAAATGTCAGTGGGGTCCGGAAATGTGCCCTGGCGCCTTTCTGAGAGAGACTGGCTACCCAGCCAAAGCCTCCAAGCCCACTCCTGGAAGGCACAGAAAGGTTTTCATAGGCGGGCAACAAGCCAGCAGGAGACCAGTTCTCCCAGGAGATAAGAGAAGGGTCTTCGGAAACCAGCGTCTGGCGGGAGTAGGTGTAACCTGTGAAAGATCCCAAGGCCAAGTCCAGAGGGAAGTCCACCCCCACAGACAATGGATGCTACAAGCAGGAAGCTTCCTCCCCCTCCCTCCCCCCAGGTGCAGCAGGAAGAGGGAGTGGGGATTGTATTTTTGGAGCAGCCAAGAAAAGAAAAAGAAGAGTCACTTTCTAGTTCTTTATTCATGAAGCTGCCAGTCCCCATGCTGTGGTCACCCATCCCAAGGCTGTCCCTGGGAAGAAGCCTGGTGGGAAGGCCTTGGGATCCTGAGTGACAATGTCACTTCCTTGGTGAACAGCACACAGCCCCCAGCCCCCAAAGCAGAATCCATTCCCTAAACCTTGTGAGCCATACAGGGTCCTTGAGCTGAGGGAACATGGCTCTGGGAAATTTCAGGGGGTGAAACCCACCTGCAGGGTGAAATGAATATATTAGTAAGTCCCAGAGGAAAGTGCAGGGCACCTCCTAAGCTGGGCAGTGTGAGTGCTTTGCTGGTACACAGGTGTGTGATGAGCGGGGCGTTTCTACAGGTAGGAAGCTGAACGTGGTGGTGATGGTGGTGGTGGGTGGGTGGTGTCCATGAGATGCCAGGATGGGTGGACATGCACAGGATGGGCTGGGGAGATGGCTGGGGGTGCGTGGAGGTGAGGCCTATGTGAGGGGGAGCGGGAAGCCAGTCCGCTGCAGGATGAGCAGGTGGGTGGTCAGCGTGGGAGTTGTCCAACCCGACCAGCTGGATCTATTTAACCTGAAATGGAAGAGAAAATAAACAAGAAGGAAAAAAAATCACAAGACACATGGGTGTTATTAATTCAGCTGAAAGAAAAATAGCCCTGAACAGATGAGCAGAACAAAACCTAATGAGATTTGATATGGAACATTTTTTTTAAAAATGCATGGTGAAGGAAAGGGTAGAAATAAACGTGGAAAAGTGATAGAAAACAGGAGGCAGCTATGTTGAACATCAAAGGCGAAAAAGTAAGTCCTCGAGGGCTGGATGGAGACCCCGCTCCTCTCCATGGTAGTGAAATAGCAGCCTCTCCACAGCCCAGGGCAGTTGATCTAGTTGACTTTCCCTCACACTCTTTGAATGTCTGTTTTTCTGACAAGTCACAGCCTCTCTCAGCTGGCTTGATCTCCTGGGTCTGAGGCACAGTCCTAGGGGACCCTGAGCCTCACTCCCTTCCTTTTTTCTGGTCCCCCAGGTGTGTCTACCTGATTTTCTTGCTCAGGAATGAGGCAGGAAGGCAGGCCTGCTTCAGGTCAAGGGTCTTGGAGCCAAGCTACGGCCCTCTCCTCCAGCAAGAGTCGCTTCTCAGGGAAGGCTGGTGGGTCTTGTGTCATGGGCCCAGCTAAGGTAGTGAGAGGGTCTCCTTGGGAGCCAGCATCCAGGGTGGAAAGGGGGACAGCTTACTATTCTGGTGCGTTTCCCCTCTTCTTGGCCTGGGGCCCTGGGGGAGAAGAGGTCTCAGCAGGGGAGCACCTGCCTGGACAAGACCTCTGTTTGGATCTGTTTCATGCATGATATGTCTCCAAATACTCTGATTTCAGAAAGATTTTACTGGCTGATGTGTTTAAAGACCACTGAATCAGACCAGGAGTCGACATTTCCGGTAAAGTGCCACCAAGAATGCTGGGTAGTAAATATTTCAGGCTTGCCCACCACGAGGTCTCTGAAACTCCTCAGCAGTGCCTTGGTGGCACGAAAGTTTCCCCTGACCGTAGTGAAACAAATGGTCTAGATGTGTTCCCACAAAACATTTGGGCACAAACAGGCTGGGGACCAAGGTTAGCCCATAGTCATAGTTTGCCAACCACTAGACCAGACAGTGCTCAAGATTAGGTGGGTCCGCTGCAGCTGCTGGGCAGCCAGAGCCAAAACCGAAAGGTGAAGGACCCGCCAGCCTGGATCACAGAGACAAGTTCCCCTTTTCCCCCCAAGTGTGAACTCCTTTTCTTAGGTGTCCCTGAATTCTCTCTCCTAACATACTCCATGGGTTCTGGGTCGGCCTCCTAGAACCATCCAGAACAAGCCCAGCAGCCTACAGCTACAACAGCCATCCTATGGTCCAGAGTTTTTTGTTTATTTGCTTCTTTCTTTCTTTTTGCAGTACCTGTGGCCCTGTGCATGCTTGGCAAGTGTTCTACCACTGAGCTACATCCCCCAGCCCCTTCGATTTTTTTCTTCTGAGACCCCGTCTTGCTAAGTTGCCTAGACTGGCACTGAACCCGTGATGCTCTTGTCTCAGCCTCCCCAGTCGTCAGGATCACAGGCATGCGCCCCTGCACCCAGCAAGTTGGTGCTGCCTTGGCTTCACTTCCTTCTCTCATCCTTATGGAATGAGGCTTCAGGCCCTTAGGGACCAGGCTGCAGGGAAATGGTGCCCTCAGGGTGGCCTCCCTGGGAAGAAGACAGAGTCCTAATGCAGACTGAAATTAGGAACATGTGATCAAGAGGACCAGGGACTTGTCCCCACAAACGCTTCCAATTGCTGACTAGATGACTTCTTTGAAGTTAAAGTAAGGCTTTGTATTTTACCCCCGTAAGAGTCATACTCTTTGCTTGGAGCCCCCCCCCCATTTTTTAGTGGTGCATTATAATTATACATAATAGTGGGATTCATTATGCCTGATCATACATGCAGATAACATAATTTTCTCAATCTCATTGCCCCGTACCTCCCCTTTCCCTCCCTTCCTCCCTCCCTCCCTCCCGATGATCCCCTTCCTCTACTCTATTGGTCTTCCTTCTATGTTTGTATGATCTGCCCCCTGTCCACCTTTTTTATTATATATATATTTCTTGGGTCCTTTTTTTTAAAATTTGTTTGTCCCACCCACTAGCTTCCTCATTAGAGAGAAAACATTTCACTGTTGACTTTCTGAGTCTAGCTTATTTTACTTAGCATGATGTTCTCTGATTCCATCCACTTACCTGCAAATGACACGATTTCATTCTTAATGGTGGAGTTAAACTCTCTTGTGTACACACACCACATTTTCTTTATCCGTTGACAGGTGCCAAGGCTGGTTCCTTAGCTGGACTCTATAAACATAGGTGCTGCTATAAACATTTGTATGCCTTCATCACTGTAATGTGCTGATTTTGGTTCTCTGGGGTAAATACCAAGGAGTGGGATAGCTGGCTCACAGGGCCGCTCCATACTAGGCGCACTGTGTAAAAGTAGGGCCACTCCACACTAGGTGCACTGTGAGCAGTTCTCCCCTGAGGACTCTGCAGCCACGTGTCCCCATCTTGTCTAGCAGGGATATCATGACAGGCTTTGTCAACAGGCTTCCTTCTGTCAATAAACACCATGTTATGGCTTCCTGCTGGTTTGGGAGCCCCACGAACAGAGGAAATGGGGGT
>NW_026000240.1:29343587-29367303 GCF_001458135.2 Marmota marmota marmota
GGGGGGGCGGGGGGTATACAAATGGCTTTTGATGAACTCACACTGGCTCTGTAACAGCTTTGTTTTTTTTCTTCAAAGAACTCCTCATCAGCCTCCTGAATAAATCTGTGAACAGCAAGTTCTGCCTCATACTCAATGGGGGCGGGTGCTAATTAAGTGCACATTTCTTTGAATATTAAAATTAAATGGCCCTGAGTTGCCACCCGCCTGCTTAGATAATGCCTTCCTTCCCTGCTCTCCACTGAAGAAGTAACTCAATGATGAGATGAGCCAGGTGCTGCCCAGGGGGTGGGCTTGTGTGCACTGGGAAGGGGGGTTGAGGAGGCAGGTGGGGGAGCCCCTGCTGAGCAGCATGTCACCCAGCCTTCTAGGGCAGTATACAACAGGCCCACCTGCTCATGCCCGGTTCATCCATCACTCAGCCTCCTCTGTAAAACTAGGCATTTTCCCAGGGACCCCGCCCCTGCTGCTGGGGCCAGGGTGGCAGTGTGGAAAGGAGAACCCACCCTCAGCCTCCGATCTAAGCAGAGACACTTCTCCTTCCACTTCACTGAGCTCACTCGTTCTCTGCACAGTAGCAAACTCTTCTCGGCACTTGATCTGTGATTTCTCTATTATAATCCATCTGTTGCTGGACACCAGCTCTAATCTTGTCTCTTTTCTAAACCCAGCCCCCAAGTTCCTTTTTTTTTTTTTTTACAGGGGTGAGGGGTACCAGGGATTGAACTCAAGGGTATGTGGCCGCTGAGCCACATCCCCAGCCTTATTTTGTATTTTATTTAGAGACAGGGTCTCACTGAGTTGCTGAGTGCCTCACTTTTGCTGAGGCTGGCTTTGAACTCGCAATCCTCCTGCCTCAGTCATGAGCCACTGCACCCAGCAAGTCCCCAAGTTCTTAAAAGCCTGGGTGACACTGTCTGTCTCCAGGCTTCTGCCATTTCTCTTATCCATCTGAGTTTCTCAACATTACTCATCTTTTTTTTGATGAAAATTGGTATTAAGGTAGGATTACTACATTCAAAGTTATAACATGAATTTTTTGAAATAAAATATGTTGCATTTTTAATTGACACAATGACTGTGCATATTTATAGGGTACAGTGTGACATTTCGGTACATATACACAATGTGTAATGATCAGATCAGGAAAACTGGCATATGTATCTTCTCAGATGTTTGCTATTTCTCTATGTTGGGGATACTCAAAATCATAGCTACTAGCTATTTGGAAATATTTAATTAATTGTTGTCAGCCATAATTACCCAACTTTATCATTATCTTTAATTGTCATAAGAATATTTCAAGTATCATTATATCTATTTTGAAGACAACAATACTGAGGTTCAGAAAGGTCCCTGACCCATAAGCAGTAAAACCAAGATTTGAACCCAGTCATCTGGTTTCAAAAGGTAAATTTTTTCCATTACCCCAGAATGTCCCCCAGGCTATAAACCTTGACCGATTTTTTTTTTTTTTGGCTGGTACTGATTATATTCTCCTAGTTTCCCAAGATGAGGCTCAGAATGTCTTTGTTTGTGGAAATTATTTTATAAATGGGGCTTCGTTTAGTTGGAATAGAACACGTTATTACAGGAGGCATTCTGGATTAACTTGTGGACTCTGCTGGGAACCTTTTGATTTGCAAACAATCCAAATGACAAATGACTTTGAGATATCAAATCATGACAGAGTTCCGGACAGTGTGTTCCAAGCCTACTGGTGGGTGTTGCCAGTTTCAGGAAGAACTGTAGAGTCACTGAATTTAGGAGGATGAGGAAATAGGTCCTTCAGAGTAGAACATTCTGAAAGAGGGTTCCAGGGGTTGCACCGATAACCCAGGGGCTCAGCATCTTGGCCACAGCTTCCTGAGAACTTTCCAGAGACACCCCTGCCTGTCTCTGTTGCTTTATGCATATGGGTATGGGCTTGTTAATCTTCCTCCCCATCTTACCCTACTCACCCACAGTCTCCCCAGGCATAGCCATGCCCTTGAGAGAACCATGACTTGAAGGAGGATTCACTGTTGCCCTCTTGGGTCCTGGTAGGATTTTCTCTCTGCTCTGCATAATGACAGATTGACCAGTCAAAGGAAGCCCACTCAACACCACCTCTTTATGTTGCTTGGTCTTCCTGAGACCCTCTTTCGGCCCCATTCCTGACCTATGTGCAGACACTGTTATTATGCCCCCAACAGCCTCCCAGCCAGCCTCAGCTTGACTAGTTGAGGTTGTAGGAAGGAGCCTGGAACAAGGAAGTGGCCATCCCTTGCTCTGCCCTAAACCTGCCCCATCTCTGTGGGTCCCTCGCTAGGGGAAGCATCCTTTCCTGACACAGTCTCTTGTATTTCCAAACCCATGGAAAGGTCCAGAAATGGGAACTGAAATTCTGCATATTCAAATTGTGGGATGAATCAGAGGGTTGACTCACGTGCCACTGGGGTGGGGCTGGGGGAGCCAGAGGAGGGGAGAGGTCCTGGCCTGTTTCTATTTAGCATTTCACAGTCCCGCGAAAACTGGCAGGGCCAGGCCTCTGCAATCCTGCAGGAAAAAGAATGTGCTCTAATGAACTAGATTCTTCCAGAACATTGCTTCAGGGGAGATGAGAAACAGACTGACATCCAGCTAATGAAGGCCACTCTAAGATGGAGGTGGGCAGCCTTGGGTGGGCCGATGGACCCTGGAAGAGGGCCTCTGTGGTGGCTGGCATTTCTTTGACCTTACCACTGGATTTGACATGGTGGGAAGGCTGGGATGAGCAGCCCCTGCAGGGTGGGGGATGGGGTGGGGTGGCTACTGCTCTTCAGTAAGTTACAGGGAGATTCTCCAGGTATAGAGTGTGAAAAAGGGTGAGATTGTTGTGTTCCCCTTACATGGGCTCAAGCTCCCAAAGAAAGATGAGAACTTTGCTCCAGGGAGAAGGTGGGAGAATGGACCGCAGAAAGCCAAGCCCCTACCCAGTTCTGTCTGCCAGGGGCCATCTATTGTCAGTGTCCCTAGATGAGAGGCCAACTTCAAACAGGGTCCCACTGTCTGTTCTCCCCATTTCTTCCTGTCCCTGCACTCCCCTATCCCGGTCCTCTTATTTTTAAGGGAAGAACCTAATGGTTGAAGTTCTAGCTGACCCTGAGTTTACTAGGGCCACTGGCTGCAGAGGGTCCCAGGCTTGAGTTCTTGGGATGGCTCGGACATAAGCACCTGTCCCCACACAAAACAGGGACCAAGGAGGAAGGGGGAGGCACGCAGAGGGTCCTATTAACACAGCTCCTACTGGCTGGCTTGCCCTGCTCCTGGCTCCAAGATGCAAAGTCTCCCCAGCCTGGGGACCACTGGCTGCTACTTCCCTGAGGGCTACTACCCTCTGGGGCTGCATTTCACTGCTGTTTCTTTCCACAAATGTTGGAGCTTGCTCTAGGATAGATTTGGGCCTCATTCAGTGTTGGCAGATCTTGAATCAAAATGGAATGCTAGAATAGTGAAGAGGAACTCTGTAGACTTGGATGTAACTGTGGCCAACTGATTAATTTTTTTTTAAACACAGATTTTTTTTTTTTTAACCAACGCAGCGGCTGACACGTCATCTGACATTTTTAAAGTTAACAATAACAGTTAAACGATCCCTAGAGTGTTTTGCCTCCTGGACAACTTCATTAGGTTAAACTCGATGGGGATTTTTGTGGCCTTGGTGTACCACACAACGTGCCACGTGAAGACTTCATAAGACAGTCAACATTTTTATGATATTTGATGATCGTTAAACATCCCACATGCAATGCTTTCGCCAGTCAAGTCAGCAACAATGTGCTAATAAATGTGAATTTAGTAAAATAATGAGAGTCAGCATAATCACGAACTAGCATTCTTAAAAGGAACACTTAATTCTCTGGCCCCCGTGTTGACCCAGGGGAGTTTCTCATGTCCCCATTCCCCTACAATAGCCTGACCTTGTGCATCTTACGGCCACTGCACGGCCCACCCCTCCCACCTCCCACTAGCATGGGGGAGCTCCCCTCCTTCCATGTGGAGCCTTGAAAACTGGCCTTGATCCCTCCAAGTCTTCCCCACACTGTGCCTTCAGGATCTTCACCCTTCTGGGGTGTTCCCTAGAATACCCTTAATTCCGGGCATTCCCAGAATGCACCAGCTCTCAGGAGCAGCCATGCCTCACCCTGGCTGTATTTGCCCACCAACCATCATGAACTTCATTCTGAGTCATGGAGTATGCTACGCCCACCTTGAGGCCCCTCTGTGTGCCTCCCCCTTCCTCCTCGGTGCCCCATTTTTCTCAGTTCAGAGGCACCCCCTGCTCTAGGAATTTTTCACAAACCTGGGTTTGACATCTCTCCCATCTGTTCCCGGACACTCTGTCTCAACATATGCCAGGTAATATTTTTTTTTTTTCCAATTGTGGTGAAATATACACGACATGAAATGGACAATTTAACCACTTTAAGCATGGAGTTCAGTGGCATTAAGTACGTTCTCATTGTCAAGCAACTATCACCGTTTTTCCCGGTCTAAACCTCACTGCTCATGAAACACTACCTCTTTGTTCCCTTTGCCCCCCCCCCCACCGCCCTGGTGACCATTCCACTTTCTGTTGCTATGAATTTGACCACTTTAGATACCTCGTATCGATGTAGTCATACCGTGTTGTCTTTTTGCATGTGGCTTATGTCACTTATCCTAGTGTCCTTGTGGCCCACCCATACTGTAACGTGTGTCAGAATTCTCTTCCTCTTTAGGTTGAATGATATTCCATTGTACAGACCACATTTTGTTTATCCATTCATCCCTCGATGGAAATTTAGGTTATCTCTACATTTTGATTCTCATAAAAAATGGTGCTATAAAGACGAGAGTACAAATATCTCTTCAAATCTGCTTTCAGGGATCTTGGGTATATCCAGAAGTTGAGCTACTGGATAGTTTTTGGAGGAACTAGCATTCTGTTTTCCACAGTGGCTGTACCATTTTACATTCCCACCAGTGGTGCACAAGTTTCTGTGCATCCTTGCCCACATTTCTTGCTTTCTGTTTGTTTGTTTGTTTCATAATAGTTATCCTGTCAGATACGAAGTGATCTCATTGTGGTTTGGGTTGCTCAAGCAATTCTGTGATTGTTTTGTTTCCCACATTTTTATTGGTACATTATAATTACCCATAATGGTGGGATTCATTGTTAGATACTGGTTCATGCACCTGATACAACAATATGATTTGGTCAGTATCATTCCCCACCCCCTTGGGCCCTGTCTCTTTCTACTTTACTCATCTGCTGCCTTCTGTTTTCATGAGATCTACCCCCAAACACACATACACACATACACCTTTCTTTTCCTTTTTTCTCTCTCTAGCTTCCAAATATGAAGGAAAACAGGACCCTTTCTGAGTTTGGCTTACTTCACTTAACATAATGTTCTTCGGATCCATTCATTTTTCTACAAATGACATAATTTCATTTTTCTTTTTGACTGGATAAAAACTCCATTGTGTATGTATACCACATTTTCTTTATCTATTCATCTACTGATGGACACCTAGGCTGGTTCCATATTTTGCCTATAATTGTGATTTGTGCTGCTATAAACATGGATCTGTGCATATTGTAATATTATTCTGACCAATTCTTTAGGATAAATACTGAGGAGTAGTATAGCTGGGTCATTTGGTGGTTCCATTCCTAGTCTTTTAAGGAACCTCCATACTGATTTCCATGGTGATTGTACTAATTTCCAATCCCATCAACAGTGTTTTTCTCCACATCCTCTCCAGCATTTATTGTTGTCATTCTAACTGGAATGAGATGAAATCTCAGTGTAGTTTTGATTTGCATTTTTCTAATTCCTAAAGATGTTGAACATTTTTTAATATGTGTGTGGTCATTTGTATATTTGTATTTATTCACTTGCCCATTTAGTAATTGGGTTCCTTTTTTTGGGGGGGGGTGTTTTTTGAGTTCTTTATAGATTCTGATATTAATCCTCTACCAGAAAAGTAGTTAGCAAAGATTTTTCCCCCATTCTATAGGTTCTTTCTTCACAGTCTTGTTTCCTTGGCTGTGCAGAAGCTCTTTAATTTGATGTCATCCATTTTTTTAACTCTTGGCATTATTTCCTGAACTTTAGCGGTCCTATTGAGAAAGTCATTGCCAGTGCCCAAAAGCTGGAGTGTTGACCCTATGTTTTCTTTTAGGAGTTGCATAGTTTCTGGTCTAATTCTGAGGTCACTTGTCCATTTTTAGTTGATTTTTGTGCAGACTGAGGTTCTAGCCTCATTTTTCTACATATAGATGACCAGTTGTTAAAAAGGGTGTCTTTTCTCCAATGTATGCTATTGGTGATTTGTCAAAGATCAGATGATTGTCTCTATGTGGGCTTGTCTCTGTGTCTTCTATTCTGTACCTTTGACCTATGAATCCGTTTTTTTTATGCAGTTTTTGTTACTAAAGCTCCACAGTGTAATTTGAAGTCAAGATTTGATGCCTCCAGCATTGCTTTTTTGGCTTAAAATTTCTTTGGCTATTCTGGGTCTTTTATTCTTCCAGATGAATTTTAGGACTATTTTTTCTATTTTTATGAAGAATTTCATTTGTATTTTGATGGGGATTTCATTGACTCTGTATATTGCTTTTGGTAATATGGCTATTTTACCAATATTAATTCTGCCTATGAATATGGGAAGTCTTTCCATTTTCTTGTGTTTTCAATTTCTTTCTTCATTATAGAGGTCTTCATCTCCTTGGTTAGGTATTTTTTTTTTAGGATATTGTAAATAGGATTGTTTTCCTGATTTCTTTCTCAGTAGATTCATTACTGATGTATAGGAAAGCTATTGATTTTTGTTTGTTGATTTTGTAACCTGCTACTTTGCAGAATTTGTTTATTAGCTCTAGGAGTGTTCTGGTGGAGCTTTTTGGATCTTCTAAGCGTAGGATCATATCATCTGCCAACAGTGATAGTTTGATTTTTTTTTTCTTTTCTAATTTTGTCCCATGTTGTTTTTTTAAGATCTGCCTACCATAATAGACTGAAATGTTTTTGTACGAAAAGTGCCTGGGCCTCTCCATCACCTTCATATCTCCCACTCAAGCAGAAGGTCCACCCAGTCACTATTGGCAAAAATAACTGAATGACTGAAAAATGAATGGATATTGGTCCAGGTGTTTTTTCAGGACTCAGCACTCCCCCTTTATGCCTGCGAAGCAGGCATCATCCATATTGCAGCTGAGGGGACAGGTGCTTGAACCTAGGCACAGTCTTTCTTTCAGTGGCTGAGCTGGGATTCGGAGCCAATTCTTTGAACCCCTCTCTCAGTATTATCATTCGTATTAGTCACTTTTTCATCTCTGTTGGCCAAAATACACAACTTAGAGAAGAAAAAGTTTATTTTGAGCTCACGGTTCCAGGGGTTCAGTCCATAATTGGCAGACTCCAGTGCTGTGAGCCTGAGATGAGGCAGGACACCATGGCACAAGGGTGTGGTGGAAAAAACTGCTTAGCTTATGTCAGCTGGAAAGCAGAGAGAGAAAGAGGAGCCAAGGAACTAGATATAATCTCCAAAGGCACACCCCCAGTGACTTGCTGCTTCCAGCCATGCTCCACCTGCACTAGTTATCAACCACCTAGTCCATTCAAATTAGGATTCACTGATTAGGTTATAGCTCTCACAAATCAACCACTTCACCTCCTACAGTAACACAGGAGATTTGGGGGACACCTATAACATTATTTGACCTTAAACTATTCTTGAATACAATTTAGATCTGGTCCTGACACCTCATTAGCCTCTGAGGCAACACGCCACAGAGAGCTATTGTCACACCAAGGGTAGCTCAGCCAAACACACTTTCAATTGACAACAGCCTGAGGTTTTAGGGAACTCTGATTTTGCTCATTTCCTCATATAAAATATACCTGAAAAGTTTTTTGAATATTTGGAAATAAATACTCATTTAAAAACTTGGCAGCAGCCCATTTATTTATAGACCCAAAGTATATATGCTGGCTCTTTAGAATTCATTGATTTGGTCAAAGCTGGTGCAGGGGAGTGAGCAGAGGAGTGTTCATGCCAGCTGATTTGAGTGACATGCAGCTGTGTTGGGCCATTTGGCTACGCTGGGTCAGGTGGGTTTGTGTTAAATACCTGAGCCCTTCCCAGGCCGGGCAGCCTGCTCGGTCCTCAGTCCTGCCTATGCACATTTGGTGTTGAAAAGGGCATAGAAGCCATGGTACTTGCCATTCATTGTAAGGACTAGCACAGCCTGTGATAAGGAATAACCCCTCACCTTGGGCCAGCAGCCTAGGGGTGCCTGTGAGACTGATGCACTGAGGACAGCCCAGGAGTGTGAACCTCCTCTGCCCATCTGGCTCAACAGCAACCTCCCCCCTTCTGCTGTGCTTGGCCTCTCCCTAGAACCTTCTAAGGCCTTTCAAAGTCAAAATTGCTGGCCTATGAAGTCACAGATTCAAGACCAGAACCCACATCCTAGGCTCCTAGTACAGTCCTTCCAACATCTGTTGGCCTTGCTTGCCCACAACCATTAGGACTTCCCCCTGGGGACCTGCCAGCACCATTCCCAGATCTGGGTATTGGATACCAGTCAGTGTTGGTGGAAGGATTCCTGAGTGGGGTGGGGGTGGATCAGACACTGGAGCTCTATCTCAGCAGAAGCACTTTATAATCATGTGCTTCTAGACTAAAGTGACTGTCCTGAGGATGGGAACCTTGCAGCATTGCTGAGCCACCCCAGCCTTCCTTCAGAGGTGCAGATGCAGACACCAGGCCTTCTTACTGACTGGCAATTTCAACTTCATATGCCCAGGCCTCTTTCTGGAACCATAGCCTTCTAGGTCTTAATGGTCCCTCATGCAATCCCTTTATAGAGCTACCTTATGGTCTCTACTCCAAGGGAAACTAAGGCTCAGAGAGGTTTAGAAATTTGCTGAAGATTACCTAGCTACCTAAGTATAATCAATTTCTTAACTCCCTATGCTGTGTATTTATTGTATCTCATTGCCAAATTTCTTCCTGCCAACAGCCAACCCCCTTCTAGGACACCTCTGCCTGAGAGGAAGTAGGTATAAGGTTCCAGGTACTTTCAGAGGTCAAAAACCTCTTATGTTTGAATGTGACCAGGGAATGAGGACTTCTCCCCAAGCCTTTTGCTCCCATCCCTGAAATATGTGTGCTCCGTCTTCAAAGCTACCTTTCAGACTTGGTTTCAGTTTGGACTTTGAGTCAGATACCTGCAGAATCAAATTCCAACTCTGCCCCAAACCAGCCACCTTAGGTAGGTCAAGAACATCTGTGAGCAGGAGACAATGTATATCACAGACTGAGGACAGTGTCTGGCTCAGCCTGTCCAGGGAGGTTTAAAAATCCTGGTGCTGGAACTTGAGTCTCTACAGTAAAGTCTGTACCAGGGGAGAAAGGCTCACCCTCCCCCAGGGAAGAGGAGGTGACAAGTGGGGAGGATGGGTGCAGAAAGTCAGCCCACACCTGTGCAGGCCTAGGGCCAACATCAGGAAGAAGCGCAATGAAAATGACCCAAGAAATGAGGGAGACATTGTTAAATTTGGAGCATGTTCATTTATGAAAACCTTTTTAAATTTAAAGTGCGTGTGCGTGTGCATGCGTGTGCGTGTGCATGCTTGATTTAAAAATCATCATGTGTTCATTGAAGAAAAATGAGAAAATAAACTGAGGCAGACCAAACAGATGGATTTATCCCATCACATAGAAGAGAGCTCATGGTCTTCCAAAGGTTTTGACTCCATATTCAGGTAGTGCACACAAGTTTTATAAGTTAGGGATCATATTCTTCTTCAAACTACTACTAGTTAGTTTGGGGGCTTAACCAGATATTGTAGTGTCTTTCCAAGTTAATAAGCTATATCCTATCTCTGGGTCTACAAGGCTGTCTATTATTTCATCCTGGAGTTGGACCACTGCTTGAATTCTTCATTGGAAAGTGGGATAATGGGAATGCAATGGAGGAGGAAGGTACAGAGGAACACTATCCGATGTCTGGGGACTGGCATCTTGCCAGGGTGCTCAGTTTCCTGCCCACGGATGGTACAGGGTCTAGATGATCTTGACCAAAACAGAAGGCCTGCTCAGCTTTGCTTTTCCTGGGACTGCCCTCAATGCCCTGTCGGAGCCCCCCGGGTCAGCAATTTTCAAGCAAGTCTCATCTCATATACCAGGGTAGAGACAGGCAGTGGTGAGGCCACGCTGGATGAGGCATATGTGGGAGAGGAGAAGGAGGGAAGACCCCCACAGTCCCAGTCACAATATCTGGGACAGCCCTGAGCTGAGGAGAATCCAATATGGAAGCAGATCTAGTCTGTGGCCCTCACTTATCTTCTCCATGGGACTTTGAAGCCCTCCCAGATCTGGGCTACACCCATTCTGGGAGTGCTGCAAATGAAGACCAAGCTGAATCCCATTAGTGTTATTCAGATCCATGATGTCAGTGATTTCCATTGGCCAGAAGAGGGCAGGAATTAAAGGGGTCTTGTAGAAAGGAGCCCCTCAAAACTCTCAAGGACTTGGGGATACAATATTGATTGCTTAGCATGGGCCCAATTAAGAACAGAGGCATAAACTGGGCTCAATTATACACTCCTGTAATCCCAGGGGCTCGGGAGGCTGATACAGGAGAATTGTGAGTTCAAAACCAGCCTCAGCAATGGCAAGGTGCTAAGCAACTCAGTGAGACCCTGTCTCTGAATAAAATACAAAATAGGGCTGGGGGTGTGGCTCAGTGGTTGAGTGCCCCTGAGTTCAACCCCGGTACCTCCCACACCTCCCAAAAAAGAACAGAGGCATAGAAGCACTGCCCAGCTTGGCCAGATCCATAGTCACAGGAACTACAGTACCCACAGGCCACACGGAGGCCCTCCCACAAGGACCCCAAGTGCAGCCTAGCTCCTTTGGTGCAGCCTCCAGCTTCCCCTTCTATGATACAAGAAATTGCACTAGAAGGTCTCACAGTCCCTTTAGCTTACAAAGGTCTGTGGTTTGGGGGTTCTGCCTAGGTATGGCAAGGTCACTTAATGTCTTTGGCAGTAGGTCCTCCAGTATGACCTGAAGCTGGGCTCATTAAGGAGTGAAAGCTCTAGAGGTCATGACCCAGGCGGGACACAATCAAGGCTGAAGGGGACCCTGTCTTCTGTGGGACAGAATGACCTCTGTCCTGGTGAAGATAATGTTGGGGACCCAGATCTGCAGGCCAACAAGCTAGAGCTTTGATCATGGGTTCCCCTTTTCCAGGTGGGTGACCCTTTGGGTACTGACCATGCTCAGCTGTTCATCACCACCCCGGGAGGAAGCATGGACACCATGAGAAGCAGCTCCCTCTTCCTCCTGGAATGGGCCCCACATTCTACCTTTCTCTCACCTTTGTCTCTAGAGTCCCTTCTGCCAGCTAAACAGAAAGAGTGATTCTTGGGAGCCATGTTCTCTCTGCCAGCACAGCCTCTGGCCCTGGTTTGGTTCTTCCCCAATGTCATGGGAGAAAGGCCAGGATTAGAGGTCAGCTGGTGGATCCAGTTGTGGTGACCAGAGCTTCTCCTTACAGGGAACAGCAGCAGCTTCCAACATGATCTCTGTCAGAAGCACTGGCAGGACCTGCCCCCTACTAAGTGCCAAAGCACCATGCAGGACACTCGGAAGGAGACCAGCAGCATGTGGAGCCTGATGGTGATGGCCCAGCTGCTGGCCGGCATCGGGACGGTGCCCATTCAGCCTTTTGGGATCTCCTATGTGGATGACTTTGCAGAACCCAACAACTCACCCCTGTATATCTGTGAGTCCTGGGCTTGAAGAGGGCTGTGGGGAGGATCAGGCCTGGCTGGAGCACTTGCCAAGGTCCTGGGACTGAAATGAGGTCTGACTTTGGCCAGAACACAGCAAATGAGTGCAGACTATCGATCCTGAATCAACAGCAGCTTTATCACTGTCCAGTCCTCCAGGCATAGTCCAGGCACATGTGTCCTCTGAGCTATCCACTTAGAGGCAGGTTGACCTCAAACAAGCACATAGAAAACAGATAGCAAGTGACCCTCTGCATGCCCAGATCCTTCCCTTGGAGCAAGCCACAGTGAGCTCCTGGAGACCCATAACCCAGACCAGACAGACCACACCCACAGGCTCCAGACCCCTCAAGCTCCTGCCAGGGTGACCAGCACTGTCACCTGCAGGGAGCGCCCCCCATCAACACACCCAGGCTGTCATTTTTAAAATGCTAAGACCATTTTCCTTCCAGGACAGCAGGTCTCTGGCAGTTGGCTGGAGGAGAAACCCATTTGGTTCTGTGTGTCTTGGCATCTCGAGTGGTCTATCAGTGGGAGATAGTGTGGACTTGTTAGGTCCAGAGGACAGATGGTGACATCTCAGGTATCCCCCTGGGCTTGGAAGCCTGGGGCTGCCAAACCCTCTGAGCCCCTCTCAAACTCTTTTCCTTTGCTTCCATTTCCAGCCATCTTGTTTGCCATAGCTGTATTTGGACCGGCTTTCGGGTACCTGCTGGGCTCGGTCATGCTGCAGATCTTTGTGGATTATGGCAGGGTTGATACAGGTAAGCATGTGCAGAAGACACCCATCCTCATTACCTGTTCCATGGAGCATCCCATCACCCTCCCATCAATCAGGGAAGGGAATGAGGCTTCACCTCAGTTGCTCATGGCCACCTCACACTCCACTCCCCCACTCCTGAAGTCCCTCTGACAGCCAGGAGCAGAGCCTGTTCCTGTGCTCACCAGGGCCCCTGCCAGATCTTGTGGGTAACGAGCTGCCAAAGCAAACACACTTTTTGCACTCAAGTAGGAAACCTTGAACCCCAAGGCAGGACCCCACCTGTTATCACCTCACCTGCCCATCTTGGTGGTGGCATGAAAAAGACTTCTCGGGTTGTTTGATTTTCAGAAGTTGCTTTATTGCTTAAAAGCAAAATATTTGATAAGAACTCTGTTGAAGGAAAAAAGAAAAATTGCCCAAGATATTCCTATGATAATGACACACATCCAGAAGAACGTGACATGGTGTTTTACCGGTGGGCCCTAGTTTTGTGTCTCATCCTGTTTCCACCTGTTCCTAGCTGAGAGATCTTAGGCAAATAACTCCACCTTGCTGTGCTTCAGTTTATTCATCTGTAAAATTGGGCCAATAATAGTAGTAGAGTTCTTCTAAAGATTAGAGTGAGTCTGATAGATATTAAGAGATCAGCAGATGTGAGCTTGCATTTAAAAAAAAAAAAAATGGTATAGACTAAGTCACGGATATCTTAAATAAGAAAGTAAAGTCCAAAGACATGAACACCAGGACTCAGGAAGCCAGCCTCAGCATGCGTCCAGCCAGGGATTCTTGCCTTTGTGGGCATGCTCTACCCCAATGAGCCTTCTGCAAGACAGGGAAGGGTGGAAGAGAGATGGGCAAAGTGCTTTCCAAGTTCAAAGGCAAGAGAGCTCCTGCATGAGACAACTGGGGAGGGCTTTCTAGGGAGATGATGTCTGCATGGAGCCATGGTGGGTGGGTGGGACATTTGCACAGTAGTCACGAGAAGGAAGGCCTTCCCAGGTGGATGAAACCCCCCATCAGAGCCAAGAGGGTAGAAAGAGTAGGGAGTGCAAGGTGGGGGGTGGTATGGGAAGTTCCCACTCGCCAAAGGTACTGGGAGGTAGGACCGAGTCAGACCCGCAGGAAGGACACCCCCCTGCAACATCAGTGCCCATTCACCCAGGGCAAGGCCTGTCCATCTCAGAGAGAACTGGGCAGGTGCTAAACACACCCGTGCTGCCAGAGCCCAGATGACTATCCCTGGGGGCTGTCAGACCACAGTGTCATCTGCCTGTACATCAAGAGGAAGTGGCGAACCAAGGGGAGTTTTGTGCCTCTGGATCGAGCCATCTGTGCCTTTTGCTGGCCCTTCCTGAGCTGGTTCTTGATACTTGACTGTCCAAAGAGACCAGCAACTGAGCTCCCTGCATACCCAGATCGGTGCCCAGGGATGCTTGTCGTCGTGTGACTGTGAGCCATTCTGCCACCTTCTCCTTCAGAAACACAATGGCAGGCTTATAGATGTGGAGGAGCTTTTCCCTTGGGGGCCAGACAGGCCACACTGTGGATGGCTGCTTCCTCTAGCTCCTAAGCATCATGGGGCCTCTTTTATTTAGGGAGTAATAAAGCTGGGGTGTGGTACAGTTCAGTGGTTAAAATTAAGATGGTTCATGGTTAAGGTTTGTACACCTTGGTCACCAGGAAGACTTAGGTTTGAAATTGACCCATGAGATGATACTCACTGACTTTAACCTTGGACGAGGGACTCGACCTCTCAAACTCCAGTTTTCTGATAGGTTAGAGGTGAATGGATGTAACTCCTACTTCATAGACACCCCCAGATGAGCTGGGAATAAAATCCAGTGAGGGGAAGGGACTGCTCCCTTCAGCCTGGGCTTTTTCTGCTGTTCAGCTTCATGTGCAGTGTCCTCGGTTCTTTGGCAAGAGCAGAATGACCTGGAAAGGAGATCTCCAGACCCAGGTTCTGGCTCTGTCTCCAGGCTTGTCCTATGAGGAAAAAAGTTAAAAATAATAAAAAGGAAAAACAAAAACAAAAACAAAAAACCCTGAATAGAGTTTCTTTGTCCAGTAAGGTGAGCTTATGCGTTTATTCAACAAACACCTGTATTCTTTGGTTTCTCTTCAGCTGCAGTTAACTTGAGCCCAGGTGACCCTCGATGGATTGGAGCCTGGTGGCTGGGCCTGCTCATTTCTTCAGGCTTCTTGGTTCTTACCTCTTTCCCCTTCTTTTTCTTTCCTCGAACAATGTCCAGAGGAAAAGAGGTAAGTTGTTGGAGGCCACAGCTCTACCAATAGGAGTTTAAGAAAGAGATGCAGGTGTGGAAAAAGAAAAAAGAGCTGAGAAGCAGCAGCGGGCTAAGCAAATTCTGGGTGAAACGGGAAAAAGTTCAATGACGTAGAGCATCTTAGGGGCTTTGAGGGGTGAAGGGACTGGTGGACGTCTAGCCTCGTCATTCATGTTCCTTTACCATATTGGCATCTCAAAAATCATGAGAGTTCCAGGGTTTGGAAAACACTGAGTTCACTTAAACTGGTGACCATCTATGCATCTGCTGGTCAGATGTGCTGGGGACAGAAATCCAGGGAGGGTGAGAACAGAGGACAGGGAAGAGAAGACTGGGGGGAGGACGTGAGGCTGAGGGCCCAAAACTTGTTCTGAACTTGTCTGGGCACTTCAGTGACTGGGTGACCACTTGAGTGGCAATGTGGCAGCTAGACTGAGGCTGGGGAGGCAGGATGGAATGAAATCTGGAGATGTGAAGAGGCACAGGTGAGAGAGGGAGAATGCACTGAGGATCAGGTGGTGGCGGTCAGGGCGCTGGGACAAGGGCAAAGCTAGACTTTCCTTGAGGGGTCCTGAGAAGGACTCGGCAGAGATCTGGTTGGAGAAGAAGAAGACTGTGTTTGTGCCCAGATTTTGAGCCAGATCTGGAGCTCCATGTTTGGCAATGAGGCGTGTGAGATCTGGGCCCAGCTGTGGGAAGAGGGGCAGGGGAAGAGGACCTTGGCTTGGACTGGGGAAGAATTCCTGAGGTTGGCAGCATGTCCTGGTGGATTGGGGGTCAGATAGATCTGGGTTTGAGCACAACTCTGCTGCTTATAAACTGGCCAGTTGATCTTGGGCAAGTTGCTTTGTACCAAAGCTTCCTCTTCGTTAAAATACTCAAGATAATTAGACTACCTACCTGGGAAGGAAGTGGTGAGGAGCCAGACATTGCAGTGGATGGGAGCATCTGTCACTGGTGACGCAATCCCCTTTAGGACCCTAATAGTGACAGCACTCAGGGGCCTGGCATCTGTGCAGTGGTTTGGAACTGGGGCCTCGGGCGGGGCTGCTGCATTCAGAAGAGGCAAGTTCACGGAGTTGGGTTCCCAGAAGGTGCAGGCAAAGTGCAGGGACAGAGCCAGAGCCTGGAGCAGGACTGCCCTGTGGGCCCAGGAGGAAGCAGGGACCCCACAGAGGAGACCGAGATGGAGATCTGAAAACAGGGGACATTCTAGATCCCTGTGTCCTACAAGCTGGCAGCCCCTGAAATCTGAGCATAGGGGAGAAGTGTAGCCATGACATATAGACAAGGGCTGGGATCCAGGAAGACACCTTTGGCATCGGTCATGGGAAAGTTAGACATGAAATAATGTGGCCATAGGTATCAGGAGAGACCTTGGCGCAGATGCACTGCGGTCAAGGCCCCAGGCTCTCTGAAGCACAGGTGGTGTTTGCTTCAGGGGCACATGCTCTGATACTTTCTCAGACACACACCAGCCTTGAGCCACTGAGACCAGGGGCTCTGTGAAGGGCCATTAATGCTCACCCCTTTTGCTGCCTCCAGAGGTCTCCTGCCATAGTCGATGAGGCGAGGAAGTTGGAAGAAGCCAAGTCCAGAGGCTCCCTCATGGATTTCATTAAACGTAACTGACAACCCCCCCCCCCCGGGTGGGCTGGCTCTGGGTGGTTGTGGGGGAGGTGGTCAGGTGTGTTGTCAGGGACATTAAAAGCAGGTGGTCTGTAGGCAGAGGCAGTTTGTACTGCACTGTGAAGTCTGACCCCCGCGTCCTGTCCCTCCTCCCTGCATGTGGAGGTGGCAGTCGTGGGAGGAGACAGTTTTCCGTGTTAATCCCAGATTTCTTTTAGACACAGCCTGGTTTTAGCCCTAGAGCATGTCCTGTGGGAGCCCCCGTGGCTGTGTGGCCCTAGACTGGTCCTGCACTCTTGGTTCCTCAGAGCAGGATGGTTGGCTGGTCTCGAGGTCGCCTGGGCCCTGACAGCAGTCTGCTTGCAGGGTTCCCCCGCATCTTCATGAGGCTCCTGATGAACCCGCTCTTCATGCTCGTGGTCCTGGCCCAGTGCACCTTCTCCTCCGTCATCGCCGGACTTTCCACGTTCCTCAACAAGTTCCTGGAGAAGCAGTATGGCGCTTCCGCGGCCTATGCCAACTTTCTCATTGGTTAGTCCAGAGCGGGCTGCAGGCCTGGGGCCGCTCTGGCTGAGGGAGAGACCAGACCGGACACAGACAGGAGACAGGAGGACTTGCCCAGGAGAAAGCATTTTAAGGACATTTTTCCTGGTTGGCAATCTAGAATGTTCTTGGCAGGTTTCTGGGACTCTCATTATTCCAGTCAGGAGTGGGTGGAGGCTGGGGGCTGCCTTCCTCCCTGTTCAGGGGCTGGAAATCTGACAGCCTCCCAGCTGACATCATCAGGGACAGGAGAGAGAGAGAGAGAGAGAGAGAGAGAGAGAGAGAAGATGGACTTGGCAGTGGAGGCAGATACGGCGCCTCCTGGTTTTTTTCCTTCACGGGTAGTGAAAGGTGCTTAATAAATGCACATCCCTTGGGTTGCAAAGGTGGCACTTTATTTTTGGCACAGGCAGGATAATGCTTTAGTGAAGATAACTCTCTAGATATGCCTGGCAAACAAGAAGTGCTTAATTAATGTCAGCAATTACTATGGTAATTTAACATGTCCAGTGTTTCATCCTGAAGCCATGCTCCCTTCCTGGGGGTCCAGCTCAGAGCTCCCAGGCCCAGCACACAGACCAGCTCTGTCTCTCCCCTGCAGGTGCCGTAAACCTCCCCGCGGCCGCCTTAGGGATGCTGTTTGGAGGGATCCTCATGAAGCGTTTTGTTTTCTCTCTGCAAACCATCCCCCGTGTGGCTGCCACCATCATCACCATCTCCATGATCCTCTGTGCCCCTCTCTTCTTCATGGGATGCTCCACCCCCACTGTGGCTGAGGTCTACCCCCCTAGGTAAGAGGAATAAAGTGTGCAGAGATATCCTTTGCTGAAGCCAGGGCCTGAATCTGACTGTCGTAGGGCTTCTTTTCTGCTCCCTCTCCTGTCCTCTCTCCTGTTCACTTTTGATTTGATCTCTCACACGGGAACTTAGAAAATCAGGCCATAAATACACGTTCCACTATGAGACATGATCAAAGGGTCCTAGTGGGCCACCAGCAGTCAGGGTTAGGGTTCTGCTTTTTAAGAAGCGCCCAAAACTAATTAGTTTGGTTTCAGGACCAACCTGAGCCCCAGGAACCAGGAAATAAGCTATCTTTAGCATCAGAATTACAGAGTCTCATTGAACAGCTGAAGAAAGATAAGAGGAGATTTGAAAAGATCTGGAGAAGAACGATAAAAGAGATGGCACACTTGAAAAATCAGGACAGGTGAGGAGGAGGGCAGGAGAGGCATATCTGTCAGTTTTTGTAAAGCAATATGGGTCGTAGTTTGGAGTCTGGCTTCATGTTCGAGAGGGGCTTTAGAGCCCCGGGAGAGGCAGGATGCTAGGCAAGGAGAGTGTCTGTTTTGTCCTACGCCACCTGGCCTTTTCTTCTGGATTTTGCAAGATTTGAAGATGCTAAACCTTTCAGCTGCGGTGTTTCCACTTTCCCTTTGAAATTACCTCTTGTCTTTGGTAGGGGAAGGAGAGCCCCATAAGGGATGGGAGGGTGGCTCTGGGTGTGCAATGAAGTTCTTTTCTGCAGGCTGACGGTGGGTGGAGAGAAGCCCAGAAACCTTTGAGCCCCTTGGGGATTTTCACTGGAAGGTTAGCACATGGCTTTGCCATCAGACTGGCCTGAAAGCCACTCATGGTGCCCTTTCCTAGTTGGGGGAAGTTACTTATCTCAGCTTCAGTTTCTTCATCCGTCATCAAAGGTGAGCCGTTAATGGTAGATTGACTGTCATGACTACATGAAAAGCACCCGGGCACTGCGCCCGGCACTTGAGAGATGCCTCCTAAACTGTAACTATCATTAGTATTATTATTTTAATGAAGCTCTGGACTGCAGTTTTTCCACCCTCCCCAAAGAAGATCATGAATACCAGACCAGAGTCAGGACGGGAACATAAGATCAGACTGTGAGAGCCCCCTGATTGGAGTTCAGGGGATGCAGAGACCTGAGCAATGCCCAGGTTGACCCAGAGAACAGGCAGCCGACAAGAGCCCCAGTTACCTCCAAGGGTCCCAGTCACTGCCGTCAGCCCGAATCCAGCTGGAAGAGGAGGAGAGCAAAAGCTACCTGCGATGTTCCTCTTACAGCTGCTGTTTCTCTCCTCCGAGTCTTAGCTCCTTGGTTATTTTGACTCCTACTGTAGGGGGTTTGCTGACCAGACCTCTCCAACTGTGTAATTGTGGGTTTGGGCTCCAAATGTCAGAAGAAATGGAGATGTCGTGACCCCTCCAACAGTGGCAGATTCACTTTTGGCTCCCATAGGTATAATTCAGATCCCAGGGTGGCACTGACCCAAGACAAACAGAGACGCACAGGCACACTAAGCAGGCCAGGAACTCACATTGGGCTGGAGTGTAGAGTTGTTCTTTTCTTTTTTTTTTTTTTTCCCCCTTTGGTCTTTCTTTGTTTGATTCCTCGTTTCCTGTTTTGCTGGCAGCACATCAAGTTCTATACGTCCGCAGCCTCTGGCCTGCCGCAGGGACTGCTCGTGCCCGGATTCCATCTTCCATCCTGTCTGCGGAGACAATGGGATTGAATACATCTCTCCTTGCCATGCCGGCTGCAGCGGCATCAACATGAGCTCTGTAGGCTCCAAGCAAGTGGTAAGGACAGCTGGGGTCCCCAGGGACAGGCACAGCCCCCACAGGATCTTAGGGCTCAATGTGTTCCCTTGCAGACCCATCCCGGGCTCTGGGACTCATTGTCAGCCTCCTAGCCTCTCTGGGCCCTGCCAGCCCTCTCTCCTCCTCCCCTGTCCTAGAGGTCATGACCAGATGCCGACAACCTAAAAGTCAGCTAAAGATAGACCCAGGTCCAACAAGGTCACTCAGCACTGTAGCTCCGGGCCTTTCAGGATCAGCTAATAGCAAACCAACTTAAGTCATTTGTGTCATTATTCAACAAATAGTGGACTCTGGGCACAGCCACAGGTACTGAAGACAAGGTCCCTGCCCTCATGGACTTTGCATCTGTTCCATAAAGACACAAGAGAGTTTTAGACAATAACTCATGCCGAGGAGAGACTTAGTGGGTCAGAGGGTGCCTGGGGACTTCCCTAAGAAGGTGGCATTGGTTAAAACTGAGTAGGCAGCAAAAGAGAACCTATGAAAACCTGGGAATCATGGGAGCATTGCAGGTAGGGGAAACAGCAGGTGCAAAATGGCCCCAGGCGTGAATGCACTGGACAGGCTGCGCAGTTAGGGGCAGAGAAAGGGCAGGGGAGTGTCATGCCCAGCTGGGCCAGGGAGCAGGAAGAGCCAGAGTTGGGCAGGTCAGGCTTAGCACTTAGATGTTCTTTCTCTTAAGAGCAATGGAAGTCTCCACTGTTACAAAAGGAATTCCTAAGGAAAGGAGTGGGCCTGCTCCCTTTAGCCTCTGTGGAGGGCATGGGCCTGGCAGGCCCCCGCTTATCATCCTCTGGGGGGACAGAGTTAGGCTGCTTCCCAGCTGTCTCGATGGGCAAAGGAACATGGTTCTTAGATATAGGGAGGACAAGGGGCTTGGACAAGATGCTCCCTCACCTGCCTTCAACTTGGAGGAGTCTGCAGTGGCTTTTGTGGTTTCCTTATCTTTATTTACTTACCTCTGACTCATCTACTTCCAGAAATAATCTTGAAAAGTTTCCAATAACAGCATAAGTACAATCAAGATAAAAAAAAATCCATTAGCATAGTATCAAGGGGAAAAATAGCAAATTAAAAGGGGGGAAAAACCCTATATTTTAAAAATATACTAAAGGAAAATATTGGGAAGTATAAAGGAAAAAGTCATACGTTTTAAAAAATATTACAACATGATATATAACATATTTCTGAGCTTCCTAGGAGCCAAGGTAAAGAGGGTACATCATTTCCGCTGTGCGGCGGGGAAAGCATACCAGTTCGTTAGTTCCAATAGTGGCCCCTTAACTGCTATAACACAAGGTCAGGGGTTGGGCCATCAGCCACTGCAGGAAGGAAGGTAAAGACCATCAGACAAGTAGTGGCCACCAAAGTTGAGTTGTGTAACACGATTGAGCCCTATAGACTTGCAGACTTGGAACAAGGACCTCTTCTAGAGTCCTTTATAGGCAGAGAGAATTCCTACTAGGCAGGAAGCTTCTGCAAAGGCCTAAGAGATGCAGAGCTCAGGCGATTCCGTGTGTTCCCACTTCCCTGCTGTTGATACCTTCCCCTGCGGTAAACACACAAACAGCAAAAGCAGTAGCTGCACAATCAGCACAGCTGGGCCTGGGGTGGCCCTGTCCAGAGAAGAGCCTTCCCAGGCCTCTGGCTCCAAGCTGCGTGGTCCTTGCCTGGTGGTGGATCTTGGGCATCTGAATGTGAGTGTAACTGTGGGAGGCCAGCCCACACTCAGATGCTGGTTTTGCTGAAGATGGTTCCTGTGGCCCAGACATCCAGAGAAGTGGAACTCCCTGGGGCACCTTGGAACCTTACTTGGTCTCCTCTTCAGCTTCCAAATCCAGTTCAACCTCTTCCCTGGAGGGTAGAGGGGTTCAAACCAGAGGGGCTCTCTGGCAAGAGCTGGTGCGGATGTTTGAAGTGCGCGGAGATGAGATCGTGACGGTAACTCTCCCGGCTGTGTCCTCCCTTGCCCTTCAAGATCTATTTGAACTGCAGCTGCGTGACGGGGGGATCTGCTTCAGCAAAGACGGGGTCGTGCCCGATCCCCTGCGCCCACTTCCTGCTCCCGACCATCTTCCTCATCTCCTTTGTGGCCCTGATAGCCTGCGTCTCCCACAACCCCCTCTACATGATGGTTCTGCGGTGAGTGGTGCTTTCTGGGGCCCAGAGCTTGGTTTCTGTCTTTCCACATCTCTCTTTCCTTTACACCCTGTCACCTACTTCTCATCTCTCTTTCCTTTGATGCCCCACAGAGTCCTTTGAATGATGATGTGCAAGGTATTCCTGTGATAGGGGGGAATAATACTCGTGGCAGTGATGGAAGGTTCTCTGCTGGACTCTCTGTTGCATGGCCTTGTTCAGTCCCATGGCACCCATCTGAGGCAGGCCCTCTTAGTGCCTCCATCAATCACTGGCCCGGGGTGGCAGAGCTGGTGAATGGTTGAGTCTCAAGGGGGAGCCAGGCTGCCTGGCTTCCTGTAGTGGAAATGACTGTAGGTTCACTTATTTTAAAATCCTAAAAGCACTGAGAGAAAGGAAAATGATTCAGTTGGAGGCACAAAATCGAAGCAGGAACTAAGGAAAGTTCCAGAGACAGAGTGAGGGCTGTTGAGAAAATCCCAGCATGCTAGGAGCTAGGACCTTGACTTCAGATCAGAAGGGAAAGGCTGGCCAAGGTGGGAGGGGGAGAAGGGGTGTCCATCAAAACAGCCTTCAGGTGCCTCTGAGGGTTATACAGTGAATGCCTATTCCTTCGCTCACTCCACCCAAGTTCACTGCCCCACCCCCTGCCCACTTCACAGGGTACCCTCCCTCCTGTCCTCTCTCACCCACCTTGAAAGCCAAGAGGAAGGAACACAGGATTTGGACTCTCAGTGCCAGGGTCAAAGTCCCTATGCTGCCACATACCAGCTGAGTGCCCTTGGCTATTGTCTAATCTCACTGAATCTCAGCTTCCTCATTTATGAAATGGGGATAATGACATTGACCTCAAAGGGTTAGTGTCAGAATTCTATGGTCAGTTGCTTTGTAAACATCGGGTTTTCTATACATTGGTCAATTATCACTATGAAGCAAATTGCAATAATTACTATGAACAGCTAGGTACCCAGGACCTCTTTCCCCACAGAAGACTAGGAGATAAGGACAGAGCAAAGCAGCTACTTGTCAAGATCTGAGATTTTTACCCTGTTTTCAACTTAGCCAATTGAGTTAGCTTGCAGCCAACAAGCTCCTAGCACGGTTGCTATTTTGAAGATGCTGACAGAAGATTGGAATCTCCTGGATCAGAGACAAAGGACTTCCATACAATACAGAAGGCAGTATGACCCTGGTGTTCTGTCAGTTATCCTTGTCCCCCACATCCTGAGGGGGAGGGGGTGACAGGGAAAGGCTCAGGTGGATGCTTTCCCTGCAGTGGGTTTCTACCACAGCTGAGGAATGCGAAGCTTGGGAGAGCCAGCCCTGACACCGTGAGCAGTGAGACAGCTTCTTTTTTGGTCTAGAGTCTCACTCATGCCCCAAGTTTGCTCACTGCAATCACAGCCCTGAGAAATGGCCCAGCATCAGAGCAGCCAGGACCACGCATGCTCAGCAAAACTCACCAAGGACATGCAGGGATGCTCAGAGCCCATGTTGCTTCCACCAACGCCACTCTCACCCTCTTCTCTACTGCTCCCCATCCTGTGCTCCAAGCACTGATGCCTTCATCTAAGGCACTTCAGTAGGAGTCCCTTCTAGCACTCTGGGTCAGATGGACCCTCGTAGATCCTCCGACCCTGGGATAAATCTACAGGAGGCCCTGAGGAGGAGAGAGATGGGGTAAGGAAATCTCACAAGTTCAAGGGAGAGAGGACAATCCCCATCAAATCATCACCCTGAGGACTTCTTCCCCACACCTCAGGGAATGGGGAAGTCATGGAGAACAGAGCGTTATTTCAACCCCAAGATGAGCTTTTCTAGAAAAATCTCTCCTTTCCAAGCCTGGTCAGGGTCTAGGGTAAAACTAGACAGGAGATCTGAGGATCCCCTGATGGTTTAATGATAAATCCCCCCCCCCCCCC
>NW_026000240.1:29367328-29389174 GCF_001458135.2 Marmota marmota marmota
AAAACCCCCCCCCCCCCCCGGGAAGGAAGACAGAATGGACGCTACTTACTGTCAGGAAGGTGAGACTTAAGGTGACCACAGGTGCCCCGAGCATTATTTGTCTTAGTCCTAGCCCCCAGCCAGGCATGTGAAAAGAGGCTGGGGGGAAATGTGGAAGGAAAGAGTGGTCAGAAAGCCAGCACTGATTCAGGGCCAGATGGGGCAGGAGTAAGAGGGGGGACATCAGGATCTCAATCAAAAGTCAAACTGGGGTTCCCAAGTCTCATAAGTTAAGAATCTGGGAGAGTCTGGCCAGGGTAGGGACAAAGATCAAGAGGGTGCCTCTCTTATGGACTGGGCCATTTAGGGCTCTATAGGCTAAAGGGAGCATAAATTAGATCAGGGTTTGAGGTAATTTCCATTGAGGGGATCCCCAATGGTGCCTCTTTCTCCTGCCAATACCCCAATAAGTATCCCCTCCCTGGGCCATCCCTCCAGGGGTCTGGAATGAGGTCCCTTTCCCTTTGCTAGGAGAACGTTGGTAGTGGGATCAAAACAAACTGTAGAGGGATGTGGGATTCCTTGCAGATTCCCTTCCTCACTATGTCCTCAGCCCTCCATGCTTTTTTCCCAACAAGCACCCTCCAGGAGTGTGCACTGACCACATAGAGAACCCAAGCCGTCGACAGGTGCCTCAGAGGCCAGGTCCTGCTCCTCTCTGCTCCATCCCCCCACTGGGATGGCAGGGCCACCCACCCTCTTTCTGAACCTCCTTCAGCCAAATGCACTTTCCCTCTGGAAGGAGTCAGGTGGGAACAGGGCTAGCTATCTAATTTGCAGGACCTAGTGCAAGTGAAAATGTAATTTAAGGACAGCCACAGCCGACCATTAGAACAAGCAGGGGCCTCTCTGAGGGTGGAGCACTCCTGTGCTGCAGTGCAGGCCACGCGCCCACAAAGCTGGCCTGGGGTAAAGAATTCTTTCAGTTGTGCACAGTAGCCAACAGCCCAGGGGCCCTAATTATACCAGGGCTGTCTTTTCCTGGTATCAGACACTCTCTGGGAGTTGTTCAGACCTGCTGCCGTAAAATCCTCCGCCACCAATTCTTCCCTCCTAGTCTCTCCTGCTCCCATTCTCTTAAAGCGGGCATCCCTGAAAATCACCTAGACCAGCGATTCTCAGATGTGAGCTTGCATTGGAATCTCTTGGAGGATTTGTGAAAGCACAGATCTCTCTCCCCTTCCCCCAAGTCTCTGTCTCTTCTGGGCATATCCATGCACTAGCCCTGGAGCCAAAGAACCTGCATTTCTAACAAGTGCTGATCTAGGGATATGCTCTGAGAACCACCAGTATAACAGCAGGACATTCAGCCCAGGTGAATCCAGTTGGCCAGATGGCTTCTCGGGCCACATGAGGGCAGCTTTGGACCCACTCTGAGGATAATTGCGCCTCTGACCGGGGCATGGTGCGGCCCCGAATCTTTGCACTACTAATCTCCTGTCTGCCTTTTCAGTGTGGTGAACCAGGAAGAAAAGTCATTTGCCATCGGGGTACAGTTCTTGCTGATGCGCTTGCTGGGTGAGTATCTTAGAGCCCCCTTTCTGAGTAGTGGACCTGGGCTGTGGGCTTTCAGGGGTTATGGGGAGTGGGGAAGGATTGGGGGTAGCCCATCTCATCTCCAGTGCACACAGAAACTGTGCATAATTAACAGCAGATGGCCAAACCCCACATTGACGTTCCCCTGATTGCTTGAGGTTAGGAAAGATTCCATCCATGGCATGAATTCCAAACCAAATTATATAAGAAAAAGGAAAAATGGACACAGCTGAGAATACCTCCTGGAGAGTTAACAGCAGGTATTTTTAAACCTTTCTCCAAGAATTTGTCGTAGGAACAAAAACCTTACATTCCTGCCCTTCATCAAACAGCAGCTGAACCCAGCCCTGGCTTTCTTCCCATTTTAAAAAGTCCCTCCTCCTACTTCTGTTCAGCCAATGTTTCTTCTGTGCGGGGTCTTTTGCCTGTGAACCCTGCCTGTCCAACAGCCCCAGAGCCCCCTGGAGGAATCCAGCTGTGTACAAGTGATCAACAGTGCCCTACAGGGAGGGCAAGCTGCCCACAGGGAGCGGGGGTACTCAACTCTCCCCGAGTGAGATTCTTTCCTGGACTGCTCACACTGGGCTGCCCCTTTTTGACACATCCATGCACTAGATTAACACAAGGCACACAAGTGGGACCCTGGAGATACAGGTAAATAGAAGGAAAGGGACTGAGGGTCCCTTCAACTGAGGATGTATCTATTAAGGACCCGGTGGGTGAAAACTGCAGGGGGGAACGTGGAGATTCCAAAGAGGGAGACTTCATTGCTATCAAGGTGTGACACTGTGCAGTCCCCTCTGCATGTTAGCCCTGGGGGCCAGGTCCAGACCTCACCCTGCAGTGGCCGCCACTGGGCATTGGCCGTGTCCTTTTTGGGGTGGGCTGAGCAGGAGCCTTTGCAGGAATCCAGCCCAGCTGGAGATACTGATGAGAAATGAACCAGCTTTTTCAGTGGGATTTCTTGACCTCATGTCTCATACCACTGGTTCCTCTTGTCCTTGTGGAGTCCCTCCAGGCCCTGTGACCTGTATTATAAAGATGCAAGACACAGGGTGCCCTGTCCTCCTGGCCAAGGCTCTATGGTCTCTGCTGGGAGGGAGACCTTGATTCCTTCCAGCCAACCAGCTGCTGGGACGGGCTCCTATGAGCCCTGCCCTGATTCTTTCAGTGACCTTTAAAATAGCTTCTCTTGCTGGGTACAGTGATCTATGCCTATAATCCCAGTGATTACAGAGGCTGAGGCAGGAAGATTGCAAATTTTGAGGTCAGCCTGGGCTGACCTCAAATGGTATCTCAAATGACCTCAGATGGTATCTCAAAATTTAAAAAATGAATAAAAAGGACTGGGGACATGGCTCAATGGTTGAGCCCCTCTGGATTCAATCTCCGGTATACCACCAAGCAAGAAAAGAAAAATGACCACTCTCTCCCACTGCTCAAAGCCTTTGCTGCTTTAGTTTTTCCATCTGAGCTCAGAAAACTCGATACAGAGCCATGGTTAGCAAACCCAGACCAGGAGAGATTCCATTCATCGCTAGAGAATATAGTTCCACTCTGGGATAGACCAAAAGACTCCCTATTTGTAAACTGCAGTAGGTTTATAATTACCCACTGGGATTTGTTTGAACATTTTTTCGGGATTTCATTTCTATTTAGGAAAGGATCGCTGGAGGTCAATCTTTGGGGGCAGATTCTCTCTCCCTGTTTCCCTGGAGACTGGGTAGTGAGCAGGTTCTAATTAGAGAGATCACTTCTAGAAGTTTCCCACTCATGGGTGGGGCCCCAAGTACATACCACCTCTTTCTTTCCCCTCCCAGGCCAGTGGCTGCTTGCATTTGACCTAATGGTACAGAGTGGGGGTGGGGTGAGGGTGGGCATCCAAAATGCTCAACACCAAAAGGCACAGCAGTAAGACACAGTGTCTGCTGCACAAGGTGGTGCCATGCAGCTGCTGGGGACGTGGTGTGGCAGGTCTTCCAGGGACCCTGTCTGACCCAATAGGACAATGTAAAGTCATGGAGAAAGAACATGGGATTTGAACCTTGGTAAACAGGGATTCAAGAGTCCAGTCCTGAGCCCCTTTGGTCCTGGAACAGTGAACTGACCAAGCTCACCTTCCCTTATTTCATGAGACTATGTGAGGACCTGGGGAGTCCACGTCTTTACCTAGGGCCAACCTCGGGCATGAGAACTATGTTGTATGTCTGAGCTGGCATCAAGGTGACCCTATGATTCATTCTGCCCAGAAAGGATGGCCTGGGTTCCTTTTATCTCCTAAGCCTTCTGGTGAAAGAGAAATTCAGGCTTCGCTGATAGCTATTCTGCTTTTCAAAGCCACTGTGGTCCCCATGGGTGGGGCAGGCAGAGCTGTTCACCTGTGTGAACCTTGAAGTGGGCTTAGCGCCCCACCCTGCTGGCACCTCTGCTTGTGGCTCCACCTGACCTGGGCTCTTTGAACTCTCCTCCCCGCTGCTGCCAGCCTGGCTGCCGTCTCCAGCCCTCTATGGCCTCACCATTGACTACTCCTGCATCCGGTGGAACTACCAGTGCTCAGGGAGGCGAGGGGCCTGTGTCTACTATGACAATGACGCTCTCCGGGACAGGTGAGGGCCCTGCCTGCGTGTGCATCCAGAAGGCTAGGCAAAGAGCAAAGAATGGTCATTGGTCTGGCGACTGTGCTGGAGGCTTGTCAGGCTTCCGAGGGGCCACTCTGTAGGTCCTGCCATGGAAAGGGAGCAGGGTCACTGTGACAGGCATTTCAGGGCCTGTAGGGAGCTGTGGAAACCATAGTCCCCTAGTATGCTGACCCCACAGGCCCTTGAGGGGTAGGGAGGGGCAGGTAGTAATAGAAAGAAGTTGGTTAAAGGGAGAGACTGTGGCTATGGAAAGGGAGAGAAACTCCTAGCAGAGATCTGGGGTGGTGGGTTCCAATAAGCCCAGCCCAGCTACAGTGTGGTCAGCTACCTGACCTGGAAACTCTGTGAGAGGGGCAGAGCAAAAGGCAGTGAGAAGATGCCCTCTCCTTTTGACTGCTGGGAGAAGGACTCCCTGGGATTGGCTGGCATGGCAGTGTCACCCTCTGGGGGCTCCAGTGGACTGAGGATCACTGGAGTCCCATATCTACTCCCTTCCTACCTCCTGGGAGGTGTATGTCCTTTCAGATCAAAAGAATAAGGAAAGTGATGCCCCTGTCCCCGCGGCCCTGGGTGGTACTGACACATTCCCTGAGCCACTGTGAGAATGATGCTCCTTTTCTGGGTGGCCCTCTCCCTCACTACTCCTGTCTCCTCCTGTCCCACAGCTACCTGGGCCTGCAGGTGGGCTACAAGGCGCTGGGCACGCTGCTGCTCTTCTTCATCAGCTGGAGGGTAAAGAAGAACAGGGAGTACAATGTGCAGGAGAAGGCTGCGGGCCTTGTCTGACCTTCGGCCCGGACCACCGCCCTCTTCCAGAGTGGACCCTGCCTCCTCCACCCCTACCTGCCTTTACTAATGTTAACATATCTTTGCCTTTTTTGTTTTTTAAATAAGAAAGAAAACACCAGCCACTATTTGCCTTCCCTGTCTCCTCCTCCCAAAGCCTCTCCCATGGCTTCTAAGAGCTGACATATATACCTGGGCTGGGTAGGATCACCAGGTAGGCACAGAGATGGAGGATCCATTCTCCCCCTGGTTCCCTGGAAGGAGCCCCCCACATGCCCAGGTTCTCCTTAGCAATGGGTCCTCCAACAAGGATGCCCACTTAGGCAGTCCCTGCCCCTCACCTGCCCTGAGGGTGGGGTGTGCCTAAGCAGTCTGACTCTCCTCTGACTGCCCACACCCCACAGAGAAGCAGAATGGAAGGAAGGAGAGAGTGGCTGAGTTATTAATAACCCGAGTTAGGCTAGGGGAGGGAGAAGCTATAACCTCCTCCACATTTGTATTCAGCATATTATAGAACCAGAAGGGGCTGGCTCCCTTTATCCTCACTTCCTGCCACAGAGGCCATTTTGGAGGCTGCCATGTTGGGAAGCACAATCCCTCTCCAGTGCCCACACTCTGGCACCAGAGCAGGCAGAAGATGCCTTGAGGATGGGTCCTCCCAATGCTGCTCACATTGAACCCTTTGTGTCCCTGGACCTGCAAGTGTTTATCTCTGTCTTTCTGGGGTTACATTTCAAGCAAAGAAAGTCACACACGCTGAAGGCCCGAAATGTCATGGTCTCAATCTCAGAGTGGGGACGAGATTCCCCTCATCTCAGAGTAACAGGAAGGCCCTCCCTACACTTGCCTGGGAGGAGAAGAAGTGATTTCACATGGACTTCCCCATCTGGACTTCAGCCCGTGGCCGAGGAGTGGAGAGAGACACTCTGAGATGGCAGCAGAGTGGATGTCAACTGTCACCCCACCTGAACGGCAAGCTGCAGGCAGAAAACCGAAGCAGACAAGGTTGACTTTCCTTGTTTCAGACCTGCTTATAATCCTCCACATCCTCTCAGCCTCTTCTCACTAACTCCAGAGGAGCGAGCGCCCTCTGTGGGCCTGGGCTGGGAGATGCTGCTGCTACGTGATGGAGGTCAGAGGTAGAGGCCAACGGAGGAGGCCTTCATCGATTACTCTATTTATTGGAGACCGACGTTGTGCTGGGCAGTGCCAGTATATGGTTCTCCAGGGAGCTTCCCTCAGATCTTACCTCACCTCCCTCCATGTACACCAGGACCTCCTCCCAGAGTGTATGCTTCATGGGCAGTGTGGACAATGCATGTAGGGGACACACATGCTTGTCAAGAACAGCAAGTACCCAAGATCAGTAAGAAGGATACTGACCTGACCATTGGTGCCATCCACGGCCCCTCCAGACTGACTCTGCACCTTGTCCTTTGTGTGATGGAGACCTGGCTCACTGTGTCCCCTGGAGCAGCTGGGCATTGGTCATTGCCATGCATGACCTTTGGTGCTGCTCCTCTTGGAAGACCCCCCTTCCAGCAGCATAGTGGAGGCCACCTTTGGAAAGGTCTCATGTCAGCAGTTTGTGTCAGTGGCCCAACTGCTGTGAGACTCAAGTCTTCTGGGAGCCACTGTAACAGACAGCCCTCTTTCCAATGCCACCAGCCTTATTTCCACAGATCTCACTCAGGAAAGGAGGCTCCAGGCAACCTCAGGGGCCAGTTTCAGCATTTGCAATGATTCTGCTTGGAAAAACGGTTTCCTCCAACTAACCCTGGTCTTTCTCGCTACAATTTAACCAAATTCCCAAGGTGCTGCCTTCACCTGAGCTCATGAACAATGAATGTCAACCTTCAGGTTCTAGAAGATTGGTTGCCCTCCTAATCCTTTATTCTATTATATTGCTATGAATATATTATAATTTTACTAGTGATGTAACTTGGTCATGAATTTGTGCTGTCACATACATCTATCCGAGAACAGACAGAACCTGCACCTTCTAGACAGAGGAAGTATCCATGCCTGGGCCCTCTGAACCCATGGCCAGTGGCATTGAAGGTCCTGCTGTTCTCAACCTGTCAGTTGGTCCTGAGCAGGTACCAGTGAAGTTCTGCAGAAAACTGTTAAAGGTCCGTGGTACCAGGCCCTGGAGAGGCCTAACCTGCCCTTGAGTTTAGACCCAGAAGTGGGGTTGGACATGAACAGCTATGTCTGTGACACAGGACAGAATTAATATTATAATCACAACTGATCACTTCCTACTGCCCAGCAAATCTTTCCTCTCAAATGCTAGCAGAAAATATAATGGTATCACTTTCATTTTACTCCTAGACCAAAACTTAACAAAAAAATTCCTTGGGTGTAAGACGCTTATAGAGGGTGTTGTTAAAATGTGGGTCCTGAACACCCTCCACACAGCCTGAGAGACTATTTCTGTGGTTCTCTGGGGGACCCATCAATGGCACTTTCACTGGCCTCTCTCACAAGGCCAACGTGGGTGGTCCTCAAACCCCGTGTCTGGGATCACCAGTGCATCTGAGTCTTGTCCACTGAAAAACGTATAGTCGGATAGGCCTTTGGTAAATTTAAATATGTGTGAAGGATGACAGGGTGAAGGGACACCAGGGAGTCCCATTTCCTAGATGGCTGCAACTAGGAACAAGCAGGCCTAAAAAAGAGCTCACATTTAGATCAGGCTCCTATCAGTCCTGAGAGAGGGACTCTCTGTCCACAAGCTTGTTATAATTATCTCTTTAAATCAGTTGAGCCGGATGTCCAACCCCCATCCTGCTGACTGGCTGGAAGTTCAATATCAACTATGCTTGGGACTAGCTCCCAGAGCCATCCCAAGGTCCTAGGTATTTAAGAAGGCCACTGTAGGTCTTTGGTTCCTTCCCAGTCTGAGGCCTCCTCATGGTCCTGCTTCTCCACCGAGTCTGGAAACCCTGCAGAAGCTGACACAGGGCTAGGGTCACTCCCTGGGCACACCCACAGCTAGACCCTCTCCCCACTTCTCCCTCCCCTGCCCAGTCCTAGGAAGCCCCACTCTCCTGTTCCACTCCATCTGTCTGCTCCCTACATAGTCCAGCCCCACGTGGGATGAACAAAAGAGGGATGAAAGGAAGGGTCTACAGGGGCTTCTTCTTCTTTTTTTTTTCTCTGTCCTTCTTGGACACTTCCTGGAATAAGAGAGGAAAAAATACAGTGAGAACCAAATGTCATATCTTCATCAATTATCCTTTGGTCCAAAGCCCTCTCTGGAGGATCCTCACCGTAGCCTCATTCATGATGGAGACCAGCCTGTCTGGTCTTAAGGCCCCATTTAAATATGAGGAATCTATAATCAAGGACATAACCACTGTGACCCACTTCACACAAATAATAGCTTGCCAGTGCCGGACTCAAACCAAGCTGTCCAGCTCTCTCTGCGTGTTGCAACCTCATCTCCCCTACTGAGTCATTCTGGAGTTGAGGGGTGCACTTAAATAAGAAAAACTGCCTCTTTTTCCCTTGAAGGTCACTGACCCATGGGAGGGAGCTGGAGGAATCTCTAGGGCACTGTTCGATAGGAAACAGAGGGGGGGGAAACCACCCACTTCCTATTCGTGCAGCACAAGAACATTATGACTGTTCATTAAATAGGGCCCATTCGGCCCTGCTGCACAAGGAGTTAAGAGAGAGTCATGGAGAAAGGGGACAAAGAGGATAAGGTTATGAAAAGAGAAGGCTCTGGGAACTCTGCAGGCAGGCAGACCTTTAAGGGAACACCCCCATCTGGTGACTGGTTAGCAGCAGATTCTTGCTTACGAAACAAAGCCATATTGTGATTTTCTTCAACCACTCTCAAAGATGGAGAGATAATTAAGCAGGGGCCTGAATCCAGCTAGTATCAGATTGATATTAAAATATTGTATTATAGATTCCCAGAGAGGTTGGCAGTAGCTCTGTGCATTTGTGTATATGCATGAGAGAGAGAGAGAGAGAAAGAGAGAGACACCCTGCAAATTCAGGAGAAAAATTCCTCTTTCACAACCACAGGAACTAAATACCTAGGAGAAATGTCCATCTCTTGCCAATAGCTCCAGATTCATTATAACCTTTCATCAGAGATTAAATATGTAAACAGGCCCTGGGCAAGCCCTTGGCAAATCATAAATGAGAGAAAGCCTTTCTCCCATGACACACCCTGCCCGTGCATCCACTCCCTGCCCCCAATCCCAGTCCTGCAGTGTGGCCACACGACAGAGTTCACCACCTTGCTGAAGTCCCTGCCTCCCTAGGCACATGCTACATCTTGATCACGGTAAGAAATGTGCATGGGTCTGAACAGTTTGCCAAGCCATCCATTCCTTTTAACAGGCCCCTTTCATCAGTGAATCAGCCAGGGGAGGTTTGGCTACGCATCGATAACAGACCTCACCAATCTCAATCCCGTGACACAACACAAGTTTATATCTCTTGCTCACACAAAGTCCATGGCGGGTCTGGGTGACATTCCAGGACAAAGGTTTCCAAGGGTGACTCAGTAAAGCACAATTCTTGGACCTTGGAGGTCTCCTTTCATCATGCTGCCAGGATCGATGAGGCAGGGGAGGAGGGTCTCCTGGGTGGGTAAGCAGGCTCTTTGGTCTAGAAGGAACACACTTCACTCTGCTTCTAGTCCGTTGGCCAGAACCTGTCACATGGCTGTATCCACTGCTATGGAGGTGGGGAAGCATGATAATCCTGTGTGCTCAGAAGAGAGAAAAAAAACAACAACAGATGTGGATAAGCACCAGAATCCTCTACCATGGGGAGCAAACCTGGGTGGACGCAGCTGCTCACTGAGACACTTAAACCAGCTTTATCCAGCTGTTGACGAGGGAGTAGAGCATATAGTCAGGAAAGCCTCAATGATCAGCCCCCCAAAATGAGGAGATAATATCCAGGCAAAGCCATGGCTGTCTTCAGGGGAGTGGGAAGTGGGGAAGATTGGATCTGAGGAGGTAGAGATGGGGCAGTGGCTGAGACAGATGCAGGGTCAGGAAAAGGTCGTCTTCAGAGGTTTGCTGGGATACAGAAACAAAGGATAGGAAGTCTGAGGAGCCCAGAGGAGGACAGTTGGCTGAGCAGAGTCCATGAGGAGGAGCAGGAGGCCTGATCTGCAGTGGAGGAATCCCACCCAGCACTCTCACCAGCCCTGTGAGGTCATGGTGACCATCAAACCTGCAGTTGGAGAAAACAAAGACTCTTCCAGTTTGTCGCTCATGCTTTCCTGCATTCATTTAGTACCTGATGTGTGCAAGGACAGGACATGATAAATACATGTTCCCAGCCCTTCCAGGGCTCATAAGAAATAAACACAGGGTGCTGGGAGCTATTCAGCTGAGCCATCAAGAGAAGGGGCTTGGGCTGGATTTTAAGAAGGTCAAAGATGCAGGAGAAAACTTTCCAGTAGAGGGAACAGACAGAGGTAAGGAGGCCCATTCTGAGGACACACTGGCCAGGACACATGAAGGAGATCAATAGTAAGGCCAGAAGAGGGGTCAGGTTCAGGCGCTAGAGTGTCTTTAGGGCTGACTTACACCAGGCTTTGAGGAGTGGGACCAGTCTCTTCTGGCTTCTGGGTTGGTGCTCTGCCCATGAATGTCTGCAGAATGGCCTTAGAGTCCCAGCTGACCAGTTCCAGGAAGGCATTACTAATTCAGAAGATCCTCCTAGAGTCCATATGGGAGAGGGTGCTGGATGGGCCATGCTACACCCAGAGAAGCCATCTTCTCAAGTACTTTAAGCACACCCACCCCTCCGCAGCACACTCCCCAGGAGCCCCCACCTTGTGGCACTTGGAGCACCTGCCCATTTCTGGTCTCCCTCTTCTGCACTGAGCTGCTCTATCACCTTCCCCGTCCTCTCCCATCTGCTTCTCTGCAGCTGAGAGAACTGGGATTCTGCAGGCATGGAACTGGAATTCAAAATGGCTCAGACCCGGGGCAGAATGGGGCAGCTAACTCAAAAGGGCTTCTATGCAAGACCCCCATGTGTTTACAACCCCCTCTCTTTGCTTTGTGAGCCCATCAATGTGCAAGCATCCCCATTTAAATTCAATCACCAAATCCATGAAAAGGATCCCAGAAAGGAAGAAATATTTAAGATTTCATCCTCCTTACACTTGCCGACCACCAGCTTACAGAAGAGGAACTGGGCAGGTGGGGAGGAGGGTTCAGATGAGGCAGAATCTTTCCCTTGGGTTCATGCTGGGAAAGAACAGATGCAATTTTCACAGGGTTCCTCTTTAACCTGGACCGCCTCTCCAGACCCATGAAAACCAGGGAGGCTGCTGCAGCCCTGAGTGCATTAAAAATTCAGAACACACAAATCATTTACATACATCTCCTTGAATCTTCACCACACCCCCCGAGACACAATTATCATGTCATTTCACGGACGAGGAAACTGAGGCACAGCTGGCTGCGGTCGCAGCTCCCTCCCTTTGGCTTCTGCCATAAGCCACAAGTAGGGACCACGGGCGCTGAGTTCTGCAAAGCGGCGCCTCCTAGCGGTCCCGGCAGCTGGTCGAGCTGGACAGGGCTTCTTTCCCGCGCCCTGGAGTCGCAGTCTACCACCAGGGGGCGCCGCCCACCTGCGCGGTGGACGGTGTTGGGATCAGCAGAGGCACCACGCCCTGCCGACCAAAAGGCCAGACCACTTGCTGGGCTGGGGACTGGCTTCCCGCCCGGCACCCCTCGGACAGCCCGGCCTCCATGCCAGGGTGCCCTCGGTCTTGCGGGCTCCCTGTGCCCACCCCACTCTCCCTAATGTGGTCACGCCAGAGGAGCCCGCGATCTGAGCCAACCAGAGCCTGCTCACTGGACATGACCTGCTCCTGTCTCCCTCTCCTGCAAATGCACCTTCAGTAAAATGTAGTTGAACAACAAGAATGTCGAGAATAACGTGCCAGCACCAGGCTCCGAGACTGAGTGCGGGCACTCACTGCTTCTCCCGGCTCTCTGACCAGCTGTGGGCAGGGCAGTCACCCCACTGCAGCGTGGTGTCCCCGCTCCCAGATGCTGTCTGCCTCCCCACAGCGTCACCATCTGGAACTCCAGCGGCTGCCCGCGGGCGTTCAAGTAGCTTCCACCTCCTCCTTCCCCCAATTGTTGTTTACCCGAGCACCTCCAGCCTCCCAGCCTGAGACAGGAGCGGGCATCAGAAAGAAATCAATGTCAGTATCCGGGGCTCTGACCACCTTGGGAAGGCACCTAGTGGCCCCTGTCAGAGACTAGGGCAAATGCTGTACGCCAGGCCCGGAGAGGAGGGTGAACAAGACAAATAAAGCCCCTTCCTCCTTGGGGAGGAAAACCGACCTAGCCAGGAAAGCACACAAACTGCGCAGTTGCAATTGGCTGATCAATTGCGGGTGCAATGGTGCGTGAAGGAGAAGTGCAAGCGGACCCCTGCATCCAAATGCAGGGAAGCTTAACTCCCCATCTTTCTTTCTCCCTAAACCTCTTTTTGCTGGCTCTCCCATCTCAGTTAATGGTATTATTTCAGCCTTAGTTGATTAGACCAAAAACTTGGAGACAAGTAAGCTTTTAAAAAGCCTTATTTAAAAAAAAAAAATACTGGCAATTTACAATGAAAATTATTTTAAGTCTATTTACTGTTCAATGAGTTTTGAAAAATGTATACAACCATGTAACCACCATTTTTTCCCATTTTGTATTGGTGTGTTATAATTATACATACTAATGGGATTCATGGTGATGTCTCCATATGTGCACAATGCATAATTTTCTTCATTTGGGTCCCCTTTGCCATCCCTCCCACCTCCCCTGCTTCCCATTCTCTACTCTCCTGGTCTCTTTTCTATTTTTCACTAGGTTCCTTTTCTTTCTTTCTTTCTTCCTTCCTTCCTTTCTTCTAGCTTCCACATATAAGAAAAAACATAACCCTTGACTTTCTGAATCTGACTTATCTCAGCACAATGGTCTCAGGTTCCATCTATTTTCCTGCAAATTATATAATTTCATTCTTCTTTGTGGCTGAGTAAAACTCCATCATATCTCTTTACCACATTTTCTTTATCTGTGGATGGACACACATACATAGTCTGGTTCAATAACTGGGCTCTTGTGAATTGTGCTGCTTTCAGCATGGGTATCCATGCATCACTATAGTATGCTGGCTATTTTGGATAAATACTAAGTGGTATAGCTGGATCATAGGGTGGTTCCAGTCTTTGTCTTTTGAGCAACCTCCATACTGATCTCCACAGTGATTGTACTAATTTACAATCTCAACAACATTGCGTTGGTGTTCCTTTCTCCCACATCCTCGTCACCCTATTAATTGAGGTATAGAACATTTCTATAACTCCAAAAGTGTCTTGGTACTCTTTTACATACAATACTTAATACCTACTTCCTCTCCCCAACTTTATACAAGCAACTGCTGATATGCTTTATTTCATTATCAATTAAATAAAATTGTTCTAACATTTCATATAAATGGCATAGCACTTTGCATCTCTTATGTATCTGTCACCTTTTGCTTAGCATGATGTCTTTGAGATTCATTTGCGTGGTTGTATGTATAAGTCATTCGTTGCTTTTATTGCTAGGTAGTATTGCATTGAATGAATACACCATAATTTGTTTCTCTATTCACCTAGGCAATTAAATTTTTTATAATTCTTTACAATTATGAATAAATCTGCTATTAAAATTCATACATGAGTCTTTCTGTGAGCCCATACCTTTATTTCTCTTAGGGAAATATCTAGATGCAAAAAATTGCTAGATCATAGGGTAAGTATGTTTAACCTTATAAGGAACCACTTATATCCAAAGTTGTGCCAATTAGCATTTTCCACTGGCAGTGTATACACCAATACTCTTGAAAATTTGGTATTGTTAGCTTTTTAAAAATCAACTGCATTGCAGTTTCATTTGCATACAGTGACATCTACACATTTTTCAGTAATTGGTTAATTCACTTTGATAAATGTATGCAGTCGTAGGACTACGTTATCCCAATTGAGAAATAGAACACTTTCATCTCCCTAGTAACTTCCCTCCTGTCCTTTTGCAGTCAAGACTCTCCTTATTATTATGCCCATGGCCCCTAGAGAACCACGGATGTAATGTCTATCATTATAGACTAATTATTCCTGTTCTAAAGTATGATATAAGTAGAATCTTAAGTATGTCCTCTCCCCATAATACTTTTGAGATTCATCCACATCGTTGCATTCATGAGTAGTTCATTCCTTTTTTTATGTAGGACCTCACTAAATTGCTGAGATTGGCCTTGAACTTGCAATCCATCTGCTTCATCCCCTGGAGTTGCTGGGATTACAGGTGTGAACCATCACTCCGGCAATCTTGAACTCTTTTACTACTCCTTAAGTATTTAACAAAATATGCAGGTCTTAAAGTCATATATTTATTGAGTGCTCCTTGTCTAAACTTATACTTAAAGACCGCCTGTTGAATATCCCTAATTTCCACAATACCTACGGGTGGTCTCTCAAGTGGAACAAGCTGATGACAATTGTATCACCTAGGTTTCCATGAAGGCATCAATTTAGAGTCTGCCTTTTCAGTTTCACATGGAAATGCTTATACGATGGTTCAAAAAAGGCACTGTCCTAACCAACCTATGCTTGGATAATTTTTGAAGGGATATCTTAGTGGAAATTTTTATCAAGATCATTATAGATTCACAGGAAGTTGTGACATATAATGCAGAGAAATTCTTTGAATGCTTTGTCTGGTTTCTACTGATTGTAACATTTTAAAAACTAGGTTATATATAACCAGAATATCCACACTGACACAGTCTATTTTATTCAGATCACCCCAGCTTATCTGTGTTCATTTGTGTTCTTGCATGTATACTATAAAATTATATATGTGCACATGTTCATGAATATTTAGCTCCATATAATTTTATCACAGTGGAGAGGCTGAATGGTCCCATTACTGGAAGAATCTCTCCTGTTACCCTTTTATAAACACATCCACCTCCTTTCCTCCTGCCTCCTCCCAACCTACCCCATTCCTCTGGCTACATTAATCTCTCTTGCATTTCTAAAATTCTGCCATTTCAACAATGTTGGATATATATTGAATCCTACAATATATAATATTTATTATTCAACATAATTCACTGAGGATTCATCCAGATTGTTTGCAGGTATCAAACTACTGAGGAGTATTCCATGGTATGGACGTACCACCATTTGTTTAATCATTCACTTACTGAGCTGAACTGAGTTAGCATGAATAAATATACTATTGATAGTACAAGTTTTTGTGTGACTGAGTTCTCATTTTCAGGGATAAATATCCAAGAGTGTAATTTCTGGGTTTTTGTTGTTGTTGTTGTTGTTTGTTTGTTTGTTGGCACTGAGGATTGAACCCAGGGGTGCTTCACCACTGAGTCACATCCCCAGCCCTTTTTAAATATTTTATTTTCAGACAGAGTCTGGCTGAGTTGATAAGTACCTTGTTAAATTGCTAAGGCTGGCTTTGAACTCACAATCCTCCTGCCTCAACCTCCCGAGCCATTGGGATTACAGGTGTGCTCCACCACACCTGGAGAGTGTAATTTCTGAGTCAAATAATTGTGTGTTTAATTTTTAAAGAAACTGCTAAGGCATTTTCCAGAGTAGCAGGATCATTATTACATTATCACCAACAATATATGACTGCTCCAGTTTCTCTACATTCTTGCCAGCATGTGATATAGTCATTCTTTTTAAGTTTTAGGTATGCGGAGATATCTAACTGTGGTTTTAATTTGCATTTCCTTGATGGTTAATGATGTAGAATATCTTTTCATGTGCTTATTTACCATCTGTATATCCTTCTTGGCAAAGTATCTGTTCATGTCTTCTGTCTTACCTCATTTCGTTATATGTTTTCTAATTGTTGAGTTTTGAAAGGGGTTTTTTTTTTTTGTATTCTAAATAAGTGCTAGACTTTTTTTAGCGTCAAATTTATTTTTTTTATTTCTCAGCAGTTTTCCACTATATGAATATATCTCAACATTTTGTCCACTGATCTATTGATGGGCATTTGGGTTGATTCTACTTATTAGCTGAAACAAAGCTACAATGAATCTTTGTATCAGAGACATAAGTTCTCATTTCTGCTGGACCATCTGCAAGTGAATGTGTATAAGAAATGTCACACTGTTTACCAAAGTTATTAAGGTTACAATCAGATCACTATTAATGTACCATTTTTGTCCCTCTTTCTTCCTTCCCATAAGTTCAGGTTTCCATCTGGAATAATTTAACATTAGCCCAAAGAACTTTCTTTAGTATTTCTTATATTATAATTCTCATGGCTCAAAACTGCCTCAGCTTTTGTTAAGCTAAAAATGGCTTTATTTGTCTTTAATTTTTCATGAATGTTTTTTTTTCACTGTATATTAAAATCCAGGTTGACCATTTTTTTCTTGCAGCAACTTCAGGAAACTTTTTTCTTTTCCTCTCTTTGTGTATATATGTGTGTGCGGTACTGGGGATTCAATCCAGGGCCTCACACATGCTCCACTACTGAGATACACCCCATCCCTTTTTTATTATTTTATTTTTAAACAGGGTCTCACTAAATTGCCCAGATTTTCCATCCTCCTGCCTCAGCCTCCTTATTAGCTGGGATTACACATGTGCGCCACCATGCCTGGTTTACCATTGAGCTATAGCCTACCTTTATTTTCCTGTAACTCTTTGAATTTATTTATAATAGCAACTTAGAATTTTCCATCTGCTAAATCCAACATCTGGGCCATCTAATGATCCATTTCTCTGGGTTGCTTTTATTTCTGAATTTTGGGTCACATTTCCCTTTTTCTATTTTTTAGTATATACTAGACATTGTGAATGACATGTTGTGGAGATTCCAAATTCTGCTATTGCCTTCTAAAGAGTGTTGATTACTTGTTTTAGTAGGAAGTTCACCTATTAGCTGATTACTTTGTATAAGCTTGGTGTTATATACTTTTGTCAAGGCAAATCTATAAAGACCCAAGATCGTTTAAAAACACATCAAGATAGTTGGCAAGCCCCTCTAACAGTAGAATTGGATCTCCAAGTTGTTTCAACTACACATCCCATTGAGTCTTGATTTGGGGCCTTTTTAATGCAGGTTTAGAGGAGGCCTGGTTCTAGGATGTGTTCCTATCCCTCCTCCAATAGCACTGAGCTATAAGGTTTGCTGTTCCACCCCAACACCTTAAGGCTTTGGGTTGTATAAGAAAAGGCATAAGAGAAACAGGTGGTGTGTCAGCCACCACAATCACCTCCTGCATATCCACACCACCTAAGGCAGCTTTGTCTGGCCTCTTGCTCTGGCCCCATTTTTCTCAAGAGAACCCAGAGAAGAGTCATAAAGAATATCTCATGAGTGTGCACAAGCTCTACTTGTGTCTGGGACTCATAGTCATAACAGAGTGATATGCTGGACCACATTCAGCTCTCAGGAATTCATTAGAATATTAGCTGAATTCTTTTTACCCAGTTGCATGGTGGTCACTCCTTCCTTAATGTCCCACCGAGGGTGAAATAGCTTGTGTATCTCATGTGTGCTTGGTTGAGAGGACTGTCTGATGGGTTCATGAAAAGTTGTGTCTTTGTAGCCTATTGAACTTGTTACTGTTGTTTTAAGAATGGAAGAAATTTCGCTTGTAGTTTTCTTTCTCTTGGGTAGAAACAGAAGACCTCAGAAATGGTATCTTAGAGTACAATTAAAACTAACCATAAAAAGATAGACAAATTGAATGATATTAAAATTAAACATTTTTCAGAAAAAGCATCATTAAAAGAGTAAAACAGCTCTCTGGAGATGAAAAGGAGATTTGCAATTTATATATCAGACAAAAATTTTGTATTCCAAATCTGTTCATAAACCCCTTACATGTGAATAAGAAAGATAGACTTAATATAGAAATAGGCAAGAGACTTGAACAGATACTTCATAGAAGAGAATATCCAAACAGCCATCCAATGCATTTAGATGTACTTAATGTTAGTCATCAAGGAAATGAAAATTAAAAGTAGTTCAGCATTTGTGTACAACACCCCAACCTGAATGGCTAAGTTAAAAAGACTGATGATACTAAGTGCTGACAAGAACAAGGAGCAATGGGAATGCTCATATGGTGCTATTGGGAATGTAAATTGGTGTAATCCGTTTGAAATCATTTTGGCATTTTCTAATAAAGTTGAACAAATTATACGTCATCTGACCCAGAAAGTCCACTTCTAGACACAATCTCAGAAATGCATTGTGTGTGTGTGTGCCCACGCGCACACACACACATACACACACACACAGGACGAGTCTTAATAACATTACTCAGAATAGCCCCAAACTGGAAACATCACCTCACCATACACACATACACACACACACACACACACACACATCAATTAAATATAAATGAGCTGTACTAACCACAACATCATGGATAAATCTTACAAATATTTCATTGAGTGAACAACTACCACACAGAAGAATACATCCCCAGTGATTTCAAAAACAAGCAACTGCCATGTGATAAGTCAAAAAAGATGTTAAATTCTGGAAGGAGGGAAGACTTAGTAACTGGGAGGGAGGGTTCTGTGATTGTGGAAATGTCTTATTTCTTGAACTGTTGGTGGGCACGTTATTTTGTCATAACTTACTGAGTTGTACATTTATGCTTTAGGTACTTCTGTGTAATATACTTCACAGTATAAAATGATATACTTCCATGTACGTACCTCAGTTGGGCACTATTATAATTGCACCATCATCCTAGGGATAAAACAGAGAATCAATTTTAAAGTGAAAAATCAGACCTAATTTTTTTTTACAGATTTATTTAATTACAGGTTTCGGATAAATTTTAGGTCAAAATCAACCAGTCATGGTTTTATTATACAATACCACCTTTTTAAATAAATGGTTTTGTCTTAAAATATCCTCCCATGAAAAGCATTTTCAATTGCAGAACATTGATTGACCTGTGTGACTTTATCTATGTGAAGTTGTTTGGAATGCAAGCTGATAGGTGCCACCTGCCCTGCAACTTATTTTATCTAGCATGGCATCTAGCCAAAAATCTGATTTGTTAACTTAATAAAAAAAAAAAGTAAGATGACTTTTCTTCCTTCCTTTTCAGTCTGCACCAATAGAAAATAAATGATGTGGGGGGAGATTGGATTATTAGTTTTCACATGACATTTTAGTCTTTACTGTTTGAAACTCACCTGAGACTGAAAACATTGTAATTGATAGAGATTTTACCCCAAAATATCTTCATCTGTTTATTATCTCTCACAATATTTACTTTATAAATAAAAGCTTAATTATTAATGCATAGTTTAATTTTATACTGACAAAGTACTTGTTCCAAGAACAAAGTTTTTGGTTTTTTAATAAAGTCCAGTTGTCTACCCATGAATTTTTTAGTGGAGAGGTACCAGGGATAGAACCCAGGGGCACTCAACCACTAAGCCACATCCCCAGCCCTTTTTATTTTTTTTTTTTATTTTGAGACAGGTTCTCACTAAGTTGCTTAGAGCCTCGCTAAGTTGCTGAGGCTGGCTTTGAACCCACAGCTGAGCCACCAGGATTTGGATGTGTGCCACCGTGCCCAACACTACCCATGGATTTTTTTTAAAACTCATTTAATATGCTAGCACACACCTCCGTTTAAAAATCATATCCCTTCACTCAGGGTTCTGAGGCTGCAAAGAGAGCCTCCACTCCCCCACCTTCTCACCCACACCCTTCCCCAGGGTATAGGGACACATGGAGGGCAGGGGAAGGAACAAACTGTTCATTGGTTCTAGTTGTGTAGGCAATGAGTCATGACTCTAAAAATCACCTTAGTGTTCATCTGAATCCAGGAATATTACTCTGCAACTTTGAATCAATAACCTCATAGGGCCATGATTCATAATAGTGAGCAGGAAGGAATCCCAAGAGATGGGCCCTCCTCTCAGCTCCCAACTGACTGATGTGGGTGTCCTTGGGGAGCATCATTTCACACTGATACAGTGAGAAGAGGGTCTCAATCCTGGAAGAGCTACTCCAAGTGGCTCACTTCTATAGTGCTCATGCAATACATTGTCTTAGTGAATCAAGGAAGGGGATTTTCCGGGTTGGAAAGCGGAAGGTACAGCATCCTGAGGGAGTCTACTCCTTCTTGACCCATGTACAGCAAGCACCCATTTTTCTTCTGGCTCATAAATTGTGGACCCTATTTAAGTACAAATGGTATTCCATGTGAATGCCCCTGAACCATTAGGAAAAGAAAAAGAGATGCTTAGGTCAGAAACAGATAGGGGCTAGTGCACGAAAGCTCCAGACCAGTTGTTTTTGGATAAACACACACACTCCCGCCCTCTTGTCTTTTATCCAGGTCCAAGACACACTCAAACCAGCCAGCATGAGTGTATTCTCCTACTAAGGCTTTCCCCTCTAGCAACAGAGGGCCTTCTGGAATGGAGGCCTGTGCACCTGGGTATCTATGAAGACAGCCAATAGCCTATTCTGTGGTCTGGAAACCTCTCAGTTGGGGGCTTCACAATTCAGCTCAGAGTAAACCCATTGAGTTTGTCAGCTTTTTGTTGCTGTGACCAAAATATCTTATAAGAACAACTCAGAGGAGGAAAGATTTATTTTGACTCACACAGTTTCAGGGTTTCAATCTGTAATCAGCTGATTCCAATGCAGAAAACATCATGGCGGAAGGGTGTGATGGAGGGAAGCTCCTTAGCTCTTGCAGCTTGGAAGTAGGGAGCCATAGTGGATAAATCCTTCCAAGGCACCCCATCCGGGACCTCCTTCCTCCACGGAGGTCCCACCTCCCAGGGGTTCATTTAGCCATCGATGTATTCATACACTGATGAGATCAAAGCCTTTGTGATCTAGTCATTGTCTAAGAGCCTCATCTCTGAAACTTGCTGCACTGGGTACCATGTTTGCAATACATGAGCTTTTACATTCCAGATCCAAACCCTAATGCTCATTCCCATCTTTCAGATTGAAACCTCAATTTATATGGTGTGAAATAGCCCCCACTTGAGGACACAAAAGTGTTTCTATCTCTTTCTTAATCTTACCATCTTACTACCAATGGGGCTAGGCTAAATCATAGTCTGTAAAGATATGCCTGCATCCTGATCCCTGGAACCTGTGAATGTTACTTTATAGACGTAATTCAATTTACAATCTTTAGTGAGGAGATTATCCTGATAATGTGGATAGACCCTACATGCAATTCACAAGTGTCCTTATAGGAGGAAGGCAAAGGGAGATAAGACATGCATACCACAAGAAGAAGTGACAACAGACAGAGAGACTAGCGTGACAAAGCACAGGCAAGGGATACCTACAGCCACCAGAATCTGCAAGAGGCCCCCAGTAGACTCACCCTTAGTGTCTCCCAGGGAGCAAGGCCCTGATGACACCTTAATCATAGTCCAGTAGTTATTAATTTCAGACTTCTGGCTTCCAGGAATGAGAGAGAATAGAAGTCTATTGTTTTAGCCACCATGTTTGTGGCAATAGCCATAGGAAATTAATAGACCATGTCTCTGCCAGAAAACTTCCTGGCTGACAGGTTTCTAGAATCTTAGGTCTCTACCTACTGTGAGTGGGCATTTCCTCTCCACACATGGCTTAGTGATTGCAAAGTAAAATCAGCTCCTTATTAGCTTTGAGGTGGCCTGGGCTTATTATGCTCCCAGCATGCCATCCCATAGAGCCCCTGCCCAGCTGGATCTGAATCAACACTCCTCCTTACTGGAGAGAGAGAGAGAGAGAGAGAGAGAGAGAGAGAGAGAGAGAGAGAGAGAGAGAGA
>NW_026000240.1:29389199-29411549 GCF_001458135.2 Marmota marmota marmota
GAGAGAGAGAGAGAGAGAGAGAGAGAGAGAGAGAGAGAGAGAGAGAGAGAGAGTTAGAGTTAGTTTTAATGGATCTGCTAAAATTTTTTACAAAAATCTTTTTAAGGAGAAAAGTTTACCTTTCTCTCTCTCTCTCTCTCTCTCTCTCTCTCTCTTTCTCTTCTTTCTTTCTTTCTTTCTTTCTTGCTGAGGATCAAATCCAGAGTCTGACGCATGCTAGGCACAAGCACTATACCACTGAGCTACATGCCCAGCCCCATTACATTTTTTATTCACCAAAGACACCACTTAGTTTATAAATTCTCAGATTAATTATAACAGTACCTGAGGGGACATAGCCAGAGATTGCTTGTCAAGTGATTGGGGAGTGAAATCAATTTCCTACCACATATATATTTTGTAACTCTAGGTGAACAGTCACAATTTTTATAACAAACATCTAATAGCTGCACTTTTCTCTAAGAAACACACAAAATAAAACAAGCACTACCACTTTCATGGCCTTGAGATGAGGGGTACGTACCTTGGAGAATTAACAACAAAGCCTAGGGTTAAAATGGAGAAGGTTAAGAGAACATTTCTGCAAATAAATTACTCAAGGTTACGACAAGATTAGAATAAGCAGAAAATTAATTTTTTCAGCTTCCTCTTTTATGTAAAGAAAAATCAGTGTGGGTTTTGTAAAAAGAATGCATGCTTATTATAAATTATTCAAGCCCAGCATAGAGGTTAAAATAATTCAAATATCATCACTCACGAGTAATCAGCATTTACATTGGTGGCATATCATTCTAGACATATTTTTGTGAATATGGTCTAAAGAGATAGATTGAAATGTGTTTAAAAATGTGATTATTTTATACATGCTATTATTGTTATTACATTTAATTTAATTTATATTTAAAACTTTAAAAAAGAAGCCAAAGGGAGTCTGAAAGAATTATAAAATTTCAAATAAATTGTTTATTCACCTTGAGAGGTTTGTTCTCAAAAACCTTTTCAAAATTACAAAAGAAGTTTTGGAGAGAGAGAGAGAGAGAGAGAGAGAGAGAAATATTAATGATGTTTATATTCTGCCGTAGTTTGGATCTTTAGCACCCTCCAAAGGCCTGTGGGTTACACTTGGTCTCCAAGATGTTGCTCCTAGAAGGTGGTAGGTAGAGCCTTATGGAAGTTCTTTAGATCATTGTAGGGGGAAGTATCCCTGAAGGAAATTATGGGACCCTGGCCCCTTCCCCTCTCTCTTTGCTCCCGAGCTTATGATGTCAGTGATTTTGCTATGCCCCCATCTCCATCATGATGGGTTGCTTGCCACAAGCTCAATGCAACAGGACCAAATGATCACGGTTACTGTCAGACAAAATATTCCTTTTCTCTTTATAAATTGATTAACTCAGATATTTTGTTACAGTAATAGAAAGGTGACTAATTGTATGAAATTCCATATTTTATATCATTATTGTTCCATATTACAATTTATCATTTGATTCCCTGCTGAGAAAGATGAAGACATTAGATTCAAAGCCATTCTTTTTTCCCTCCCCCTTATCTTTACATATAATATTAATTTATATTTTATTTCATAGCTATGATTTACAAATGATTTTGTTAATACTATTTCATAGTGAAATGTTTTTTTAATATTTATTCCTAAGTTTTAGGTGGACACAATATCTTTATTTTACATTTATGTGGTGCTGAGGATCGAACCCAGTGCCTCTAGCATGCTAGGCAAGCGCTCTACCGCTGAGCCACAATCCCAGCCCCATCATAGTTAAATGTTTTTAAGAATTAACACTAGATATTTCCCCAGGGCTCTTCATTCCTGAAACCTTTATTTTGATTTACATAAATTTAATTTCAAATAAGACCTTTTCTACTCTCAGCTAGTGATATTCATTTTTTAATGTTTTTTATTCTCAAAAATACTTATTTTCAACAAAAAAGGATATTTTTGTTTTCATTGCAAATTGTGACCTTTCTTCAGATATTTAAATTTTTCTCAAGACTTAGAGAAATTAGAAGATTTTATTCAATGTCATACAGATTGTATCCTTACAAATGCAGGTCTAATTTCAGAGCTTATTGTGTTACCATCTATCCATTATTCATACCAACATTCACTTAGACATTTGCTCATTATCCATAATGCCTACCTAGCTAGTTCTGCATCTATTCACATTTCATATCCATCCGTCCATCAAATATCCACCTACCTACGTCCTCTTTACTCCATTTATACATAAATAAATTTACACTTACAGACACATATAGATATGTAGCCATTTCATCTATCCAGATACTTCATCTATTCCATTTATCAATCCACCCATCATTTTCTGTTTACCTATCTTTCCATTTATTTACATTCACTTGCTCCAACATCCATCCATCCATTCAAACATGTGTACTAGATACACCTACTCATTCAGACTCTGATCTATCCATCCACCTATCCACCAAGTCCCTCATTCACAATTACTAAATTCATCTCTCAATTCCTAATTTATCCTGTTAATTCAACTACTCATCCAACAAGTCCATCAGTTTATCCGATAATCCTTAAACCCAGATCTTCATTCTTCAGAGGAGGGAATGACTCTTCTGTTTTCATTCAAGAGAAGACCATTTTATGAGCTTGATAAGGAGATCTGTGAACTCATATGCTAATTGTCTCTCAAACACTCTTGCAAGAAAAAGTGTGGGTCTCATGGCATCCTATTTAACACTGAGCCTTCTATCATCAATCTCCCCAATAATGGAATCTTCTAATCTTACCATAACAAGTCTTCACAAATTGAACATAATATGTGCCACAGGAAAATCTACAGTGGAAAAATAATTATAATAAACATTATCAATATAGTCATAATATGAGAGAATATATTAGTAAAATGAAGAAAGAACAAGAATCCACACAAAAGAAATCTCTCTTCTTTTGACAGAATAGGTAATTCATTCAGAACATCAAAACAAACTAGGCACCATTTTGTTTTGTTTTGTTTTTAATGTATATACATTCTTGAAGATACTAATGTGATAGCAAGGTAGCAATGACATAGGGGGGGTCTAGATCTTGGGGGGAAATTGGAATCCAGACTGAGGTCAACATCTGGACTTCTACTTGGGGACCATTTACTGATGGTTGAGAGCTTTAGCAATGTTTTAAACAGCCTCAAAGGAATGTGATTAAAATGTCAGGGTCCAGCATTCACCAAGGGCACAATCAGTGTTGGGACAAGAACCCAAAGAATGGCAACACAGTCAGAAGATTGGATTGCAGGTAGACTGGGTCTCACAGAGACATCAGGCCAGCTTCAAATCAGTTCAATCTCTGTAACTGGACTAAGATTCCCTGTGTTTACTAGAATTCCCTGGTGCCTAGAATAAACAAATGTAAATCTTCCCTAGAGAAAGACTACATCATCCTAGGCCAGGTCATTTTTACAGAAGCAGATTTTCAAATGCAATGTCTGTCACATAATAAAAAATAACTAGACACTTGAGGACACATGATAACATGAATTAGAGAACAACCAAAAAAATTTCTCTCTCTCCCTCTCTCTCTCTCTCTCTCTCTCTCTCTCACACACACACACACACACACACACAAACATACACCTCATAAACACACAAAAAAAAGTACAAAAAATCTAGATAATGAAGATATTAGAGACAGAGTTTAAATTAATGCTTGCTCAATTCAAAGATATCTTTAAAAAATACATTTGAAATTTTAGGAGGGAAGAGAAAAATCATAAAAGGGATATATGTTTAAAAGAATACAGAAGATTTTAAAAATATAAATCTAGACATTAAAGCATATCAATAAAAATTAGGAACTCATTGGATGAATTTTGAAAGATAAAAGAGCTAAAAAGAAAATAAATAAATTGGAAGGTTAAGCAGACTAAAATACTTACAATGGAGCATGAAATGGCAGAAGAATAAAAAATAAGAGATATATAAGACACAGTAAGTTCTAATCATCAATACTAGTAGTTCCTGAAAGAGAGAAGGGCGAAAGAAATATTTTAATGGCTAAAAATTTCCCCAAACTGATGAAAAACATCAAGTCACAGATTCAAACAGTTGAAAGAATTTTATCCTGGGGAATAAAGAGGAAAGCACACCCAAACACGCCAAATTTCTGAAACCAAAGTAAAAAGAAAATACTAGAGCAGTCAGAGCAGATTTCCCCTTAGAGAAACAGCAGAGTTCGTGCTAACTTCTCAATAGAAACCACGGGAGTCAGAAAACCAAGGAATATTTACAGAATAATGAATACAAATAACTGCCTAGAATTTTTTTTTTTTTGGCCAGCAAAAAAACTCTTACAAACATAAAGGCAAAATAAAGATACTTTTTTAAAACTTGAGGAAATTCATCCCTGGCAGCTCCATAGTAATACTTAAGAACTTCTCAGACAAAAATAAAATGATCCCAGAGGGAAGATGGAGATGGAGGCAGAAGCACAGAATGATGAACCAATGAATGTACAAGTCAATCTAAATGAATATTGACTCTATAGAACAGCATTGTCTAGGAAAGACGTGATCTGTGCCAAGTATGCCAGTTCGCAACTTCTCATAGCCACATTAAAAAGACTAAAAGGAAACTTGAAATTACTTTTAAAAATATAATTTACTTAACCCAGTATATCCAAAATATTGTGATTTCAAAACATAGTAAATACGGTCATTCATTGAGTGATGACCTTTGGACCACGTGTATGACAGTGATCCATTAAGATTATATCATCTAGTGACTTCTTTTGTCTTAGCTTATGTCAGTACACTCTGAGATGTTTGCACAGTGATGAAATTGCCTAACAATACATTTCTCAGAACACAACACCATCGTTAAGCTGTTCATGATTGTGCATAAAAAATTAATAAGAAGATACTCTACATTTTTTTTTCATATTAAGTCTTGGAAATCCAGCGTGTAATTTGCATTTATAGGACATTACAATGTGGATGCTGTATTTTCACAAAATTTATAAACGAAAGGTTAGATTCACATATTTAGATTTTTTTTCAAAAAACATAATAAAGCATTTTAATAACTGAATTGAGCTCCCCAATTTTTCCTTCAGTATTATAATTTTCCTTTAGTATTTGCATCTATACTAAAAAATGAGCTCGTCTTTTTTAGAAAGATTGATTTGACTTTAGAGAAAAAGGCATATTGTTTTCCAAACTATGTCTGACTAAGGTAAGCGAATTTAATACCTTGTTTCAATTCGGTATTATTAAAGATATATCAAAAATGTAATACATAAATTAAAAAGCAACTCTAAACTGTTAAACAAAGCATTTTTCAAATTTTTCTTACAGTTTTTGTGGCCAGCTTATATATGGCAATAATCACAATAAAAGTCTTCAACTTATTGATTCATTTTAGAAAAAGGGGCCAAATCATTGTTGTTGGATATATTATGAAAAGTTGTACCTTCAAAATAAATTATGATTCCTCTTTAGCTAGGTGGCAAATAAACTTTTTTCTTTCCTTACCATTTCAAAATTAGATTACTCACATGCAATATAACATCAGTATAAAAATGTAAATCCCATTGACATATTTAACTATTGAATCTCTGGCCAACATTTGTTTTTTTGTTGTTGTTGTTGTTGTTTTGAGAGAGAGAGAGAGAGAGAGAGAATTTTAATATTTATTTTTTAGTTTTCGGAGGACACAACATCTTTGTTTGTATGTGGTGCTGAGGATCAAACCCAGGCCGCATGCATGCCAGGTGAGTGCACTACTGCTTGAGCCACATCCCCAGCCCCAACATTTGTACTGTTTTTAAAAATATTGATTATTGGTTCTCAAGTTTTAAACTTCCAATGAGTCTGGACTCTTAACATGGCTTGAGTACCTTCTATCATGATTAAAACTAATTTTATTCTCATCTAGTTGAAATTATTTATTTACTTATCTTATTACCAGGGATTGAACCCAGGGCACTTACCCACATTCAGTAATTAGTATTTTTTACATATATGACTTACTTAAGCTAAAGAAAAGTACTAGTATTTTTACCTAATATTGAATCAATTGATATTATTAGAAAAGGGTTTTATTCTATACACAATTGTCAGATGACTTCACTAAAGATCACATTTTGTAAAATATCTTTCTTTTCTTCATAATTTTTAAATGGAAATTTTCATAACTGAAACAAATGTTTAATTTACCATTTCTCCATCTAAAAATGTTGTTGCTGCTGGTACGAGAACCTCAGTTATCTGTATAGAGTTACAGCTCAGACACTATGAAATGTTGTCAAATTTTTTATTGTAAAATAAATTGATTTGGGGAAATAATTTTAGTGCTTTTTTTTAGTGCATGATGGTTATACATAGTAGTTGGTTCATTTTGACATGATCGTACATGCATGGAATTTAATTGGTTCCATTCTAACCTCTGTTGTCTCCTCTTTCCCTTCTTCTCCTTCCTTTACTTTGCTGATCTTCTTTCTATTTATTTATCTATTTATTTTTAATTTGTCTCATATATATAAAGTTGAAGTTCACTGTGGTATATTTATCAATGTACCTAGTGTAATTTTGTCAAATTTATTTTGCATTTCTTCCCCTTTCCTGTTCCATTCCTTCTCCCATCCACTCAATCTCCTTCTATTCTACTGATCTTTCTTTAATCTAATAGTATTCAATCCCCCACCCACCATTTTTTTCTTTCCCCCTTTATTTTGTTTTAGCTTATATATTTGAAAGACAACATTTGACTTTTGATTTTCTGAGTCTGGTTTGTTTCACTTAGCATGATGTTCCATCCATTTGCCAGCAAATGCCATAATTTCATTCTGCTTAATGGCTGAGTAATACTCCATTGTGAATATATATTTTCTTAATCCATTCATCTATTGACAGACACCTGGACTGGTTTCAAAAGATGTCTATTACTGCATTGCACTACAATAAACATTGATGTGGCTGTGTCACTGTAGTATGATGATATACGCCAAAGTGGGATAGCTGGGTCATATGGTGGTTCCATTCCTAGTTTTTTCAGGAATCTCCATACTGCTTTCCAGAGTGTTTGCAATAATTTGCAGTCCCACCAACAATGTATGAGTGTGCCTTTCCCCATGTTCTCACCATTCTGGATGATTGTCATTCTGACTGGAATGAGATGAAATTCCAATGCAGTTTTTATTTGGATTTTGAGGGTAATAATTTTATTGTTTCTTATGTGACTATTGAAAGGGAAAGTCGTAAATTCACTATTTGCTCAAAATGTCTGTAAGTATTGTTCAATTTGTTGTCCTTAATTTTTTACTTAGTAATTTACTTTTTTGTTTTGCTCTGCTATAACAAGTTGCAGTTGCCATTCATCATAAAATATGTATATAATTTCTGCCAGTCTCTTTTTTTTTACTGTTCTTGTCATAATATTAACATCTCCACTACATTCTGAGTTTATGTTTTCATTTTAAACTTAAAATTTTGTTCATAGTTATTTTCTAAGCTAGGAAAACTGTTTCATTACCAATTACAACTTACATAGCTAGGTCTCACTGTAACCATGTTATCTATATAGAATATTAAGGTGTTATTTCAATATATAGAAAAAATTCATACTGAATCAGTCTGTTGACACCAGCTAGAAACCTAATGTGCTTATGTGTCTACAAACTGTTGTCGACCACACGATACAATAATATATAATGCAACAGTTAAATACAGTCCTATTGGCTTGAATAAATTGTGTTTATTTTCTAAATTTTAAATTGCCACCTTTGCCACATTTGTTTGGAAAACACACTGAAAACAGTTTGGCAGCTTCTTAAATCTGGTTAAAAACATAACCACATTGAAAGGGTGGGGAGCCAAGGAGGTGACCTAAGGAAACTTGGAAGTGCACTGAATGGATATTAATGAGGCTCATCATGAGAGGAACTCTACACAAACACTAGGCTGTGGTCGACTCTCTTAGGGCTATGAGTAGACAATTCCAAACTGGTTTATATGTATACCAAGTTTGAACAGAAAAGCAATAGTATAGATAATGACAGCCCCTTTTTGGTCAGAAGAAGTCTCAAATAAGCCCCAATAGGTAGTGTTAGAATGAACCCAGTGATGTCAGATTAGAGCTGGGAACAGGTGTGAACTCATGTTGCTATCCAGATGGATAGAGATAGATAGATACACAGATAGGTACATAGAAACAGATACATACATATATACATAGATACAAAGATAGAGACATAGATAAATACTAGATACACACATAAACAGACACATAGATACACAGACACATACATACATACACAGATACATAGATATATATAGAAACCGATACATAGATACATAGAAACCTAGATACACACATGCATAGATACATAGATACAAAAATAGGCACATACATACATACAAAGATAGATAACATAAATACATAGATACATACATACACAGATACATAGATAAATATATATATACACATAGATACATACATACATACATAGGTAGTTAGATACATAGAGACACAGATGCATACATAGATACATATCTACATACATAGATACATAGGGAGATACATGGATACATAGATACATACATACATACATACATATAAAGCCAGAATTAGACAGGGAGTCAGTACAGACAGGTAAATTGAGTCAGATTGGATCAAAGAGGCCAATTCGAGTAAGCTCCGGAAGTTGGAGACTGCTCCCTGAGGGATTGAAATGTTCAGAGCCCTTCCTCCACCCTTATCAAGAATCTGCCCCTGCTCTAACTTGTGGCTAAGGTAACCTGTCCCAGGAATTGCCCCTCACTAAAGGGAGTTATAAAATTGTTAATTAATGTGTCCTGCGCTGCTCCATCCTGCTCTTCTTCCACCCATCTGCTTCTCACCTTTTGGCCATCCCACCGAGCATCTCCTGGGCCTAGTCACATATACAGGAAGGAGAGATAAGGGGAAGAGAGCAGGAGAACAAAGGAAGCCTAAGACATAGAAAAAAGGCAGAACACCTGCTTCTTGGGATACCAGCTCTGGCCCCCTTCTCCCTCCAGGAGAAGTCTATGTTACTCCTTTTTAAGTAAAACCAGCTTTGTCTGCTTGCCTTGGCGTGCTTCTCTAATGTTACACTTCAACATGTGAGGGAGCAGGACTCCTCACCAGTAACTGGTGGTATCACATACATAATAGAAATATGCATGATAGATAGATAGATAGATAGATGATAGATAGATAGATAGATAGATAGATAGATAGATAGATAGATAGATAGGTCCACATACATGGGTTAGTACACATGCACCCAGTTTCTTGCTCTGTCCTCTTGGACAGTGCTACTGTTGGGATGACTGTCCCTGAAAGGCCCCTGTGTCCTGGGCTTGGTCCCTGGGTGGCACTGCTGGGAGGTGCTGCCTTTATGAGGCAGGGGAGGTCCTTAAGTCACCAGGCGAGTGCTCTTGAAGGGATGGTGGATTCCCAGTCTCAGTGTCTTTCTATCTCCCGGCTCATGAGATGAGAAGTTGCCCACCACCCCTCTCCATTTTGCCAGCTGTGCCCTCACCAGCCCAGAAAGCAATGGGCTTTCTGGTCTTGGATTGGAAACTTCAGAACCTGAGCTGAATACATGCTTACTCTTTATAAGATGATTGCCTCCAGTGTTCCAATACAGTGACATGAAGCTGAGCAAGACAGAGGGCTTAGAAGCAGTGATCTGTCAGTAACAGTAAGAACATCTGGAGAGCCCAGAACCAGGATACAGAGAACCAGGGCCCTTGGAGAGATGCTTGATACCAGGACTAGGGAAGGGAAAAATATAAGATCCAAGGGAAAATATAAGATCTGGAGTAGAGAACGAGAAAATGGGGCTGGGACATAATTCAGTGATAGAGTGCATGCCCAGCATGGACAAGACTCTGGGCTCAGTCCTGGCTCAAAAACAAATGAACAAATGAACTGAACAAATAAACAAAAACAAAGGGTGGGGGAGAAGGAAGGAAGGAAGGGAAAAGAAAGAAAAAAGCAAAGGAAAAAGAGAAAGTTTAGGCATACAGAGCAAAGAAGCGAATCTGAAAAAAATATACAAGAAAACAAAACTCTCTATGGTCAAAGTTGAAGCAATTTGAATAGAATGAAAAATAATACTATTGGAATAAAAGCCAAAGAATAAAATAAATGCCCACAAATCTATACTGAAAGAAATAGATGGGAGAATACTTAATAGCTGGTAAGGAAGGAATAATACTTCTTTAAGATAATGTCAATGAACGAATGTAGAAGAAATAAGGGGAACGGAAAAATCACCATTAGCACAACACACTAATCAGCAATTTCAACTCCCAGTACTGGAAAAATAAAACCCACAGAAATAGTAGTCGCAATCAAGATTCAAAGATGAATGCTAAAATTTAGGTAGGAAAAATACTTGCATAGACTTAAAAAGTATCTCCCCCCAGGTAGTTACTAAATACAAATGGAAAAACAATGAATTTACAGAAGAGAAACCTCACCAAAACCACTTGAAGCAAATGATCAAAGTTCACATTACCAGTTAAAAGACATATTGACATACAGGGACACTGTATTATCTTTGCAATGTTTCTATAATTATAAACTTATTTCAAAATAAAGGGGGTTTTTTTAAAAAAATTAAATGCAGGTCTTTAAAAGAAATGAATAATATTTCACAACATGTAGAAGTACAATGTATGAAAATAACAGCACAAAAGTGTACAGGGCAGGAATAGAGGTGTATTATCACACGGATCTTGAATTACAGGTAAATCTCATGATTTTACATGATAGACTATGCTAAATCTAAGATGCCTACTGTAAACCCTGATGTAACCCCCAAAATGAAACAACAAAAGAGGTAAAATGGAATCAGAAAAAAATACTCAATCCAAAAAAAAAAAAAAAATCTAGGGGAAAAGGAGTAAGGAGCAGATGAGACAAATAGTAACAGTGCAATTGATAGATTTTAAGTGGAATCATATTAATGATTACATTAGATGTAAACTTGTCCAAATGCCCTAACAGAAGGCAGAGCATGTCCATGTTGATAAAGAAGCGAGAAACACAATTTCAGTCAAAAGGATACAAATTGTAACAGCTTAAAAAAAGAAAGTATGAAAAATATACTGTACTAAAATGAATTAAATAAAAGTTGAAGTGGTTCTATTTATATCAGACAAAGTAGAAATTAAAGCAAATAATACTGCCTGAGATAGGGAAGGTCCTTCCATAATGGTGTATGGGTCAGTTCATTAAGAGGATGTGAACATTCTACGTGTTAACTAACATGCCTTGCGCCAGAGTTGCAAGACACATGAAGCAACGATAGGTAGAACTCCAGAGAGAAATAAGGAAGTCCACAATGACAACTGCTGATTTCCACACCCCTCTCGTTGTAGTTGACAGAAGTAGAATATCAGTAGGAATATACGAGACATGAACAGAACAGCCAACCAGTTGATCCAATGGACGACTGACTATATTACACTTCACCTAACAACAGCAGAACAGGCCATCTTGTCAAGGGTATTCAGAAAATTTGCCAAGACCAACCATATACAGGGACATAACATAAGGGATTTTTGTTTGTTTGTTTTGGTTTAGGTACCAGGAATTGAACCCACAGGCACTTTACCAATGAGCCCTATCCCCAGCTCTTTTCTCAATTTTTAATTTTGAGGCAGGATCTTGCTAAATTGCTTAGGGCCTCATTAAGTTGCTGAGGCTGGCTTTGCACTTGGAATCCTCTGGATTCAGCCTCCCAAACTGCTGGGATTACAGGTGTGTGCCACCGTACCCAGAAAACAGAAATTTTAATACTAGAAAATTTGGTGTTTGATTCCAAAGAAATTAAATTAGAAATTATAACCAACTATTTCCTGAACATCCTCAAATATTTATAAAGTAAATAACACTATTCTAAAACTAACCATAGGTAAAACAATAAATCAAAAGGAAAATTAGAAAATATGTTGAACTGAACTAAAATGAAAACACATTAAAATTGGTGGAATGACTTCTTTCATTTGGAGTGAAATTTATAGCAATAAATGCTTATATTAAAAAATAAGATATTTCAAATCAACACATCATCCTTCACTTTAAGAAAACAGGAAAAGAAGAGCTAATCAGACTCAGACTACAGAAAATAAAGAAAGTAATATAAATAAGAACAGAAATCAATTTTTAAAAAAAGAAAGCAACAGCGAAGATCCATACAATCAAATGCTTTTTCTTTGAGATAAACAGTAAAATCAATAAACTTCTAGACAGAATGATGAGGGGAAAAAAAAGAACAAAACACAAACTACCAATATCTGAGTGAGACAACTGATACCACTAGAGGTTCTACAGATTTTTAAAAATAATTAGGCAATATTATGAATAGCCTTATACCAATAAATTATATACCTTAAATTAAATGGAAAAATTCCTTGAAAGACACAAACTACCACAGTTCCCTCAAGAAAAAAGAAACCCAGAAAACTTTGTTGAAGAAATTGAATTTATACTTTTAAAAATCTTCCCACAAAGAAAATGCAAAACCAAATGCTTCATTGGTTAATTCTATCAAACTTTAAAAGAAGTTCAGAACTTTTATCATTTCTAAACTATTCTAGAAAATTGATGAAACCATAATACTTCCCAGGTGATTCTGTAAGGCCAGTATTACTTTGCTATCCAAAAAACAAAAAATACTACAAGTTACAGGTCAGTATTATTTACAAACATAAATAAAAGATATTCTTCACAAAATTTTATTTATTTATTTTTGGTACCAGGAATTGAACCCTGTTGTTGTTAAATTGCAGTATTTAACAACTGAGCCACATCCTCAGCCCTTTTCCTTTTTTATTTTGAGACAGGATCTTGCTAAGTTGTTAGGGACTTGCTTGGTTGCCGAGGCTGGATTTTTCAACTTGCGATCCTCCTGATTCAGAATCCTGAGCTTCTAGGATTACAGTTGCATGTCATCATACCCAGCTTCAAAAAATTTTAAAAAACTGAATCCAACTATATATAATAAGAATAATATGTCATGACCAAGTGAAGTTTATTCAAAGACTACAAGTTGCTTAGTTTTGGATTACCAATTAATGTACTTTATTCTAATAACAGACTAAAACAGAAAAACTATAAATATTTAGAACTGACAGTAACAAAATCAAACATTCTTTTCTGACTAAAAATCCTCAGCAAGCTATAAATAGGAAAGAATTTCTTCAACTGATAAAGGCTATCTACAAAACAAAACCTTTAAAACTAAACTAATGAAATTATAATTTCTACTGGTGAAAAACTTAATGCTTACCCAAAAGATCAGGAAGAAAAACAGAATGTTAACCCTCATCACTTCTGTTCAATGTTGAATTAGTGTAGTGTTCTAACCACTGCAGTAAGGCAAGGAAAAAAAATCTGGATTACAAAGAAAGAAGTAAAATTGTCTATATGAACAGATGACATAATGTTATATGTAGAAAATCTTATGGAATCTACAAACAAGGACTTCTAGAACTAGTAAGTAAATTCATCAAGATTACAGGAAACAAAACAAATACACTCATATTAATTATACTTTTATACAGTTGCACAATTAGAAATTGAAACAAAAAACAATACTGTATACAATAATATTAAAAATGTGAAATACTCAAGGATAATGTAACAAAATATCTCCAAGTTATTTATGCCGAAAATCATAATAGTGTGCTATGAGAAATTAAAGAAATAAGTAAATGGTGAGAGATGTCATGTTCATAGGTCAGAAGGCTCCGTGTTTCTAAGAAGCCAGTTGTCTTCATATTGAACTGTAGTTTCAGCACAACTCCTAGTTTGAAAAAGATAGCCAGTTTGTAGAAATGGAGAAGCTTATACTAAAAGTTTATTTGGAAATTTGGTCTTGAAATAGGTTTCTTTTTTTGAAAGAGAAAAGAGTTGAAACATTTACATATTTAAAACCTGTCACGGATCTATAATAAAGACAGTGCATCATTGGCATAAAGACAAATAGATCAATTGAACAGAATAGAATCCAGAAATAGACTCACATATAAATAGTTGATTGATTTGAGACAATGATGCCAGGACAATTCAGTGAAGATGAAGTAGTCTTTTCAAGAAATTGTGCCAAAGCAATTAGATACCATACACCATTAAAAAAAAAATTCTACCTCACACTACATACAAAACTTAACTCAGAATATATTGTAGAACTAACCAGAAAACCTAAAATTGTAAAATTTCTAAAAGAAAATGGGAGAAAACTTTGGGGCAACCTTGTGTTAGACGAAATTTCTATTATATATCACATTCATAATTTAGAAACGGGCAAATTATATTTCATCAAAATTAATTAGTAATGTTGACTCTGAAAATCCTGGTTAAGAGAATAAAAAGACAAGCCATAGACAGAAAGAATATTTTATAAGTCATATATTTTTTAAATATTTATTTTTTAGGTGGATACAATATCTTTATTTTGTTTTTATGTGGTGCTGAGGATCAAATCCAGTGCCTCATGCATGCTAGGCAAGAGCTCTACCACGGAGCCACAACCCCAGCCCATATTAACGAAAGACTTGAGAGTATGCTGTGCTTGGTGGTGCATCCCTGTAGTCGCAGCCACATGGGAGGCTGAGGCTGGAGGATCCCAAGTTAAAAGCCAGCCTCAGCAACTTAGTGAGACCCTGTCTCAAAATACAAAATAAAAAGGACTGGGGATATAGTTCAGTGGTAAAGTCCCCATGGGTTCAATCCCCAGTACCAATTTAAAAAAAAAAAGAAAAGAAAAGACTTAAGAGTATAATGTATTAAGAAATCTCAAAACCTAAACAATAGGAAAATGAGCCATCCAAAACTTCAGTCAAATAAAATATATGAATGTCTAACAAGTACATGAAAAGATGCTGATCATCATTTGGGAAATGTAAATTAAAGAGATACCACCATATGTATATAGCATGGTTAAAATTAAAAACACCAACCAACTGACTATGTAACATGATTGTATTTATAAGAAATCCAAAAAGAAGTTATAGATAACCTATTACATTAAATAAGTGAAGTCATCATGATGACTGGATATAAGGTCAATTATGAAAATCATTTGTATTTCTATACTCCAGTAGTATAAAATCATTCATTGAAATTTATTAAGTTATACCTATTATAATACTATCAGAAAACAATAAATGCCTATCAATAAATCCAATAAAAGAGGTGCAAGTTCTCTACATCACTGAAGAAAAGGAAATCATATTGTGTTCATGGATTGCAACACTCAATATTGTAAAGATGTCAGTTTTCCCCAAACTGATCTGAAGAGTCAATGAAATTCCAATCAAAATCCTCTCAGAGAGGTTTGTGGTATGAGTGTGTATGAGCATGTGTACACACATGCATGTCCAGGAATTGAGAATCTGTTTCCCAAGGGTATTTGGAAAATATAAAGATGAACAAGTTGCTTTCTGAAGAAGGCATTGCATTGTTTGTTTTACAGCTATCGTGATTTAGAGAGTGTGGTGTTGGCCCAAGGAAAGACAGATGGACCAATGGAGAAGAGAAGCAGGTCTTAGAAGAGTCACTCGGCTTACAAAAGAGGTAAACCTGAGTACTATGTGGAAAGGAAGGTCTTTTCCATAAAGTTGGTTTCTGCACTAACTAGATATCTTTATGGGGAAAACAGGATTCCCACAAAAATCAATTTTGTGTGTTTTATAGACCTCAAAATGAAAGGTAACATAATGTAACGTCTACAAGATAAAGTATGTTCAGACTCATATCTTAGAGTGGACAAGGATTTTGTTAAACAGGACTCAGAAAATCCTAACAAAAAGGAGACAGTGTATTTGACTACATTAGAAATAAGGTCATCTATGCATTGAAAGATATTATCACTAAGAAAGTAAAAAGGCAATCCACAGACTATGAGAAGATTCCATAATACACCTAATTAACAAATACAAAAAATATATACTCCCACAAGTCAATAATTAAAAAAAAAAAAGCCAGAAAATCAAGTAGAAAAGGGAGAAAACACTTGGACAGACACTTCTTTTGTGACATTATCTAAATGTTTAAACATGAGACAAGATGGTCAATGCGTAGTCATCAGAGACATACAAATTAAAACTACTAAGAGATGTCACTACAAATATACCAAATATATAAAATTAAAAGATTGATAAAACCAAGGGTTTGCAAGGCTGTGAAATGTTGGAACTCTCATAAATCACTGGTGCTGGGATGACCATTTTGGAAAGTTGGGAAGATCTACTAAAACTAAACCTAAACTCTATGGGGTATATACTTCAGTATATACCCAGAAGACATAAGTATATATGTTCAACAAAAACCACATAACCAGTTTTCATTATAGCAATATTTGTAGTAACCAAACTTACAAACCCAATATTTGTAGTAACCAAACTTACAAACCCAATATTCAATGAAAGAGTCACTTGCAAATGAATACATGCTGATTTTGACTCAACTTATATAAAATTCAAATATGAGCAAAACCAATCCATGCTGACATATGTGAATGTTATTTCCTTTGTGGGCAATAAAGTGTAATGACTGGGAGGGGTATGAGGGAAACTTCTGGGGGTACTGATAATATTTGTTTTCTTGGTCTGGGTGGTGGCCATATGGATACACTAACTCTTCATAAATTCATTAAGCCATATACTTATGATTTTTTTCTTTTATGCATGTATATTACATTTCAATATGTTTATATTAAAATATGTATGTGGAAAGATGACAGAGATGTACTTTTCTCTGTTTCTCCTACTAAATACAATGGACTCTTTGGATACTGTATATAAAGAAAACTCTGAAAGGTGGGTAAAAGAAGGTAGATCAGGTAGGGTCCTTGAGAGCCAAGGAACAACATGGTGATGGGCTCCTTGGGTTTTCTTTTTATCTCATATGTCCAAGATTTGGAGCTGAAGAAGCAAGAACCCTAGAAATGCCAACAAGCACAGACAAAAATGAATACCCAATGAAAGTTTGATCTTTAGTCAAAGGACCAGGAAAGGGGTAACCTAGAAAGACAGAAAACTTAGTAACAGCTCTATTCCAGCCAAACACCACAGAGAAACTTCCTATGCAGCAAAGTCCAAGTGGTGAGTACAGACTTCCACCATTACCAGCCTTTACCAATATGTCTGTCTTGGTCTATTTTCCATTGCATTTACAAAATACCTGAAGCTTGGTAATTCATAAAGAATTCAGGTTTTGGGCTGGGGATGTGGCTCAAGTGGTAGCGCGCTTACCTGGCATGCGTGCGGCCCGGGTTCAATCCTCAGCACCACATACACACAAAGATGTTGTGTCTGCCGAAAACTAAAAAACAAATATTAAAAATTCTCTCCCTCTCTCTCTCACTCTCTCTTAAAAGAAGAAGAAGAAGAAGAAGGAGGAGGAGGAGGAGGAGGAGGAGGAGGAGAATAATAATAATAATAATTCAGGTTTATTTAGCTCAGGGTTCTGCAAAGTCTAAGAGCATAGCACCCATATCTTCCTGGCATCTGGCAAGGGCCCTCTTGCTATATCATAACGTGGCAGAGGGTATCACACGGCAAGACAGAACAAGTTTGCAGGAGAGAGCTCACTATTATAACAAAACCACTCCCTTGTTAATTCATGAATCTAATAATTCACAAATAGATTCATCCATTCATTCACAAATAGGGTCCTTGGGACTTGAAGACCTCCCAGTGATCGCACCTCCAGATGCCATTAACATATGAATTTGGGAATTAAGTTTCTGAAATCTGGAGACACAGTCAAATCACAGCAATGCCTTAACCCTTTGGCTAGGATGGGAGTGTCAGAACCAGAATTTTCGCCTATGCTGTGTAGGACTGCCATCTCCCATCTGCAGTGTCAGCAGAAACCATGTGGGGAGTCTGGATTTCCACACCTCCCACAGTAATCAGACCCAAAAGATTTCTGACAAAGGTTCAAGAGCAATTCAAGGGTGAATATACAGCATTTCAACAAGTTGTGCTAAAGCAACTAGGCATTTGGGCATTCATAGGCAAAAAAAAAAACAAAAAAATAACCTCCATCCCAAGTCTTACAACTCATAAATTTAACTCAGAATGGACCATGGTCTTAAATATAAAACATAAAACTATTTTTAAAACAAAATTTTGGGAAAACACAAGAGTAAACCTTTGGGATTTTAAGGCTTTGTAATGAGTTCTTAGACATGATACCAAAAACATAAAGGAAAAAAAAAGAATAAGTAAGTTGTATTTTATTGAAATGAAAAATTTTTTTACTCTGCAAAAATCCTTGGAAAGAGGATGAAAGGACAAGTTGCAGAGTGGGAGAAAATATTTGCAAACCACAAAGCTAACAAAGGAGTAGTTTCTCGAACACATGAAGAAAAAAGTCAATTAAAAATGGAGGAAGGAAATAAACAGACATTTCACCAAGAGAATATGCAGATGGCAAAAAAAAAAAAAATGAGAAGAGATGTTAAGTATCATTAACCATCAGGGAAATGTAAATTAAAAACTGCAAGGATATATCACTACATACATCTCTGGGTGGCTTAAAAAATAAATATTGACACAACCAAATCCTGGTGAGGGTGCGAAGAAGCTGGATCACTCATACATTGCTGGCAAGAGTATAAAGTGGTAGAGCCATTCTGGAAAAGTTTGGCAGTTTCTTTAAAAAAACAGACATACATACATATGGCCCAGTATTATTTTATAGGAAAAAAAAAAACCCTTATGTTCACTCAAAAACCTGTACATGAATGTTCAAAGCAATTTTATTTTTAATGGCTCCAAATTGGAAATAATCCAGATGTTCTTCACAGGTGAATTGAAAAAAAATACTATGAAATACTACTTGGCACTAAAAGGGAACCAACCATTGATATAAACGATAATTCTGATGAATCTCCATAGAATTTTCCTGGGTGAAAAAAGTCAATCTCCAAAAGTTACATACTGTGTGATTCCACTTACATAAGATTCTTGAAATGACAAATTCATTGGAATGAAACGCAGATTAGAGTTTGACAGAGGTTAGAAAGGGACAGAAGTGGGAGGAAAGTGGGCATGGCTATAAAAGGGGAAATAGGAGGGACCCACCTCATGGAAATGCTTCAGTGCCTTGATTGTCTTAATGTCAATGTCTAGGTGGGATATTGAACTACAGGACCTCGTCTTGCAAGATGTTACCATTGGGGAAACCAGATAAGGGATACAGAAGAGCTGTCTTATTTCTTACAACTGCTTGTCAATCTATAATGATCTCAGAGTTAAAACCCAGACTTTAATAAAATAGCCAAGTCCTTCTCAAAGAAGAAAGAAAGAGAGAGAGAGAGAGAGAGAGAGAGAGAGAGAGAGAGGTAAGCTATATGACCTGACAACACTCTTTAGAAAGCAGTGTGTCATAAAATTAAACATACACTTTGTTCTATGCTGCAATTTATCTCCCCAATACAGATCTTAAGGAAACTTTTCACTGATGCATCAGGAGAAGTGTAAAGAATGTTCCTAGCAGCATTATTTGTAATAGCAGAAAGAAAGCTGGGTGTGTTTTCCAATGTTAATTTCCTGGCTTTGCTAATGCACTGTGGTTATATAAGATGTTATCATGGGGCAGCAGGGCAAAGACACACACACAAACTTCCTGTGATTTTTTTTTCTTTTTGGCAACCTCTATGCCATTCTAAAATTATTTGGAGTTTTAAAAACTGGACACATTTTACTGAAAATGATTTAAAAATTGGGGCAGACAGTGGAATACTAAACAGCAGTGGAAATGTAAGCACTGCTGCTGTGCGCAGCAACAGAGGAATCTCAGGGACAAAATGGGAAGAAAATGCAAGTCATAGAACAGAACATACACTTTGATACCTTATATAAACTTCAAAAGATGAAAACCAAAACAATGTATAGTTGAAGGACATGTTCAAATGTGATAAAATGCAAAAGAAAAGCCAGGGTTCTAGATTTTCAAGTTGCTGGGGAAGGAAGGAATGCACCTAGGGACATCAAAAGTGTTGCAATGTTTGGCTTCTCCAGCTGGGTGGAGAACAAATGGGCATTCACAGTGACAGGTTTTCTTTATAACTTCGCTATATATAGTGTACACTCAATAGGAAGCTCTGCAGACTTCTTAAAGATGGGACACAAAGATGTTATGTCGAAGAAACTCTCTCTAGTGGGGTTGTCAAGATACGGTTCAGAGTGGACACATTTTCTTCAACCCAGAGAAAGGCTGATGGCTCTAGAGCAGGTCAAGGGCAAGGCCCAGAGTAAGAAGAAAAAGCAACGGTGGCTGGAGAAGGAGGGAGAATGGAAGCAGAGTGGACTTGGAATCTCTAAGGCTCTAATTCCCACAGTGTGATGATGACATTTTGTGAGCATCATTAGTACCTGCCCCAACTACAATAGCCCAGAGATTGGAACTGGGTTTTTGTCATTTGAACTGGAAGAATCTTGCCAGGGTCCAGCAAGGCATTCTGGCAAGCTGCATCTGGCAAGCATCTGGGTTGATACAGAGGCTTAGAAATGCCCAAAGGGCCCATCGCTTTCTCCCTTACCACCATTTCACCTTGTGTGTGAAGGTCCAGATGATCAGGGAAGGTACTGGACTGGCTTACACTGACCCAAAGGATGATGCTTTTTCTGACACTACTGAGCTGCTTTGTCTTGCCACAGATGATCTGAGCACAGCATAGAGGGTGCAGGAAGACAGCACCAGGTATTTGGAGAAGGTGCAGTTGGAGGATGGTTACCTGGTTGGGTGCCTTGACCAGCAGGCACCCTGGCCCTTCGGTGGAGGGACCACTCACAGAGGCAGGAAGAGTAGTGGCTTGGGAGTCTCCTCTTTCTCTCTGGAGCTCCCTTCGGCCCCATGCTGAATGCAGTTTCCTTAGAGAGAAGAACCCCAGAGCAGAGGTAGGGTGGAAGTTGGGAAGGTTGCCCTCACTCTGATGTCAAGCACAGCCAAGCTGATATCTCAGAGTGTTGATCTACAACCCCTAGGGCTCCAAAATGTAAGAACAAGAACGGTTTTTCTGATTTGGGGTCTAGACATTTATTAGAGCATTCAACAAGTATTATTTTAAGCCCTGAGCTTGGTTCTTGGGGTCCAAGAGTGGAATCCCAGCTGCTGGTTTCAAGGCACTTGCTGTCAGGGGTTTAAAAAGCAATGAGAGGCTCTGGGAGAAGCAGCAGGGAGACAGACCGGGAACTGCTTGAGCATATCCAATAAATTCTAAGGTGGGGGAAATAACAAATGTCTCCTGGTGAAGAAATGTCTCCTGTTCCAAATGAACAGGTGAAGGCTGCCCCCCATTCCTCTCTCTCTCTTCCTATAACCCCTAAAGTGTATGCTGATGATAATCAGATATGCTGATGATAATCCCCCCCAAACATTCATTGTACAGCACAAATGAACAAGACCATGGGGTGGCGGGAGAGTAAGAGGTAGCTGTGTAAAACCTCCATTAGCCAGGATGGGAGCTGTCCTGGGAGTGTTTCTAAGCTTGGCATTTGCTCTTTGCTCTCATCCACTCACAATTTATCACCTGTGCCTCAGTGGGCCAGGCGAGTACAGAGGCACTGGGAGGTCACTGCTGTTTCCTCTGAGAATTCATTGTCCAGATACACATAATTACCAAGGCTAGGAGTGTCATCATTGTCAGCCTGGCCGCCCCAGGGTCAAAAAACTCAGGCCACTGTCCTGGAGATAGGCACACTGGCATTCAGGGGTCACTGTGCCTTCTCTCCCATGGGGCAGGTTAGGATTTAGCACAAAATAAATAGTTGGTTGGAGGTAGGCGCGCCCTATATTGGCGCCTCTTCTCTCGCTACCAGGTCTGCGGCGACATCAACAGATCCAACACGGGTCGCCCAGGTGAAGGATCTGGGCTTAGAGGGGAGGACGGGCTGGAGGCCACAAGGGAGACAGTGGAGCCCTGCTGCCCCCGCCCCTCCTTCCCGCCTGCGCCTTGTACCCATACAGCTCCCCATTCCCCACCACACCCTGGCTTTCCCACAGCCTCCTTCCTTCCCTTTTGCCCTCTCGGACAACTGCACTGTACACCGGTGTCTGGCGAGGTGGAGGAAGGCACAAACATCTAGGTTTAAAAGACGAGAGACAAATGTCCCCTGATAATTTTGTGTCATTTTGGGGGGTTCAAAACAGAACTGCTCTGGGGAAGACAGAAGTAGCCGGGCCGCTAAAGACGGTTGGATGACCCTCTCAGAGGCAAGGAGAAGTGGCTCTCTCCTGCCGGGTGCGGGCTCCAGGTGGGCGGGCGCACGCCCCCCAGCCCCGCAGCGCCGCGGGCCCCGCATGACATCAGAGGCT
>NW_026000240.1:29411629-29429764 GCF_001458135.2 Marmota marmota marmota
GGGTGGGGGTCCGGGGTGCAGGTGCAGGTGCTGCGAGGCGGGGAGGCCGGAGGGCGGCGGCTTGCTCCACCTCGCTGGCCAAGGCGTGAAGGCGCCGGGTTCGCTGGCTCGCTCGCACTGCGGCACCGGCTGCGGGCGACAGCGCAGGTGGCCGGGCGCCGGAGAGGGTGGGGGCAGGGGACGAGTGCCCCTTTGGGGAGAACAAGGTGGGGCTGGGGGCTGGCCGCACCCGCAACACGGCTGCGCCGAAGGGGGTCCTTGTGGCCCCTGCCTGGAACCATGTGAAAGAGAACGAACGTCCAGACCCTGCAACAGTCGCTGGGTAGTGGTGGTGGGTAGGGTGGCGGGGAGGAAAGACCGACACCTGCCTTTTTCAAAGAGCGGGTGCAGGCCATGGGCGAACAGCGCACCGACCTCCCCAAGCTTAGGTCAGACTGGGCAGAAGGTTCCAGACCCGCTGTCCTTCGTTGGCACATGTCAGCCTCCTAGGGGTCCAGGGGTGTGGACGATTGACGGAAAGGTTCCTCCAGTGTCAGGCGATTTGAGGGATGGTTACAGGGGCACCTTGCATTAGAGACTGTGAAGCCCGGGCGATGGGCAGAGAAAGGCCCAGGCGACACGCCCTGCCTGGCTTCCCAGCCCCCCTCCAGAGAGCATCAGCCGAGGCGGAGGATTCTTCCCACCCCCACCTCCCTGCTCACCGCCCTTCTTGGGGGGGAGGGGAGGTCACCGTGGCAGCTGGCCAGAGCCGGGGAAGGGGGAGACTGAGGGCGTCTCTGCTGCCACGGAGCCTCCCCGAAGAAAGCATATTTGAAACCCAGGTTGGCCCAAGGTGGGAAGCCCAGATTGATGAGCAGGGACCCCTCTGACACCTGTAGGAAGGAGTGGCTCCCAGCGCATCTCTCCAGGGGCCTCCTGCCTTCAGGAAGACAAGCTGGGCACTTAGAAAAGGATGTCCCTGGGTGGGCAGGACCCCCAGCTCTAGCTCTACAGATCAGTCCTGTTCAGCTGGCTGAGTGCCTGTCTACAAAGGTCCAAGAGAAGGGAGGCTGTGGGAGGCCCGGGTAGGCTCGGGGAACAGTGTTGCTGTGACGTGTGCATGTGGGCAATGGAGATCACGTGGCTGCTTTCTGTCTGCTGATGCTCATTTCCTGAAAAAGAGGTTGAGAGGTGGTCAGCTGGCCCCAACATGGAGAGATAGGTTTGGGACATTTCATATCAAGATCAACTCAGCCTCCTAGCCCTATGTTGGGGACTCTGATTTCCTGTTCTTAATAGACCCCCAGTGTCACAGAGCTGACTTTTCCATGTCTGTAAGGGATGGGGTGGTCTTTGGCTCTAGGAGAGAATCTGCAGGCTCTGCAGCCTGGGAGTTGAATTCTTAGTTTGCTACTATAAGCCAAATTTGAGGCCTCTTGGAGATTGAGTTTCTGTCTCTAAAAAGTGGTTGCTTGAAGTTCTTACACCTTCATGTTTCCCTGGTGCCTGGACTATGGTAAGGTCTGAACAAACATTTGTTTACTCCATGTCTGAATGAACACACTTCAAAAGAACTAGGAGTTTGATGAGGGAAAACATCTCTGGTGAGAAATCTGGGCTCCCTCAGAAACTCTGCTGAGGCCCCTTCTGAACCCTGCAAAGCCCCTTTGTTCCTAAAAATCACAGAACAGAGAGCCAAAACCTGAGAAAGAGGCTACCACCTCCCTTGCATGTTGAGATGGGAAGGGAGCCCCAGGGAATAGGGAGGGCTTTTCCAAAGTCCCATTGAGTTGTTAACATTTCTGGGGGCGGAAACCCACATCTCCCATGTCCAATCCACCATTTTTCACTAGCATGTCATTAGGAAATAATATGACCTTGAATTGGGAAAGCCAAGAATCGGGGAGCTTCCCTAAGAGGGGGTGAGGATTCAGGAACGTCTGGATTGGGTGACCTGGTGGGACTGCTGGGCTCGTTGGTTGGGGGCAGGGTTTGTGGGCCCTTGGAACATGGTCATTAGGGAGGCAAGGCACTGCCACTGGGGAGATTGGCTGCTGGCCATGCTGGTCCCTTCTGGCAGGGAGCCCTAGGGCCCTGAATAGCTTCCTTCTACTTTGTTGTATCATTAGCGGGTTGCTTACCTTAGGTTCTACAGAACTTTGGGGGTCTGTGAGTTAGGTAGGGGACATATATAGCCCTCCACCTGGTGGGTTGGGGAATTGCCACCACTGTCACTCTTCTGTCTTGCCTCTGCAGTTTAGCATCTGCTGGTCTCATGTGCCAGCATCCTCTGCAGACTGTGTGGTGGAAGGAGCCTGCAAGGTCTGGTGCTCAGCCGCACCCTGGCTCTCCCTTCCCTTCCTTGGGGTCCTTCACCTTCCGTACAGGAGGGACTTGGGCCAGCTGAGCTCTGCGGAGCCTTCTAAAGCAGCAGTGACCTGCCTATAAGAGCTGAGTCCATTACTCAGGACCCAGAGGAAGGGAATGGAGAGATGTGACCTTCTACTGTTTCTTGTGTCTGATATTGTGGTTGCATTTCTCCAGACCAGTGGATAAGTGCTGCTGGGTTCCAAAGAGGAGAGCCAGGCTAGAGCAGGATGAGGAGGAAGACACTCTGAGCCAGACAATCTCAGGTAGACATCAGGCCTTCAGAGATTCTAGGGAACTGATTTGAGTGGGAAGCCCCCGAGGAACCAGCTCTTCAGAGAACACCTCAGTCTATGAGAAAACCCGCCTCCCAGTGGTAGAGTAACTGCTGTCCCCTGGCCCGAGGGATATAGGTTGGCAGCCCTGCCTGGGGTGAGATTGTGAGCAGGGTGCTGTGGACCAAGGATGAGGGATTTCCTTGCCGCGGGGAGTCTGCGCAGTCCTGCTGTTGCGTAGATGGCTGTCTGGGCCTTCAGGACATGCCTTCATGCTGCTGGCAGAGATGGGGAACATAAGGGGATGACGCACACCAGTTACGACGAGGGCATCCAGAGAAGACTGGCAGGAGCAGTTGACTGAGGAAGGAGAGTGGGCCCGGAGGAGGCAGATGTTCCTCCTGAGTCTGATGGCGTCCTGTGGGGAGCCAGGCTTCACACAGCACATCTGCATGGTGTGCATGGTGGGAAGGGGGTGTCAGGGACTCATCTGCTGTACTCTGTCCTCTTCTTGTCTCCCTTTCCCTGAAACTCCTCCAACCGAAGGAGGATTGGCTGCACACAACTCAAGCTGTCTGCTTTCCCAGATGGAGACCAGAGAGCAGCTTCTCCTTCTGGCCACCACCTCCCTGCACCCCCCCCCCCCCAGCAGGTGTGCATCAACCTCCAGTGGGATGTGCATGGTGGCCCCTGGAGTTAGACACCAGTGGCCCCCACAAGCAGCTGCCCTCTCCCTTCTCTCTCCTTCCCTCCCTCCTTTCATCATCTGTTTATTCATTTAACCAGATCTTTGAATGTGTCTTTGCCCTCATGGAACTTACAGTTCAGTAGGGGGCACAGATGTCTAGATGTAATTATTGCAAGGCTCAGGAGAGCCACGCAGGGGAAGAACAGATGCTGTAGGAGGCGATGGCTGGGGTGTCTGACCCACCTTTGGGGCAGGTTTCAGAGGGCCTCTGTAAGCCTCTGTAGACAGCAGGATGCATCTCCTTTCTCATTGGGCTGGGTGTGAGGAGAAGTTCTTGCAAGGAGACCACCCTCCAGAGAACTTTGTCTGTCTTCCATCCTCCTCAGTAGGAAGTGTGGGGGTGCAGGCACAGAGACAGGGGGGACTCTCAGGCACCTGACTTGCTGGCAATGAGTAGGGACTGTGCCCCACTTCTGTCCCATTCCTCTCCAGTTAAGTTGAAGGATCATTCAGTGGCCCCACAGCCTGGGAAGCCCACAGCCTGAGCCCTGCTCTCTGGGCAGCACCAGCACACAGAGCCCTTTGCTGGCCTGGTGCTGTGCCTGCTGCCTCCCGCTGAAGCTCTCTCCTGCCCACCTGTGCCCAGACCTGCTTGGCTATGAACTATGGCCTCCAGCATGCCTCCACTTTTTTTTTTTTTTTTAGCATTTAAAAAAACAATTGATCACGTGCTGTCCCATGACCTTTCTTTTGTAGTCTGTTAACTAAGGATTTTAAAATGTTTATTAACCTTTTCAAAGGTTACAAAATACCAAATTGAATTTAAAGTACCTAAGGATGACCATAAGCACTTTTGGAGGACCATGTCTTAGCTTTCCTTTTATCCCTCCTTACCCGCCATGTGCGGGTGGTTTATGCTCACTGAATATCTTTTTAAAAAAAAAAATATTTATTTTTCAGTTATAGTTGGACACAATACCTTCATTTTATTTATTTATTTTTTATGTGGTGCTGAGGATCAAACCCAGGGCTTTGCACGTGCCAGGCAAGTGCTCTACCACTGAGCCACAACCCCAGCCCTGCTCACTGAATATCTTGATTCAAAAATGATGGCATTCTTCTCTACGTGTGAGATTTACTGATGTCCCATCAGTAGATTAAAGTGAAGAGACTCAAGGTGGCTTTGAATTGGATTCTTTTATCCTGGCACCTGCCTGTCTCAAACCAGATTGTTGCCAGAGACACTTGAGAATCTTTTTCAGAGGACTAGATCAATGAACATTGGTGATGCCCAAATCACAATCCATCTCAGGAACCTCAAGTTCTTTGGAAATCTCCCCCCCCCCCCGCCATAGCTTTGAAGAAATACAGGACAGCTGCTGGGCCACCAGAGATAGGAAGGGACATATCAGACCTGACCTGATCCTGCCAGAGGTTCCTTGGAGATCCAGAGTCAATCACCAAACTGCACTGTGCCTTACCTAGTCTGTCTTGCTTTCTCTCCTCCCAGTTTTTCTCCCTTTCTTACTGGCTAGCATGAGAGCAGAGCACCTTGGATGTTGGATGTCGATCCAGAACCATCACTTTTTATTTGCTTAAGGAGGTGTATGGGAGAGCCACACAGACACCAAGAGGAGTGTATTAATCCATTTTCTGTTACTATCATGGAATACTTGAGTCAGGTTAATCTTATAAAGAAAAGAAGTTTATTTAGCTTGTAGTTCTGGAGAGTCAGAGGCATGATGGTTTAACTCTGGTAAGGACCTCATGGCAGGTAGTGAATGGCAGGAGATACTGTGGAGGCAAGAAGTCCCATCACAAAACCAGGCTGGAGAGACTGGGGTTCCATGATCCCTTTTGAGGGCACACTCCCCAGTTGATCTAAGAACCTCCTAGTAGGTCCCACCTTATATTTATTTATTATTTTTCTTTAGTTGTCAATGAACCTTTATTTTATTTATTGATTTATATGTGGTGCTGAGAATTGAACCCAGTGCCTCACATATGCCAGGCAAGCGCTCCTCTACCACTGAGCCACAACCCCAACCCTAGGAACCACCTTTTAAAGGTTCCACCCCTACACTGAGGGCTCAACCTTGAGCCTTTTTGAATGACAAGCCACATCCAAACTATAGCCATGAAAACAAACCCGAGTTTAGCAAAAGAGAAAAATGATAGATACAAGATTCCAATGATAGACATAAGAGAACTTACCAGCTGAGGAAAAAACAAAAAACAAAAAAAAAAAAAGAAAAAAACTGTTAGGAAAGGTTCTGGATGTGCAGTAATAGTAATTACCATCTCTTGCATAATATGATCATCATTATCGCTTACAGTCCCCAAATTATAATGAATCATATTAAAATGTAACAAAATTATTTCATCTTCATTACATCTCTAAAATCAGTCCCTGAATATTCATCCTCATAGATCAATGCCCAGACCTTTCATACTAGTTCAGCAGGCTCCAGAGTGGTCCCATCCAGGCTGCAGGGTCCCCCTGTGTAACCCCCACCCCATGTCTTCTCCTGTTGCTGACTGTGCGAGACTTCCTTAGTATAAATAATTAAGAGAAATTGTTGGATGGTGAAAGAAGGTTAGATAAAATGGCAAAATCCGTAAGCGGAGGGGAATTGAGGGAGTTACCTGTGTGGGCATTTCTCCACTGTCTGTCTGTGTGTGGTCCTTTTCCACTTCTCAACATGGAGAAGAGAAAGTGGGGGAGCTCTGGGTGGAGGTCACTGGGGGGAGAGGTACCAGGCAGTCCTGAGATGGGCAGCTCTTTTGTTAGAACCAGAAAGACCGGCTGCCGGGAAATGGGGCTTCAGGCAGCGCCTGGGGACTGAAAGTCCCAAGGGGGACTGGGAACGTTGGCTAGTCTCTGTTTCCTGGAACAAGGGAAAGGAAAGATGAAGACCTACTCCTAAGAGCTCCTGAGCCAGATCTTTATTTATATCTTGAGGCTTGAAATTTCAATTTCCTTTAATTCTTTCTATACCTTTTGCCCCAAATGAAGTGGGGTCTTTTTAAAGAGTCAATTTTTCACTACTCTGGATACTTTTCTGTAAAGTGATTTATTTTTAGTAGAAAAAACATATTTATCCTGATCTCTTGGTAACAAAACCAGCGGGAGCCCGGGGAACTGGGCCACATGTGTTGGCTTGGTGCCACTTGTCCCCAAGGGGTGACATACCTAAGGAACAGGTCTGGTTCCTGGAGGGTGCAGATGATAACTTACCCTTGAGGGCAGAATAGAGCCTTTAAAGCTTCCAAGAAATGCATAAAAAGAATGGCAGCTGTGTCCTTCCTGAAGTTCACCTCAGGTGGCATTTATTGAACACCACTGTGCCCAAGGCTCTTCAGGGATACTTTAAACCTTTCCCAGCCCCTGTGATGGACGTGGAATTACCCCATTTTGTGGATCAGGAGACAGAGTCTTGTAGAGAGCTGGCCCTGCCCAAGGACACACACTGTGTGTGTGTGTGGCAGAGTTAAAATTCAGACTCAGGTCTCTGTGAGGAACACAGTGAACTGCTGGGTCTCCTGACAGAAGAACACCAAGCCTTATGGACATGAGGTCTGCCATGACTGGCTTAGTGCCTGTCCCTGACTAGCTGAAGAAGCAGCAGGGCCCAGCACTGGTTAAGCTGCCAAGGAGTGCTGGGGTCACTGGAGGGCCATGGAACCATTAAGAAGGAGGCAGGGTCCCCCCGAGGGAGTCTGGTGGGGCTGGCATCGTGGGGCAGGCCTTCTGTTGTTACTGGAGTGACAAACCACCCCTGCTTATTGGGGTGGAGTCAATAGAGTCAGCCGGCGGCCCATCCCTGCAGAGAGATGCTGCCCAGGCTCTGGCAGAGAATTAGTTACTAGGTAATTGGTTCCCACCTACTGTAGTGTAACCCTTCCTGGCCACAGTCTCCCTCTAGGCCTGGAGGTATCAGGGGCCTGGAGACCTTGATTCTGTCCTGGGTCGACCACTGGCTGCTATGTGTTGGATGAGCTCCAGCCCATCTGTGGCTCTCTGAATATGTCCCCTGCCCAGACGACTGGACAGAGTGACCCCTGGGGCCGGTGGAGCTCCAACTCTGGTTCTAGAATTCGGTTCCAGCTCTGAGCTTAATGCCAAGCTAGTAATGCTTCCAGTCTGGCCAGAGGGGCTTCAGAGAGGTGGGCATGGGATCAGGGGCTCTGCCCACTGTTTCCTCACATACAGTCCTCTCCAGCCTACCTGTTCCTGGGGTCCAGCCCTCCCCAGTGTGTCCACGGCCCTCTAGCTCCTCTCTCCTGATGTGTGCCTGGCCTGAGTTGCTGGGTAACAGGGGCAGCCTCATCCTGCACTTCCTGCTGCTAGAAGGCATTTCTTCCAGACAGAGGATCTCAGGTAAGGACAGTGGGGCCGGAGACTGCTCCTAAGTACTCCTTGTCCAAGACACTAACTTCCGTAACCAGGTAGGTGAGAGTGGTAAGTAGTGAGGACAGGAACCAAAATGGGTTTGCAGTGTCCCCGCCCATCCAGGCAGAGCTCAGAGACCCCAGCTTGCATTCCAACCCTATCACCGCATCAGGCCTCCTGAGTCCTGGGCTTCTACCCTGGCTCACCCCTCTCTGGATGGACTTGGGGTGCAATAGCATCACCCATGCCCATTTTCCTCATTGGGCATAACATTGGGGTTTTACAGGATCAAATGCATGAGTACATGGCCCATTGGTAAAAGCTCAAGGGCTAGGTGGTTTTCTCAATGACATGGTGACAAGTCCCCTCAACCCCATAGCTGTTCAGGAAAAGAGAGTTATAGGTGCACTGACCACTTCTGTAGGTGAGCTGCGCTCCACAGCCTCTGACCCCACAGCTAGAGCTGCGCATCCCATTTATAGCCACAGAAAGCAAGGCCCTGGGAGGAGGAGGCTCTCACACACAGCAGGACCCAGAAATGGCTACTGCTGAGCAGGAGGAAAGAGGGCCAAGTCTCTGAATCCCTGGTCCATAATTTTCCCCCTGGGGACACCTGCTCAGAGGCAGGAAGCAGGACAGACTTGCCCCATCCCACTCCTCAGGGGCTGTCACAGCTGCTGGTGGGAAGAGCAGCTTGTCTTCTGCTTGACCTTCAGGGCTGAGGCTTCATGGTGGTGTGATTCTAGTCCTTCAAGCAGGGAAAGAGTTCAGAACAGTGCCTGGTCCAAGGTAGGCAGGCAAGAAACCTGCGCCGGTATTCATAGGAGTATTATGCACACAGGCAAAGCTGTGAGCAGGGTCTCCTGCTGGGAGTCGGTAAAGGCTTCCTGCAGAGGTTTTGCATGGTGAGCAGGAATTCAACAGCAAACCAGGGAGGCCGGAGGACAAAAGTCCTGGCCATGCCACTGCAGTGAGGGGCTTGGGGCTCCCAGGGAATCAGGCGTGGTTCAGGGTGTCTGGACCTGGAGCACACAGGTGGCAGTGAGCCCACCCCTGGAGGGCCTGGCTTCCCACTGTGGGAGTCTGGGTCATCCCTGCAGGCAGTGGGGACCCCCAAGGGCTTTGAAGGAGGAGGGTCATGCTTATTATTAGAAGGTGAAGGCAGGACATGGCTGAGCGGAGATCCAGGTGGCTGAACTAGGTCAGGCCTGAAACGTGCATGGGATGGAATTTAGCAGGAGCTCATGGGGGGGGGGGGGGCAAGGGTTCAAGCTCCTTCCAGCTCTGCCCTATTCTGCTGGGGACTATCATTGCTTGATTCCTTCTCTGTAAAGTAAGGCCCCAGGGACAGTGCAGGATTGTCGGGGAGGGGCTTCTGTCCTTCTCCACACTGGACTCTGGTGCACTAGAGTTGGACACCTTGAGCTCCCCTGTCCATCCTGTCTCCACAGTGGCCTGGGTCCCCTGACTGCTCTGATCTACCAGGGGTAGGTTCAGGACAGCTGGCAGCCCTTTTAGACTCTTCCTCTTCGCCGCCTACTCAGGAGGGATGTGGCATTTGGTGAGAAGCTGGTCACTGGGTGTGTGATCCCTCCCTATCATTGAGATCCCCCTCCCCCATCTTCTGGTCACTGGAGGTATGAGCCCCCTTGACCCTCTTGAGCAGCTTCCTGTCATTTCTTCTGTTCCTGTGGACACTTGGCTTTCTTCATCATGTGGATCCCTGGAGGCTCTCTGTTAGCTTCTGTCTCTCCAACAGGCCTGGGAGGACCTGAGAGAAAGCAGCAGTGTGTGGGGGAGAGTCCCCTTCTGTACAGTGGAGACAGAAACTCAGTCTAGAGCTGACTGCCTGAAAAGTCAAGGCTGAGAGCCAGGAGCCAGAGTGGAGGCAGGGGACTGCCATGCTGGACACACCGTAACCCAGAGGGTAGCCTGTTCAAGTCAAGTGCTGTAGATGCCCCCAAATTGGTCAGCTTGTGGGCTGTTTTCAAGGCCTGGTGACCTTTCTTCCCTGCTATCCCTGTCTTCTGCCAGGCAGCATTTCCTGGTGGCTACAGAGCACCAGCTTGATATTCCTTGGCCTGTGCAGAGATAATCCTACCTGGACCTGGTCAGTGATGACCACCTTTCAGTCCCCACCACCCATGACCTCTCTGAGCAGTGCCAGGTTAATTGTCTCTGAGGTCGTGGGTGGCGGAGCTGTCCTCTATGCTTAGTGCTCAGCAGAGGTGTCTCACCCACCTGGACATGCTGGCCCAGAGGAAGAACGGCCTGGTAGTGACCGCTTTGACCTGTTCCAGTCTCCTGTGGTCCACCATTTCCTCTACCCCTGGAACAGGCAGGGGCAGGACCAAGAGACCCACCCTTGATTCAGGATTGTAATGCTGTGACTATGGCCATGGTGTACCAGAGACAGGTCTCTAGGGACAAGAAAAACCTCTCCCTCTGGGGAGTGGTTGTGCTAATTCCAAGAGAGGAAGAGAAAACGTTCTGTTCTGACCCCGTGATGAGCGGGGAATAAATGCCACACAGACCAGAGTGCACCAGGCATTTAGAACACCCTTTGTGTTTATGTCCCTTGTCCAGCAGAGGCAGAGGGCTGGAAAAGAAGCAAGCGGCCTAGGGGAAGAGAGACCATGGAGATGCTGAGTCAGGGAGGGAGGTGTGTGCTGGCCTCTTGCAGGCCTAGGGAGCCAAGTGATTGGCAGCTGTAGGCAGGGGTGCTGTCCACTCCAGGGTACTGACCAAACCCAGTTAAAGGCTGGACCTTCCCAAGGATGAGTCTCCAGCCCCACAGGGCAGGACAAGCAAGTGAGGAGGGCCCTTGCCTGCTTAGGGTGGGGGGTGTTCATCAGTCCCACCGCCTCATCCTGCGTCCTGCTAGCTGTAGCTGTGAGAAGCAGACTGAGCTTTCTCTCTCCCTCCCGAAGGTCAGGGCTCCTCCTGGCTATGACCCTGCAGCTCCCTGTCTCTGGGCTGTTGCAAATAGAGCTGGGTCTTGGGACCAGGAGATCTTTGTCTAGTTCTGCTCTTCCCTGAGTTAGAGAACACCTCTGAGGAGGGTTTCTTTTTTAAGGAGGAACCACACCCACATTCTTTTTATTCTAGTACCAGCCCCTCCTTATAGCACCAGGATCTAGAAATTCTCCCCCAGTTCTGATCCACTGACTCTTCTCCTCCCTCCTCCTCATCCCACCAAAACTCTGTAGGCTGCTGCCCAGATTAGAATGAGGATGAGAGGCCTGAAGAGGCTGCTGGCCAGCCCACAGCCCTGGGTCCCTCCCACCTACGTCTTGCAGAGGGTCCAGGCTGACTGTCAGACTTTGGTCTCAAGGCAGAGAGTCCTGCGAGCTTTTCCTCCAGGGGATCAGCCCAGTTCACTGCAGTAGGAGGAAGGCAGAGGCTGGTGTCGGGCAGAGGCACATCTCTTAGGAGCCTGTCAACGTGAGCAGTGGTGTGGCAGGCACAGCCTGAGGTGACCCGGATGAGTCACACCCTTGCAGAGGTCCCTCCTGAGTGCCGTGGAACTTGTGACTTGCTTCTAGCTAACACAGTATGGCAGAGTTGGAGGAATGTCACTCCTTTGGCAAAGGAGTGACATGACAGAGGTTATATGACAAAGGCGCAAAGGTGACAGGCTAGTCACTCCCATGATGATGCTTCTTTAGAGACTCCTCTTGCTGGTCCTGAGAAGTAAGCTGCCAGGTCATGTGCATGTGAGGTGGGGGGTCTTGTGGCAAGTGGAACTGTGGATCACCTCCAAGAAATAAGAGCAGCCCCCAGTCAACAGCCAGAATCAAAGGGGACCTCAGTCCTACAACCATAAGGAACCAAATTCTGTGGAAGAGGACCCTGAGTTCAAGAAAGAAATATAGCCCAACACCTTGATTGCAGTGTTAGGAGACCCTGAGGACCCTGTAAGCCATGCCCAGACTCCTGACCCACAGAAACTGTGAGATCATAAATACGTGTTGTCTGAAGCCACTGTGTTGGTGGTATTTGTTACACAGCAACAGATAGCTAGTACAATTAAGGTGAGGATTTTAGAGGGAGGAGATGTCTTTAACAGAGAAAGAGGTGGAGTTCCCAGAAGCCACCAGAACCAGCAGCCACCCAGAATCAGCCTGCAAAGCACCCATGGGGGTGGCAGGGTGGGGTCTGGCTCTGATTCTTGGTTGGCTACTATTCTTGTTCTTCCCTAATCACAGGTCTTGCTCCTTGGTGTGATCCTGAATAACCCCCCCTGCTTCCTTGGACTCGGCTTTCTCCTCTGTCACATGCAGGGCTGCACCAGACATCCTCTAGGCCCTTCTTAACATGACTGGCTGTACTGAGATCACTCTGATCTAGAAGCCTGCTCTGATCTGTTCTAGAAGCCTTCCAGAAGCTTCTCTGCTGCTCCTTGGCACCTCCCATATTGTGTGTTTCGCCTAGGGCTCTAGTGAGGAGGATGTTCCTGTCCTGGAGACACATTGGTCAACCTTGTGGGCTCAAATTGTGGCAAGGACAGGAACAAAAAGAGCAATCCGTGAGGTTGTCTCAGTTATGCACCAGGAGAAAGAGTGTCACGGTGACCTGGTGCTCTGTCACCCTGGGCAAATAACCCCTCTTCTCTGGCTTCACATCTCCTCTGGCAGAGTCATTCCAGAATCCTCGGTGGCATATGATGCTGCTTTTGAGAAGGGCTCCTTAGGAATTTAGAACTTGCAATACAGGGAAGGTCAGCCTGGTTACCACTTCTCTGTCCTGGTGCCCAGGTATCCAAGCCCCAGGGGCTGATCTGAACAGTGACCCATTTCCCCTTGTTCACTCCCCCAGCCTGTCCCTCTGGGCACCCCGGTGCCTGTCCAGCAGTTGTCTCTGGACAACAAGAGCTGGGGATACAGCAGCCCCCCACTTTACTGGTGGCTTGCATCCACTCCCAGGCCCAGGGTCCTTGCAATCTAGACGTGCATCTTCCTTCCTAGAGACGGTGGTCTTCATTTCACAAGGAAGGTCCCTATTCTCAAGTAGATCCTGAGCAGGGGACATGAAGTCTTTCCAGAGGGGGCGGGGTGGCAGTTTGTTTTACTGACCGAGTGAGAAGGCCTGGGAGTTCCATTCTCCCTTTTGTGCTGCCTCTACAGCGGGCCCTGGGGGAGCAGAGGCTGGGCCGGTGCCCATCTCCTCTGCAGGCAGCAAGGTAAGCAGCAGTGAGCAGGCTGCATGAAGTTCCATGAGGACAGGAGGAGGAGCACTGGGACAGCTCCCTGTGCTCATGGAGGGCTCCATCTGGGTTTACCAGTCAACATCAGGGCTGTCCCTCCAGGGGGAACCTCTGAGAAGGTGGTAGACATCTGGGGACATGCCCTGTCTGTATCAGCCTGTGGTATGGAGGCCTCTTCCCATCCTCCTGAGCAAGCTTGGTCTCATGGTCACTCCAAAGCTGTGTTTCTGGGGTTGGGGCTCTGGGCCCACTGACCTTGTCACAGGTCCCTCTGTTCTGGACCCTGGCTGACAACCTGGAAAGTACATCGTGCCTCTCAACACTCTGTGCACCAGTCTTGCTGGCCTGCTGTCTTGTTATTGAGGCTTTTAACATCCACGCCACCAGCAATGACCCTTGGGAAGAGAAGGATGAGCATGTACATTACCTCTCCAGACTCCATGCTGGCTGGGCCGTGACCTCCCATCAGTTAAATCAGCTGCCAAATTGCAACAACACCAGCCTTGTCACAAGATCAGCTGCTCCTGGGCAGTCTCCTCCTCCACCACGTACATGCACTCGCTCTGAATTAGTTCTTCCTGACACGTGCAGCCCCTCAAATGCATGGACATGATTGGACTATGGTGCCCCCTGGAGTTGAGCTGAGCCCACTCTAATCTAGCCTTGCTGAGAGCTATGTCAGAAAGTTGCCGTGTGTGCGGTGGCTGGGGACTCTTGTTCTCTGAGCTGCAGGCAAGGGTGACTGGCAGGTGCTGATCTTCTCTTGGGTCCTAGAGGGGAGACTCTGTGCCCTATAGAAGCTGCCAAGGAGTGTTCAGGGTAACTCAGCGAGGCAGAGAGGATGCAGACTGTGGGCAGGAGGAACACTGAGGCTGTGGGGTCTAATCCTAGCTAGTTTTCAAGAATTTCTGAAGGTGCTGCCCTTGGCTGTCAGTCCTCACAGCAAGGACACCAAGGGAACCAAAGAGTTCCCGTACTTCCCAAGGCCTCTGGTGCCTGCGGATTGAGCATATGTGTGTACGTGCATGCAGGTGTGTGTGTGTGTGTGTGTGTGTGTGTAAGTACAAGCATCTCTGTGCTTGTTTACACATGGTGGACACACGTGGGCCCTGCCTCCTGAGCTCATGAATCCAGACTTTCTCCATTTCCTGGCCTGTCATTAGATGGGCACACAGCTAAGTCATGGTCCTCCATGATGTCTAAGTTGGTGCCAAGTACAGTTATATTTGACTTAGAAAAATGACATGTTTGTTTAGTCAGAACAAGCCATTTCCCGAGTATACTGGGTGTCTGAGAGACATGAATGTGTGTATATAATTAAAATAATCATCATATAAAAATACGATAATTTAACTTTAACTTTTTAAGCTTCTCCCCCTCCCACTCCCTGCCCTGTGTGTGTGTCGGGGGGTGGGGGTGCTGGGAATCAAACCCAGAGTTTTGTGCATGCAAGGCAAACATTCTAGCACTGAGCTACATCCCAAGCCCTCCCTTTAATTAATTATTTTTTTTTTACCACAGTCAAAAAATTCCTTTAACTTCTTATTTTGAGATACTTTTAGGCTTATAGAAAAGTTTCAAGAATAGCATAAAGACTTCCCATTTGTATTTCACTTTGATTTCCTAATTTTTAACTTTTTAGAATTCGTAACACTCTCATGAGGTGGGCATTTCTATCCCCACTGTATGTATGAGGGAAGGTGAGCCTCAGAGAGGATAGCAACTAACACATGGTCACACAGCAAATGAGTAGCAGAGCCAGGATTAAAATCCAGGCCTGTCAGACTTTAAAGTTGCATGCACCATGTATGTTAAGCGTAAGCGTGCAGAATTCTACTCTTTGTGCTCCAAGTGCTTCCTTTCTTGTATTTGGGATCTATTAGCAATGAATCATCTCAGAATCTGTTTGTGTTTATTTCACCTTCATTTTTGAAAAGACTTTTGCTGGGAGTAGAGCTCTGTGTCGATATTTTTCTTTTAGTACTTCAAAGATATTACTTCTTTTCTTATTTGCAGTTTCTGACAGTGTAACAGAGATTTTTCTTCTGTGTTTTCTCAGGTCTGTGGTTCAATATATTGTTATTTTTTGTTTCAACAGTCCATTATCTTTTAAGAGACTTAAATAAGAAGAGAAAAATCATCTGTATTTATCCATGTCATGACTGTTTCCTGTGTTCCCCATTCCTTTGTTTAGATCCACATCTCCATCTAGCACCATTTCACCTCTTCCTGAGGGACTTCCTGTAACATTATTGTCACTAGTCTGCTGGTGGTGAATTCTGTTAGCGTTTGTGTTTGAAAAAGCATTTTGTCTCTTTTTTTTTTTTTTAAAGATGTTGTTCCTGGATACAGAATTCTAGGCTGTTTCCTTCCTTCTTTCCTTTTTTGCTTTCAATACTTTACAAAACATTGCTTCCTTGTTTTGCTTTGTTCTGGCATCGGGGTTGAAGCCAGGGCCTTGCCCGTGGACCGGGTTGTACCCCAGCCTCTCCATCGTCTTCTTACTTGCATTGTTTCTGGGAGAAATCTGCTGTCTTCTTTCTTTGTTTCGCTGTACGTAATCTTTTTGTAATTTCTGCCTACTTTTATGATTTTCTTTTCTTTCTTTCTTTTTTTTTTTTTTGGTGCTTGGGATTGAACCCAGAGATACTTTGCCACTGAGCTATATCCCCAGTCCTTTTATTTATTATTTTTATTTATTATTTATGATTTTTCTCTTGTTCGCCAATTTTGTGCAATTTGATTATGCTGTGCCTCGGTGTAGTTGCTTTTGTTTCCTGTTCTTGAGGCTCATTAAACTTTTCTTGACCTGTGAGTTTATAGTTTTCCTCAAATTTGAGTGTTTTTCTGCTGCTATCCTCCTCTGCATGCTTTCCAGTTACATATATAGTAGACCACTGGACATTACTCTGCAGCTCACTGGGGTCCCCCAGTCATTTTTTATTCTTCTTTTCACTGTGTTTCATTTTAGATCATTTTTATTACTGCATCCAAGTTCATTGATCTTTTCCTCTGCAATGTCTAATCATCTCTGACATTGTAATTTTCACCTCTGATAGTTTGATTTGTATCTTTAAAAATATATTCCACGTCTCTACTTAAAAACTTTGAACATATGGAATGCAGTTATAATAACTGTTCCTTCAGTCTTTATCTGTTAATTTTAACATCTGTGTCGGTTTGGGTTTGGTTTCGGCTGATTATTGTTTTCTCCTCTTGATAGCTCTATTTCCTTGCTTTTTTGCATGGTTGATAATTTTTTTATTGGCTGCCAGACATGGCGAATTTTGCCATGTGGAATACTGAATAGTGTTGCATTCCTATAAATATTCTGAATATTTCTTAACTGAGACCAGAGTCATGCTCAGTGTGTGGCTACTTTGAGCACAGCCCTTCTGAGGACTCCCCAAATGTCCCATGAGCGACAAGACATTCCATCTGGCTGGTGGGGACAGGCAGTCTCTAGCCTCATGGGGGCCCAGGCAGTTTGCTATGATCCGTCTGGGTGGCCAGTCCCCAGTCCCAGCTAGTTTCCACTACACACTGGCTGTCCAGTGCTCAGCTGAAGACTTGAAGCAGACCTCACACACCGCAGCTCTCTCTGGGGGTCTCCCTCCTCTCTGGCACCCTGACTTGTAAATCTAGTTGCTTTGTTTCCTTCAGACTCAGCTCCATCTCTTCATCCTAGGAGGTCCACCAGGTTCCACCTGGCTTGATAAACATCTGTCACTGTCCTAGAGAGCATCTAAGTGGCTTGAAACTTTCTCAAGGCAGCCATCTTGGGGGCTCACCTCTTTTGCCTCATGTCTTTCTGGGGCCGTGATTATCTAATGTCTGTTGTCTTGAAAATCATTGTTTTTTTTTAACATTTTGTCTGTCTTTTAGGTAGGAGGATAAAAATCTGTTCCCTATTACTCCATTTTTTTTTGCTTTTGTTTTTTTTTTTTTTTTGAACTAGGGATTGAACCCAAGGACATTTAACTACTGGGCAACATCCCAAGCCTGTTTTATGTTTTATTTAGAGACAGGGTCTCGCTAAAATGCTTAGAGCCTTGCTAAGTTGCTGAAGGTGGCTTTGAATTCTCGATCCTACTGCCTTAGCCTCCCAAGCCACTGGGATTACAGGTGTGCGCCACTGCGCCTGGCCTGTTACTCCATCTTAATCAGAAGCTAATGTCTCAGTCCTTGTTACACATTCATTCATAGGTTTGTAGGAAGACTGGTCTGAGCCCATGACTCTGAAGACTGTCTTGATCAGGCAGTTGTTACATGGTCCGCTCACCAGCCTTGATTTTCATCAGTGAACTTCATCCAGTTAATTATATGAACACATATATTTGCTCTTTGAGTGGCCACACAATTTCTGTACCCCATATTCTTTGTTGAGAACTGCCCAGTTCTTATAAGCTCAGTATTAGCAACTGGTGTGGTTTTATCTCAGGAAGACAGTAGTCCCCCTTGTCTGAGGTCTTGCTGCTTCTATTTTAGTTACCTGTGGTCAACAACAAAGAAGGGTGGCTACAATACATGAAGATGTTTTGAGCAGGGGCATATTCATATAACTTTTATTAAGTGTAATGTTAAAATTACACTATGAAAAAAAATTTTAAAAAAATAAAAATAAAAAAATTACACTATGATATTATTGGTTCTTAATCTCTTAGTGTGTCTAACTTAGAAATTAAACATGATCCTTGGTATGTATGTATAGAAAAAAAGCACAGTATGCATAAAATTCAGAGCTACCCGTGGTTCAGGCATCCACTGAGAGCCATGGATTATTCTGTGTAGATAAGGGGGGATATTGTACTGTGAATCTTACAGTTGGGCACGCTGTTCTTTTCCACTTGGACTGCCCGGGAACTCAGGCGGTTTCTCAGTCTGGGAAGGATGTTGCAAGGTGCACTTCTGTAAACAAACTTGGCTCCACATTCTCCTCTTGGTTTACCTAACCGTTGTTACATAGAATTTGTAGTTACAAGAGAGATTTAATCTCCCTCAGTTCAGCTGATTTGAGCAAGCAGTGAATGATTTGAGGAATGATTCACAGAGTGAGGCCCTGAGAAGTCAGAGAACCAGGCTTGGAGCAGCAGCCTGAGTCCTACAGGACTGGTCTTGGAGAGGCTCAGTTCCTACACTGAGTACTGGCAGGTATCAGAGCCAAACCCACAGCATGGCTATCTCTGAGTGCAGAATCCAGAGCGGGGGCGGGGGGGGGGGCAAGGGG
>NW_026000240.1:29429785-29590693 GCF_001458135.2 Marmota marmota marmota
GGGTTCTGTCCCACTAGATTTACGTCAATCCTATCAGGTAGAATAATTTTGGGGAGCGGGGTACCAGGGATTGAACTCAGAGGCACTTGACCACTGAGCCACATCCCAGGCCCTATTTTGTTTTTTATTTAGAGAGAAGGTCTCACTGAGTTGCTTAGTGCTTTGCTAATTTTCTGAGGCTGGCTTTGAACTCATGATCCTCCTGACTCAGCCTCCTCAGCTGCTGGGATTACAGACATACACCACCGTGGCTGGCTCAGGTGGAATCTTAATGAGAGCACCAGCTTCAAGAAACCTGTCATGTGCCTATAACGTGCTGCAAGGAAGAAAAACTCCTACACTGGGGAGGGTGGTCTTACACCTCCCCAGGGTCATGGGGTCATTTAGAGGAACTGGAGCCTGTTCAACATTGTTATTGGTGGGTGGCTCTGATATTATGACACTATTTTAAACAATCATGTATCCAAGTCCAAATTTCATAAGTCATCCGCAATCCTTTTTTTGAGGTACAGGGAGAATTTGCTCAGGCAGTTAAATAAGGACAGATATTCTCTGTGCACAGCAGTCACAGGCTGAAGAGCACAGCTGCTCCGTGCATGCCAGGGCTCTTGTCCCCCCCCCCCACCTGCCTGCTGTAGCAGATAGCTGGGGCACTGTCTGTGGGCTCCAGGCTGGGCGAGGGGCAAAAGTGACAAGGGTTAGTGAGGCGCAAGGATCAGAGGATCCTACCTACAGCTGGAAGGAACCCTTTCTTGGTACTTTGATCCTGCAGAGCAGCGCTTCAGGCTTGGTGAGCACCTGTCCTCAGTCTGTAAAGCACCTTAAAGACCATGGAACCCAACCTCATTGGAGGCCCGGCCTCTGAGCCTAGTTAGAGCCAGGATGTTCGTGGGTGGGCACATCCCCCTCATTCTTTGATCATTTAAAGAGTAGCTCTGGCCACTTCCCCTGCTGGCCCCTGGCCAGCCCGATGATTAAGCAATTCACCGTTCAGTCATGGAACCGCTCTTATTCCAGGTGCCTTCCTCAGCCCCAGGCTCCTGCTCTGAACATTTCTTTAGGAATGCCCCAAAGCTCCAACGGGCCAACCCGATTCTGGGGCAGAGCCTTTTTGTCACAATGAGTAGCAGATGAGCACTGTGGCCTTATGCTGGAGACCCGCCTTCAGGCACACTTGTCCTGTATTTCCATTTCATGACCTCTCTTCCTTAGCCCTCAACAGTCTGCTGTCCCCTGTACCTTCTGTCCCCAAGACATCACCATCTTTCCCATTAACTGACTTCTGTGCCTGCCCTTTCCTTGGCCCAAATTAGGTGTCCTGGTTTCAGGTGTAAAAAGTCGGAGCCGGTATCTCCAGATCATTCCCTGACTTGGAACTGGGAAAGCATTAGGGCCCCTAGACCCCTTGCTGGGCCTAGCCTGACATTGAAGTTGGGGAGGACTCTTAGAGTTAGGGAGTAGGATGCACCCTCTAGATGATAGGCCCCACAGTCTTTAGTCCTCACAGCAGACTTGGCCAGGGCAGCTAGGGAAACAGATCTTCCCCCGTACCTTGAGAGTCTGCTTTGGGCTTTGGCCTGGGCAGGGATGGTTTGCAGTGTCCTGAGATCCTATGGGGCCATGGGGAAGAAGGAGCTGAGGCCAAGGCCAGACGTGTCAATATCTGTGAAATCCACCCTTTTAGATTCTGCAAGTGAGATCATGTAGTGTTTGTCTTCCTGTCTGGCAGAGTAGATCACCACACAAACAGGTAACCGAGTGAGGCAGTGAATATGCTATTAGCTTGACTGTGGTTGCCTTCACAGAGCACATGCCTGTCCACATCTGTCTACCTGCATATCACAGCATCACCTGGTACATCACCCGGGCCTCTCCCAGCCCAGGCCTGCTGCCAGCTTGTTTCCCTGGAACTTGCCTCGTTCTGCTGAAGGTAGAGACTCTGGGAAAAGAAGCAGGAGGCGGCCAAGGTGTTGGGATGGGTGGGAAGGGACACTGAGACTGAATCTTCCAGTCCCATCCGGGTCACCATGCCGAGCCCCAGCTGTGGTACCCTGTGAGGCCGCTGGGCCTGGGTGAAGGTGATTGGGTGGACACCTGGGGGACTGACTATACTGAGTCCCCTGCAGGCTCTTGATGATGCCCGTAGTTGTCTTAAGTGTCCTGGTCCCAAGGGACCTTTACGTCCTATTTCACCCTTCCTTTTCCTGCCCTCATCTTTCTATTGGTTGAATCATGGGCTGCTCTGCGGAATGGGTTTTTCTGGACCCAGGTCCTGCTCCTTCTTGCTCGGATGGGAATGCTGAGGCCCCGAGGGAGCTGTGGTGGGATCGAGACCTACAGCAGGCAGGGGGCAGATAGGAGGCCAGAGCTGCCTTCTGCAGGCTCAGGCTCCCCCTTTCCCAGCAGGTGGGAGACAGCAAGAGATAACCCGGAATGGCCTGCCGTTTTTCCCACCTGGGCAGGTTTGCAGGGTCACTGTGCTTGGATAGAGAAGATGGGGGTGGGTGGGGGCCAGTGAAGAGGAGACCCAGTGGGGAAGCAGGAGGGTCAGGCCTGGGTCAGGCTGGTGCAGGAGAACTGGCCTAGGCTAGAGCTCCGCCCACTCCGTCCCTGCAGGGCCCGCCCTCCTTCTCCTTCCTTCCCTCCAGCTTCCCTGTACCATCTTCTCTGGGTCCCTGGTTGAGAGGCCCAGGCGGCTGAGCATCCTTTGGCAGAGGGAATTAACACACTTAATTAAAGTGTCCAATGAAGAGCTTTGCCTATTTCTTAATTACCGGCAGAGTCTTTGGGGGGATGGTTGGAAATGGGATTTTTCACCTGTTTCCTCATTTATAGTGAGCCAGCCAGGCCCTGGGGGCTCAGGTGGGAGCTGGCAAAACTGCCTTTCTGAGCAGCAGGGCGGCGGGGTGGAATGTGCAGGGGGAGCCTGGCCCCAGGCTTATCTGCTTCTTGGGAAGGAGGGGGCTGGAGTTTCTGCTTTGTGAATACAGAGCGAACGATCAGATCGGGAGCAAGACTTGGGCAGGGGTAGCTGGTGTCTCCACCCGTTGGATGTCATCACAGGATTGGGCACCGTGCACCTCATGCTCAGCAGATAACTGGGGACTTTGTGAGTGGAAGTTGCAGGCGAGAGTGGTGGAGGCCTCTCCTGAGGCTGCTGTAGAGGACGACGACACTGGTCAGGATGGCCTGTCCTGCGGGCAGCGGGGCCAGAGCCAAGCCCTGAGCAGACTCTCCCCAGCACCCACAGCCTTTCCCACCTGTGTCCTGGAAACTGAGCTGATGGGAGGACTGAGTCTGCTGTGCCCCTCCAGGGTTAGGTGGCTGGGCTGTGGGGAAGCGCACTTGCCTTTTCAGCCCCGGGGCCACCTTCTGACACTGCAGAAGCCCTCTGATGGGGGGAGGGGTTGTGGGTCGAGGATGCAGAGACCCTCTCCCCTGAATGGAGCCTGCTCTCCTTAAAAACACCAGCATCTAAGAGGCAGGCAGTGCAGCAAAGCAACTTGGCTTAGAAATGGCGATGAGGTATACCAGGTCCTTCCTGCCTGCCCCTGCCCCTGCCCCTGCCCCAGGCCCCACCTCTGTGGACCCTCAGGAGGACCAGGCAGAATCCCACCATCTGTCTGGGAGCACCACAGAGCTGGTGTGGGTGGTAGTGAACCTGAGACTCAGAGCAGACTGCAGGCCAAGACTTTGGCTTGGCTGGCGAGGGCCCCCCCAAGAGGGTGCACACCCTCTGCCAGGCTTGGCAAACCCTCCATGAGGTCTCCAGCTGATTTCTTATGCTCTGCCTCACGCTCTGGCCCTACCAACCATCTCTCCACCCACACCCACACCTGCTGTGGAAGTGACAGGGAGGAGAAGTGTACTTCGTGAAGAGAGGCAGTGTCAGAGCAGATGTTTGGGAACTCAGTACCTACTCAGCCCTCAGCCTGTGACCTGGACACAAGCCATGCCAGGGAGAACTCATGGAAACAGACTCCCAAGCACTGGGTCAAGCTGGCTTCACATGACAGGCACACGCAGAAGTGTGGGTAAATGTGTGTGTGCAGAGGACACCTCAGCCTTCCATCCGGGGCTCCGCCCACTCCCTCCCTGGGAGCATTTTCCCCTCTGATCCTGTCTCCACCAATCACATCCAGCCCCGCTGCCACCTCCTTCAGAAGGCTGCTGAGATTCCCCCAGCAGGGAGCAGCTCTTCTCTTTTGTGGGCTTCCCAGCAGCACAGGGGCATTTTAGGTGTTTGCGTCTGAAGCCGCACCACACTGGCCAAGGGCACCTTGGGAGCAGTGGTGCATCTGTGCCCAGTATGGACCTGGCACAGAGGAAGCCCACAGTGGGTGTTTGCTGAGTGGGTAGAGAGCCTCACCGTCCTCTGTAGCGACTTCCAAGCCATCACCAAAATATAAAAAAAATCTGTTTACCTGGAACCTGCCACAGAGATGGGGTCGGGGGCCCATGAAATGCTGATGGAGTGAGTGGGCCCCCAAGGTGAAGTCCAGGTGGACGCTTGGAGCTGATCGTAAAGGGCCAGCACTCAGTCCACCCTCCACTGGGGAAATCTCCGCAGGGTGTGGGACCGAGCTCCTCTGGATAGCCCACAGGTGTCACAAGAACTGGCCTGGCTTAAAAAAAAAAAAAAGAATTAAAAGAACAAAATATTTTCATGGAAAATAAACTTAGATCCTTCACTCATGGGATTGGATAACTTCTTTCCCCCTGAAAACAGTGCAGGTGTTTGTGCTTTGGTCTGGTGATTTTAAAGGTTTACACGGGTGACCTGAGTCTGTGGTGATTGCTTGGTGTTTGCACCCCGTCCAGTTGGCTGAAGCTCATGTGCTGGCAGGTGACAGAGAGACATCCTGGGTGCTGCTTCTCAGACTCAGAATGCCTCAGGGTCCTGGCAGCCTCCTCTGCTCACTTTCTCCCCACCCCACTGCCTCTGCCTTGCAATCCCCCATCTCTCACCAGACTCCTGTTCCCAGGCTGGCCCTGTAAGCCACTTTTCCATTGCAATGTAGATTTCTTTCTAAACTCAGGTCTGTTGCTCTGATTATCTAATGATGTTTATCAAACCGTCCCCAAACCCAGTGGCTCAGGGCAAAGAGAATATTATGGATTCACAATTGGAGCAGGGCAGGGACAGCATGTGCCTGTTCCCTGTGGCATCAAAGGCAGCTGGCAGGTCAGGGGTGGAGTCCCCTGAGGGCTAGCTTACTGGCAGGTTTGCTGACTGATGCTGGCTACTGGCTGGGGTTCTGTTTTCTTGCCACAAGGGCACCTCCATATGGTCTCCCTCAGGTATGCTGCCTACCTTGGTCTTCCTCGCAGGTGATGCCGGTCTAAGGCCAGTTCCAGAATGTGAAAGCCAGAGCCTGCTCCCGGCAGAAACTGTGCTGCCTTTTCCAACCCAGCCTTGGGAGTCACACGGTGCCGTTTCTGCCATCTGAAGGGGCCCATCCAGATGCCCCCCGTGGAGTGTCAGGGTTGCACTGTGAGAGCTCGTGGGGGTGGGACGCTGTGTGGGCCTATTGTGGAAATGATGAGCCGCCCCACCTGTCCACATCAGCCTCTGCTCAAGACCCTTCTGGAGTGGCCACTGCCTTCCTTGGCCCCCGAACCCGTGCTCCTCCATGGGTCCACCCTGTCCTGCGCCATCTGTTCCTGCCCCCAGAGACCTTGCCTCTCCCTGTTGACCCCACCTCCCTCCACAGCTGGCCCCAGAGATGGGTTTTGGTTTAAATCAACCGTCCAGCCACGTGGAGCTTCCCCAGCTGCCCACCCCCTCCCTCCTCACTTGGGCTCCATTTTCCCTAAGACACAAGTTCAGTCCAGGGGGGTCTCCAGGGTCACTGACTCACAGCCTCCTCTTGGAAGCCTTGTCTGTTGGGTCACACCGTTCTCCGCCTGGGGTGGCCCTGCTCCCTACCCCCACCTGCAGCCTTGCTGGCAGCCCAGCCCCAGTCTCTGTAGAAGGCTGCTGTGCTCTTCTCAGACCTTTGCACGAACCAGCAGCACAACCTCCTGTGGATGAGGCATCTGTTTTGGTGTCAGATCTGCATGCCTGGCCCTGTGACCTTGGGGATTATAGCTCATTGGATCGTGATGAGGATTAAATGAGGAAACCTAAGAAAAAGTGCCAAATTCCTCACCTGTCGCCTGGCGTTAAGTGGAGGCTCAGCTAGTGTTGGAGGTCCCTTTCCTTCTTTCTGCTCCTGGTAAATGCTCAGTAGTGAATTTTCTCACCCTCCTTTGGTTGGAAGAGGAAAAAAAAAAAAAACCCTCCCTGCTTAATCATGTGGGACTAAACTACCAGAAGATTATAAGAACATTGCTGAGCCATGAGGAGCTGGGGGTGGAGGTGGGGGGCTCAGTAATGATCTGCCTGCTTATTTTTAATAAAATCCTGCCAGCAGAGCCGAATCTTTGCCCTGGGCAAATGCTCCGCTTTGCAGCAACGGTGTTGGTGAGCTGTTAGAAGACAGGGTGACCTTGAGGACTGAGCTGGGCAGGGAGGAAGGTTTCTGCAGCTGTTGGAGGCGGGAGATCACAGGAGTGGCTCCTGCCTCGCTCACCTGCCCACCTGTCCTGGTGGAATGCCAAGTGCCACCCCTTCCTAGGCCCCCCTTGGCTATGGCCACTGTTGGTGCCTGCTCAGGTGACTGCTCTGCCTATCCTGCTAACCCCCATGAAAAGACAGGGAGTGGACAGGCCAGTGGATGTGCAAGGTGTCTATTTTAAGTTTCTAGCACCTTCTACCCAGGACAATTGCTGAAGGCAAGAATGGGGTAAGGAAGAAGTCCTGCCTCTAAGAGGAAGAGGAGTTTGGCACAGGGCAGCCCCTTGATCTGTTCTGCTCCTTGATGAGAGGCCATGACAGGGCTCGGCAGAGGTGGACCAGAGAGTGCTTTTCAATAATCTCTGCCCAGGTCTAGGAAGTGTCCCAGAGACCGGCAGCCAAGGACACCTTTCCTTGCACTTCATGTCCAAATGTTGCCCATGTTTTGCTCAAAAGAGCTGGTCAGTCCCCCGCAAACTGGTCGCCTAGGAGCCTCAGAGTTCAAGGTCAAGGCAGAGGCCCTGAAGTCCCAGACTTGCTCAAGGTGGGGGCTGAGGCAGGACCCACCAATCAGAAGTGCATATGTGTGTCCCAGAGGGCCATGGAAGGCTGGGAAGGAGGAGAAGGTGGGCTGAGCACATCTCAAACTATCCCCAAGCAGAGGGACTGGTTTGGGGGAGGGGCCAGTCCATCTCTCCTGGATGTAGGGGATGGATGGGGGGTAGGGGGTGACCAGGGCACATCTGTGGGCCTCAAAGGCTCCATTCTAACTAGCAGTGCACTTTGGAGAGGAGGAGGACGGGCTGGGTTGGTGGGTGAAGTGCAGATGGGAGAGCCTCAGGGGACCTTGGGCACAGTGTAATGTCATTTGGGGAGATCTAAATAGCCAAGCCACGCTGACAGTTTGAGACAGGGTTCTGAGCTACATTGTCCTGGCTGTGTGGAGAGTGGAGAGCGACCTCGGAGGGAGAAGAAGAAAGTTTCTGCTCTTAGAAACAGGAAACAGGCCTGTGGAGTAGTGTCAAGCAAGAAGGAGCCGCTCTGTGCTGGGTCTCCCCTATTTACACTGCTCACTCTCACTTCCTGAACCCTCCAGGGTGCCTCAGTTCCTAGTTTCTGACCAGTCCCAAGAAAAAGAAGCCTTGGCTTAATTGGGGCCGTTCCTGGAGCTCCATGACATTCATAGTGGTGGCAGTAATGAACCTTCAGGGTTCTGAAACCCAGCCTGGCCACGGATGCCTGGGCCGGGAGCATCCCAGCCCCTCTCAGCTCTGACCCTGCTCCAGTGGCTGTCAATGTACTTCCCCTGCTATAAACTGAGGATGCCTCAAGTACCTGCTCAGAGCTGAGGGCAGCTAGAAGGTGCCTAGAAGAGGTGGCTTAACCCCCAGCTACATGTGTCCAGGGGGCAGGGGCCACGTCTCTTTTATGTGTTGCTGCCGTGTAAGTCTGTGTCTGGCACGGTGCCTAGCGTGTAGCTGGAACATGCTCCATAAAGACTGGGTTCACATGTCGCATGTTGCAGATGCCCATACATATCGACACTGGCCAGGACCAAAGTTCCTCCTGCATAGTCCCAGTAAACAACTTTTCTCCTTCACTCAAACTTGATCCTGCCAGCCGGTACTAATCCATAGCTGCCGTCACAAGAATGGGCTGCTCAGCATTAGAGGGGATTGCAGGGATTTAAAATTCTCGACAACTCCATGAACTTCCTGTTTCTTTAGTGGCTTTGGGGGATTCCACTGACCGTCCTGTCTCCCTACTCATTTACTCCAGGGAAGAACCTCTGTGGGGAGAAGGAGCATCCCACCTGTCTCCCCACCTGGCTCCCTGAAGCTCACTCTTTTTCCCTGGGGTGTGAGACCCCGTCACTGCCTAGGGGACTTGCCTTGGGCCCTGGGATCCTGATGAGGTGGGAACTTTCCACTGCCTCTCATAAGGGAGGATACTATGCTTTTTCTGTTTCTCCCTGCCCCTCGCTAGCTCAGGGATGCTCCACTTTTCTAAAACTCGGTGGGCCCCTTAGTAGTTCCCAGCCAGCTCCACCTGTGGCCTCAGGGACGATGCCCAATGTGTGTGAAGCCCCCCACTTCTCACCTTCTTGTAAAATTGAAGGGAAGATTTAAAGCCATTTTTGGAAAGCTCTTTCTAGCCAAATTTCTATCAGAAGTTCCCAGGGCCATTTCTGGGGGAAATGGGAAGAGCTTTGGGGTGCATTACTGCGCATCCCAGAGATGTTCTTCCAGAAGTATGGCCATTCTGACCCCAGCTGGTATCTGGTAACTCATTTCTGACAATAGCGACCCAGTGTTGGCCTCAGACTCTAAGGACCCAAATCTCTAGAACTGCCCTCACTTCAGTCACCAAATGAGGTTCCCAAAACATCTATGCTTTTGACCAAGGAACTACAAATTCAGGGTTTTCCCAGTACCCCTCAGGTTCAATAATTTGCTGAACAACAAAGGACTCAGGATGGCACTCTACTTATGATTACAGTTTTATTAAAGGCTATAAATCAAGACCAACCAGATAAAAGAGCACAGAGGGCAAGGTCTGAGAGTGTCCCTAATGCAGAGACTCAGAACCTGTCACCCCCACCCCCACCCCAGGCACACAGTGCATCCACCAACAAGGAAGTGCCACAGGGCTGTCCAGAGTTTCACTGGGTTTTATTGTGTAGGCATGATTGACTGAGCACTGGCCATGGCATTGAAGTCAGTCACCAGCCTCTCTCCCTTCCCTGGAGGTAGGACTGGCTCCAGTTCCCAACTCCTAATCACAGGGTTAACAGTCCTACCCTGAGGTCCTCCAGGGCCACTTATCAGTCACCTCATTAGCATCAACTCCTGGGATGGAAGTGGGGCCAGGAATGAAAAAACGACACTCTTATTACTCAGGGAATTCCAAGCCTTTTGAGTCTCTTCTCAGGAACCAGGGATAAAGACAAGTCAAATTCTTTATCAAACAACAATGGTGGTTGTATGCCCCCCACACCCCCACCATCATTATAGTCTGGAAACTGCCTCAGCTATTCAGTTCCCTGCCATTTTTAAGCATTTCCTATGTGCTTTGTACTTCTGATGTCTGTGATATTATTATATCAATTTTTAAAATGAGGTCCTCAAGGTGTCACCTTAAGGTGACAGAAAGTATTCAGATAAGATTTGGACTCAAATAACCAATTCTGGGCAAAGTTCAGTCTTCCAAACACAAGCCTATCACATGCTTCTTCTGGCCAGAGACCGCTGTCTTTCCCTGGGCAAGTCCTGACCATTGAGAGATGATGGGACTCATCTGTTATACTCCTGAGGCTTCAAAACTGGGGCCCTGTTGGGTTGCCCCGCTCCATCATGGCGATGGCCATCCCTGCCCTGCCTATGGAAGCCCTGCTGGGACATGGGCGGTGCAGAGTGGAGAGCTCTTGGCTACACTCCCTTGCTTTCCCCATCAGGGTTACCTGCAGGGTTACCACAGAAAGGGCCCTGTGCCAGCTCAGCCAGGCTGGTGCCCTCTGAGCCTCCCAGGACCAGGACAGAGCCATGGTGGGACAGTATGGGGAAGTAGTCCATGCAGGGCTTGAGCTAACAAATGTCCCTTTACCACGCTTCTTCCCCTCCCAGATGGCTAAAAATGCAGCAGTTGGCATTTCTGCCACCGCCAGGCCCCAGGGCACCTGCTTAGGGTTAGGTCAAAAGCCAAACCCTGTGGTTTGGGAAATTAGCCACATTTGTGGGACTCTCAGGAGACACCCCGGCTTCTCTCGGCCCTACCTGCATGCTCAGTTGGGATGTCACCACCGGCGTTTGCACTTGCAGATGTGTGGGTGAGTCTGCACTTGTCACAGTGCCTGGGGATCCATCCTCTTGGCATTTGCCTATCAGGGTCCAGGGATGCCAGAGATCCTTCGCTGAGCTGGATGGTCAGGCACATGCTAGGGAGGAAGACCCTGGGAAATGGCCCACTGCCCCTGGTCTCTGGAAAGCCCTCTTTCCCACCGACACCCAGGCTGAATGAGTGGGAACGAAAGAGCAGGATTCCATGACCTCTGACCAGCCACAAGGTGAGAAGTGCAGGTGGACACAGGCAGGTGTAAGGAGCAGCTTGTTTGTTCCACTTGCTCTGATTCTTTGGATATTGCATCATTCGGGCCCTCTGGGTCAAGGAAACCTGGGTCTGGGTAGTGGGAATTCATGGAGCACTGGGTGGCCTCTTTGCCTGGCAGGAACTGCCCTGCAGCCCCACCTGTCATAAACACTTGCCACCCCACCTCAAGGTCCCTCCCTGAGACCAGCCTCCCACTTTGGTGTGTCTGCAACTCAGCGTCCCCTCTGGGCTTTTTGACTTGTGACCTGTTTTGTACGATGAGTTTGAAGACCTTGGCTGCTCGGCTCTGCTTATGGCTGAACAACTCTCTTCTTGTTGTTTTGCAGTCGGAAAGACGTCTCTGATCACGAGGTTCATGTATGACAGCTTCGACAACACATACCAGGTGAGGTCCTGGAGGCCCGCCTCCACCCCGCCCACCCCTCATCGGTGTCCGTGGCCGAGTGACCACAGCCAGCCTCTCTCCAGGGCTTGCTGAGCTGAGATCAGAGTGGGATGGCCCCAGGTTCCTGGGGTATCTGTTTGCTTTGGAGGAGCTTCCCCGCTGGGTATTGGTCCCCAGCCTAGTAAAGATTTTTCTGAAAAGTCTAGATCTCAGAAAGGAAATGTTTTCCAGAGAGAAATCTTAAACACAGAGAGGGGACACATTTCAGTCTGGGTGCTCTCAGCCTTCACAGACAGGCTGAGCCATTACAGTGTCTGGATACTTAAAGGGGCAGTCAGGTGGAAGAGGAGCCAGCCAAAATATGGGAGGGGTGGAATGCGGAGCTTTAGGAGAGTTTGCTTCTCCTTGTGTAGTTGTGTTTTCTGGGGCCTTCCATGCACACACTCCGGACCTTTCTCACACATACGTGCACATACTACCACCCCTAGACCTCTCCTGCACATTTAGCCTTCCACACACACCTTCTCTCACACACCACCTTAATACACACACATGCATATGCACACACATACATTCACTCCAACACACACACACACACACACACACACACACCATTGCTAAAGCCCTTCCTTTCTGGAAAGGCTTGTGTGGTGGCCCTGCCCCGCCCTATGTGGGCAGAAGGTTGAATGGCATGACCTCTGGGGCTCTTGGCTCTGGAATGGTGTTCTGAGGTCAACCACAGGCTGACAGGTGGCTCAAAAGCTGAGCAATTGAGGACAGTAGTAACCTTGCCTAGCATCCCTGGTGAGAAGAGGTTTGCACAAGTGGTTCTCTTGCAACCACAGCTTTTTGCAAAAGGCCTCAAACTTAATCATTTATACTATTTTTAGGCTGGGGGGACACTGTTTTCTTCCTTAGGATAGAAACAAATAGTAATGCATTTCTCTAAGCTAATGGGCTTTGTGGGATACTAATTCCAAGAAATGTTAGTAGGTGTTGCTTGGAAAAAAAAAAAAAAAAACAAGGAGGGTGGTGGCTCAGAGCTTGTGTGGAGCTGGGAACTCCAGGGAGCAGGAGTGACTGCCTGCTGCAGGACTTCTCAAGATCTTTCCTTCCTCAGTGTGTGCTTTGATTTGCTGAAAGCAAATGTGATTAGGTGTTTGATCATGGAATCCCTTTATCATCGAGTTCTCAAGGACAAATATCTATAGACTCACGGGGTACTGCTGTTCTAAGAATGTCCTTCCCTATTGCTGACCTTACAGAGGGTGCAGAGTAGTTCTGTGCTGCTTTTTAGGCTGCCTGTCCCTCTGGACCAGTCCTTCTTGCCTCAGATACCCTCAGAGAGACCCTGTCTGCCTCCCTATTTACTTGTGTTCTGCTGTGGTCTGAGACACTGGATCACCATGGACCAAGTAGAAATTGACCTTGGTGAAGAACAGGAAGGTTGGGGAAAGAGGTCCTGAGTGACACACAGCCCTAGGCCAGGGCTTTGGTGTTGGCCCCATAGTCACATCCTCCCTGGGGCAGGGCTTTTTACCCCATGGGCTCCCAGGATTCTCTCTGGTTCATAAGGGGGCTTCTCCTGCATCAGAGGGGATACCCTATCTAACAGGCTCCTTCAAAGTCTGACTTGGTACTGTGTGTGCATGTGCACACATATTTGTATGATCTCATATATTGTTGTATATTTTTAATATTAAGTTACTTAGCATACCTCCTGTTAGCATCCCATTGAGAACAATGAGATTTGGGTCTGCTTGGTGTTTTGGGCAGTGGTGGGCAGAACTTCTGCGCTCTTACCCCAGGCTCTGTCTCCAGGCCACCCCATTACTTTCTTGTACCCATTATTGTCAAGTATCTATAGTTGGGCAGCCCACTACCTGCAGCTCGGTGGCCTCTCTGCTTGACACTCCCTGACAGTGGCACTGTCACCCCCCCCACACACACCATGGCTGTCACTGCTAAAATGCTCTTTCCACTCCCTTCCTGTCCGCTGTGAGTGTTCTGACTCACGTGGCTGAGAGCAAATGCTTGCTGAGCAGCGAGGCTTGCCATGCTCCGCTTGCCACCCTGACCCTACTTGTCCCATGGCTAACTCAACCTCCTGACTCTAGGGCGGCTCCTCTGTGCTTCCGGCCTGGTGGAAGCCAGGATGCCCTTGGAGCACCACTGTATTGCCAGGCCCAGGAGAGGGCCTGGCCATAGATGGTGTCACAGATGACAGGGGCACAGAGCTGGCTTGAAGAGACGCTTCCTGTCTGGGTTTTTAGACCTCATCAGACTGAGAGGCCCTGAGGCCTCACTCAATGTCAGGGCAAGAAAGACAAGAGAAATCCCAGGGAGACAACCGCCCTCTCCATTGTAGGGCTTTCTGACTTATTTTTTTCTCTGGCGCAGGTGGAATCCTTTCCTAACATCCTTTAAAATGGTAATTAGGCTGGGAAGCTGGGCCCCAGCTCTGCACACACAGGCTGGTTTTAATGAATCCTCCTGAGATGGGAGAGGCCTGTTATTTTATTTTGTTTGTCTCAGTGTGGTAGCGGAGGTGTATGGGAAGTAGACAGGACCCCCAAGGGCTTTGGGGGATGAACTTAACCTCCTCCCAATTTGTGCCCCTAAATGGTGACACCCCCATCATCCCCCACAACAACAGTCCCTGATTGTGCTCCTCTGAGTCTCCTGCCTCTTCCAGACCATGGACTCCCTGCGGTGGCCACAGAGCTCCCCTACCCCACCTCTGGGCACTGACTGGCCTCTCATCAGACAAACTGCACCTCCTCTACAAGGTGGGGTCACGCACATGCATACATGCAGACGCACACACATGTGCACACATGGACACCCAGCACCTGGGTCCTGACATCTGGTGGCCCTCCCTAAATACTACTTCTTCGGTCTGCATACCTTCCTGCCTCCAGCCAGTGGCTGCAGCGAATCCTCCTTGTCTCCCCACCTGCTCCCAGCCTCCTCTCCGGGAAGCATCCATCCCCACCTTGTCTGCAACTCCTCACACCCAAGGGACCCCGCCACTAGCCCGATTCACCCAGCACTCTTCACGCTGAGGTGCTAATGTGGAAGGGGAGGGTGAGCAGGATGGTACCCGGGTGACGGCAGTGGTGTCTGCTGTGAGCACTGTGACTACTCAGGGGCAGCTCACGCCTGCCCTGGGCAGCTGAGTGGCCCTGTCCCTGGCTTTCATCATGGCACCTGCCTGGGTTCTGGCTCCTAGCAGATCTGCAGCTGGACATGGCCCTGGATGTGCATCCCAGGTTACCCTGAAAGAATATCAGTGATGTCAACACAAAGAAGACGGAGTCCAAATGAATAAGGGTCCAGCAACCAAGATGTTTGAAAGTGGCTTCTTGGGGCCACCTGTGAGAGGCTGGGGAGAACGTGGACTCCAAACACCCTAAGAACTGATGAGTTTCCTGGAACAGAATGTAGAGAAGGGGTGAAATGCCACTCGAGAGGCCTTGATAGAACCCGAGATACTAGCTGTTTGCATGTGATGTCCAGGTAATCACCCCAGCACCCTGGGGAGACAGCAACAGGACCTTACCACATTCCAGGAAGTCAGAGTGAGGGGCACACAAAGGAAAAGGACTCAGCGTGTCCCTTGACACACTCTAGCTCTTTTGTCTCCTTTAAAAGGAGGCATTCAGGCCCTGAGTTCACTTGCATCATGCACGCAAGGAGGCCAACAGAGGAGGCCCGGGTTCCAATCCCAGGTCTGTCACGAAACTGGGAGTCTCTGGCCAAGCCCTTCAGTTTCTTAGAATTGCATTTTTTAACCTGGAAATTGAGTGGCCTTTTACCTCCACATCATCCAGACCAGTGGCCTCAAAACTGTAAAAGTAGGATTGTGGTTATTTTATTTGTGCAATACTAGGGATTGAACCCAGAGCCTTGCACGGGCAAGGCAAGTGCTCTAACACCAAGCTATATCCATAACGGGAATATGGTTAATTTGTATTTAAAGCATAGCTCACGTAGTCTAGATGATGGAACGGTATGGGCCAAAGTGCTCTCAATACAAATGTGCATTATTATATGTTATGGAAAAGCCAAAACAAAAACATTCTTATATAGTGAAATTGAAATGCCAGTCACTGGGGGAAGATGACCCCGCCTCAGAGACCCACTTGGGCCCTGCCAGCCATCCAGGTGCTCCTCTGGACATTGACCTGGGACTGCTCTCTAGGCCACCTTGCCCAGGCTCCAACATCCTTCCTTTCCCTCCCTCTTCTCCTCTGCCTTTCCTTCCCTTTTATCAGTCATTGTAAGTAGGAATGTGGGTCACCCTTTAATTCAGAAAGGTGGCTGTGGCTTCCACAAGGAAAGGCTTTCTGGGTGCAGAAGTCGTGGTGGAATTTGGTCGGCACCTTGTGTGGTGATGCTGTTGGGCCCTGGGGCTCTCACTCTGATCCTGCTCCATCTCCTTGGCACGTGGGCTCCCATCTTCCTGCAGACTGGCGGCTGCTGCTTCAGACCTCATGTCCATATTAAGGGCAGAAAAAGAAAGCAAGAATTTTGCTGGAATCTCTCCTCAGACCGACTGCTGCTTCTGTCTTAATGGCCAGAATCAGGTCACAGGAGCACCCTTAGCCTCTAGAGAGGCTGGGAGACAGCAGAGTTTGGTTTTAGAGTCTCTAAGGCAGAGGGCATAGGACATTGCCAGGGCCACCAGCTGATGCATTTGAGGAGCTAAATGGACCCATGATGCGATCCTCTGTCCCAGATATCACCCAGCCTTCCTAATTCGGTGTGCAGATTACACACAGGTAAGTTCTCAGATGCCCTTAAAGCCACCACCTGGAACCTCTTTCACTCTAAGAGCTGAAGGATGGCTGGCCTACCTGGACCCAGCTGTCCCCCTCAGGAGAGCTCTCGGGGAGCTTCAAGCCATGCATCCCTGGACATGGGTGTGGCTTTGAAGGGACTAACTGATTTTGATGTGAATAAGCCCTTATTTAAAGTTTGAAAGTATGTATCATTTGCTTGATGTTCAGACCAGCGTCAGGAAATTAAAGAGTGACTGATAAGTTAAATTGGCCACCGCAGACTTTGAAAGAAGCCAGGTATCTGCTTGGTGGCCTCAGGAGCCAACCTCCCCTCCCCCAGGGCATACTCAGAGCTTTTGACCAGAAGAGACCTTGCCCAACATGTTTTCCAGAGGCTGCCATCTCTTCCCCCACAAAGTGCCCACTTGCCAGTCTGAAGCCTTAAGTTTTGCCAGACTCATTTGCATTCTATTTTGCATGACTTTACCCGGATACTTTCATCTGATGTTTGGTGGTGCAGAGCCTGGAACAGCAGCTTCATTGTCAAGGGCTTGTCATGCCCAGCTGCTTTCCGCCACTTATGGATGCTTCCCCAGTCCTCAGCCCAGGCCTCGCCAAGGCTGAAAGAAGACACATACATGCCTTTTCATCATTTCTTTTCCGAAGAAGAGAATCTTGAGTCAAATTATGTAAATTACCATTCAGATTTCCACTGCAGACTCTTTTTACTGTATCTTGTCAGAATAGGGATGCAAAAATTATACCTCAGAATAAATGCACATAGCCAAAAAATTTCAGTCAGTGCCTTCGAGAGCTCTCTGCTCAGGAATCAGCTGGGCCATTAGCAGTTCTGTGCAGAGGGAGGTGTGTAATGAACCATCCTTTCTGTGCAAAGCACATCTTGAACCCCTGTGGATACTGCTTAACACCATGTTCAGAAGAAGATAAAGGTGGGTGCAGCTGTGAAATCTCTAAGATTCCCTGCATTTTGGATAAAATAAAGCAGCTGCCATTTTTTCTTAGTGCTGTTTGCAAGCACACAGTTAGGAAAGGAATAAATAAGCGTTGCCAGGTTTGGGGCAACCTAATTTCAGCAAAGTGCAGCCCGGTACTTTCAGAAGACATGGTAGCAGGTAGCAGGTGCAGACAGCATGGGTGCAGAGGGGTGGGGAGAGAGTCATGGGGATCCCGCACCAGCAGGAGACTCCTCAGAGTCAAGACTCCTGCTCATGTGGTCTTGATATCCTGTGTTTACCACCCTGTGGAATAGTTACCAGCAAAAATAACTTGCTCCATACCTCATAACATAAAAATGAAAAACAGAATACTACTTTGACCAAGACTGTACTACAAGCTAGGAAAGGGGGTTGGTCTCTTTTAGGATTTACCTTCCTGAAGGTAAGTCTTTCCCGAAGCCCTGGGAACACTAGTTTAGAGGGATGCTAATAGGGATGACAAGCACTGTTTGATATGGCAGCAGGAGAGGTCCTCTACTGCAGAGACCCTCCACTAGGAGCAGGAATATGTAAGCCTTTCCCAGACATACTGGCTCACATTTTGCTCTTGTCTTGAAGATCACTCCACAAGGCCATTACACATGATCAGACTGGGAGACATTGTTGGAGGATCTCCGTGGGCTGGATTTTGCAGATCCGCTTGGAAATCCCTGGGTCATTTGGTCACTAATAGCAGATCCTCATTTTTGTTTAATGCTGCATAGTAGAGAATACAGAATACCTTCAGGTAGTCTAACTCATTTGGTCCAACAATCCTTAGGAAAGCTGTGGCTGTCCCTGTGGTTGTTAGAGGTGAGGAAACAGGGCAAGAGAGGCTAAGCCCACTTTTCCAAGATACTCTCCATCTGGTTCTTCTAAGCCCATCAGACCACTCAGACCCACCAGAGCAGTGGTCGAGCTCACTGAAAACAGACTGGGCCCGTGGGCACATGAGCCCACCCAGGCCCACTGGAGTGTGGCATCCTGCCAGCTGCATGGTAGCTCCTCTGCAGCTCCCGTGGTCTGTCCTGGGAGGCACTGTGTGCTCCTTGCCCTAAGCAGCCTGTGAAGGCTCCTGATCATCTAGGCCCCAGTACACTGAGGGGCTATGTGCATATCATGGATCTGGGCTTCATATTCAAAGAAGAAGCCCCCCCCCATGCTCCCACATTCTCATATCTACACAAGTATAATGCACCCATGCATACCCACAGATGCATGCCCCCATGTGCAGATAAAACATGAACTTGTGTGTCCCCACTCATCCACGTATCTGCTCATGCAGTTCATACCCACATGTCATCAGTGCATGCCTGTGTGAGCTCTGTTCACCTTTGAGGGAGGGTACCCGTGACAGATCACAGGGAATCACCAAGGTGGCTGGGCCTTTTGTGGAAGGGTGCGGCCTATCCGCGTAGTTAGTTCTTTTTGTCTGGTGACTCCGTAGTCCTCCAAAGTGGACCTGAAGTGACAGCCACAGATACAAGCATACTACAGAGGCCGAGGAGGAAAAAAAAAAAAAATCAGTGCCATAAGGAAAGGAGGGCAGGGAAAATAAAGATAGCTATCACAGAGATGTTGACGGAGCTCATTAGTTCTCTCTCTCGTTCTCTCATTCTCTTTCACATCTGTCAACACATCTGTTAACAAATCTAGGCTGCCTATCAGTGCCTCCCAGGAAAAACCACAGCTAGCTGCAGAGGAGCTACCATGCAGCTGGCCGAGGGTCACACTCCAGTAGACCTGGGTGGGGTTGTGTGCCCAGAGGGTCCCGGTCTGTTTTCAGTGTGCTCTGCCAGTGCTTGGCTGGGTCCCAGTGGTCTGGTGGGCTTACAACACTGGAATCATAAGAAGCTCCAGGGTTTTCATGGTCAGCCAGATGTTGCTGCCATTTGAACGAGTTGATGCAGTAAGGCAGGGACAATGGTCAGGTTTAGAATGGAGGGTTTCCGTGGACCAGCCTGCAAAAAGGCACATGAAATGGCTTGACAGGTAGGGTGTCTCATGGCAAGGTGACCAGCAAGGCAGAGGTTCCCCTCACATGGCAATTTGTGAAGCAGACCCTCACAGACCTCTAAAGTTTGAGGCCAACCTACTTGGGCTCCCCTGTTGAAACAATTCTGTAGAAAGTGGACAAAGCAACCAAAGCCAACGGCCTGCGAGGGTCTGAGTTGGCACAAGACAGAACCTGGAAGACCCAGCAGAATAGGTCTTCCAGACAGAGCCCAGGAACCCCAGGTGCCCATCGGCTTTGATCTTAACCAGTCTCATGGGTGCTCAGCCTAGCTACTTCCCCAAACCACTCCTGGACTGCACCCATCCCCTGCGAGGAGGGGGATGCCCATCAGCTTCATGTCTCTCTACTCCGGTGGCATGCGTGACATCCAAGCATAGTCCCTTTTCATTAGTTCTTGCAGTTTGGTTGCAGAGGCCTCCAGAGAAACAACGTCTGGGACCATCCCCTAGAGGATACCCTAGCTGGGATGTCTCTTAAAGGAGCCAGACCATGAAAGTCATCCTGTATTTCCTCCACCCAAAACCCATGAGTTAGCATCCGAGAAGTCCCAGCATGGTCCTTTCAACTTCGCTGACTTGCCGTGAGACCTTGGGAAAATCTCTTTCCTTTTGAGTAAGCCCCGGTTTGTCATCTGCTCAATGGAGATGGCATTCTCACCCAGGCAAGCTCTCCTGCTCTGGCTTTTTTGTTAAAGGTCCCTTGTCCCAATGCACCCAGCCTCTCTATCCACATGTCCTAGGCATCATCTGCATGCTCCCCTTCCTCTCCAACCTCTCCCCTTACCTATCTTCTAGAACTTGCAGCAGGTTCTGGTTTATCTTTCTTACCTTTGTCCCATCCTTCAACCAGAATTGCTTTCCTAAAGCCCTGGCTACATAGGAAGTCCCTCTGGCTTTACCCAGTTCTCGGGCTCCATCTTGTCCTCTCCCCCACTGCCCTACACAGTCCACCGGACCTGAATCTTTTTTCTTTTTTCCTAAAGGAAATGTGGGGCTTCACACCTCAGGGTGCTCAAAGACCTGGCTTTTACCTAAAACAGATGGTCTCTTGCCTTCACTGCCCAGCCGAGGTTTGTTTCTTTCCCATACTGGGGATTAGACCCAGGTTGCTCCACCACTGAGCTACATCCCTAGCCCTTTTTATTTTGAGACAGAGTCTTGCTAAGTCGCCTGGACAAACCTTGAACTTGCAAATCCTCCTGTCTCAGCCTCCCAAGTTGCTGGGATTATAGGTGTGCACCACCACACCAAGCTTTGACCCAGGTGTTTATCTTTCTAAAGCTCTTAATTCTTTCAGAATTCCTAGTTCCTGTTAGTATCTTTTCCCTTCAGGCTGAACCATGTCCTTTAACATTTTTTTTTTTTTGAAGTGCTGCAGGCCACAGTTTCTTTGTTTTCATTTACCTAAAAATGTTTTGATTTTACCTCCACTTTTGAAGAATATTTTTTCTGCATTTAGTAATCCGAGTCCACTTATTCTTTCTGCCGGCACCTTAGTGATGTCATTCTGCTGTGCTGGCCTCCCAGTTTTTCTGTCGGCTGTCATCCCTGTCATCATTCCCTTGCATGCCATGTCTCATTTTTCTCTGGCTGTTTGTAAGATCTGATCTTTATATTTGGTTCCAGCAATTGGACTTTGATGTGAATTGATTTTGGGGGGCGGGGGACTGGGGATTGAACTCAGGGCCACTGAGCCACTGAGCCACATCTCCGGCCCTATTTTGCATTTTATTTAGAGACAGGGTCTCACTGAGGTGCTTAGTGCCTCGTTTTTTGCTGAGGCTGGATTTGAACTTGCAGTCCTCCTGCCTCAGCCTCCCCAGCCACTGGGATTACAGGCGTGTGCCGCCTCACCTAGGTGTTTGTTTGTTTGTTTAATCCTACTTAATTACCAAGTTTCTTGAATGTGTAAATGTAGCTTTTTATTTATGAATTTAGGAAACTTTTGGCCATTATGTCTTCAAAACAATTTTGTGTTCCATCCTTCCTATCCTCTTCTGGGACTGCAATTAAACTGTTTGATATTGTGCTACGCATTATCAAGGCTCTATGAGGGAATTTTTAAAATTTCTTTTCTCTCTGTGCTTCCTTTTGGATAATTTTTATTGATCTGTTTTCAGCTTCTCTGTCTGTTACAGCTGTACTCTCCAATTTACTGTTAAACCCAGCAGTAATTTCTAAATTCATTTATTGATCTCTCAGTTCTAAATTTTGCATCCAATTCTTCTTTATAGTTTCTCTTTGCTGAAATGTTTGAATCTGTGCCTTCATTATAAGCATAATTTTCTTCATATATTTGAGCATAATAACATTAACAGTTGTAATATAATTATTGCTACTTTTAACATCTGGGTCAGCTCAGGGTTGGGCTCCATTTATTCTCTTTGTTCTTGAGTACGGTTCACATTTTCCTCTCATTTGCTATGCGTAGGAATTTGAGGGTATAGCCTCCACGTTGTGATTAAGACCATGAACTCTACTTGCCTTGTTTGATAAGAATTAGTTTTTTCAGCAGGCAGCTAAATTGTTTGGATCCCCCATTTCTCAGTTCTCTCCCTTGTGATAGGCAGTAACTGAAAGTCCTGTTTGGATTTTTTATATATTATTTATTTGTTTGTTTGTTTGTTTATTTATTTATTGTCTTTTGTTTTCAGTCTCCAGTAGGCTGCTTGGGGCAGCATCTATTTGCACACTTTGGGGTCCCTTCTCTGTAGCTTTCTCGTCTCCAGGATTTATTTCATAGTACTGGGGATCGAACTCGGGGCCTCGTGCATGCTAGGCAAGAGCTCTAGCACGGAGCCACATCCCCAGCCCTCCTCCAAGATTTTCTGGCAGCTTTGGTAATTTTGCAATCAATCCTTTAATTTCTTCATCAGTAAAACTGTGGGTTTCTTTCCAACTCTTCCAACCCCTCAGCTGCAACTGGGGCCTGCCCACAGGTGAGGAGTCATAAAAACCAGAATTTTATCGGTGTTTTTCCTTTTAATTGATTTTGGCCGATTTCCTTCCAGTTTCTACCTGCTTTAGGCAATTTCCAGAAACTTCAGACAACGGTTTTATTTTGTTCAGAGTTCACAATAGTCATCTGCAAAGAGGGTTGGAGGATTTTTGTCCACCATGACAAACGTCAGAGCTCCCATGCTCCCTCCCTCTGAGATGTCTTTCCATCCTCCGCTACTCCCCCATACTCCCCTGCTGGAAAGCTTATATGCATATCTGCATATTTAGCACTTGCTTATTTGCCCCATCATTCCTCAAGAACTCTACCAGAAGCAAAGTCTTCCAGTCCTGCACCCCTAGAAGCTCTCTATCTGGCAGCCACAACCCTCTGTATCAGCTTCTCCACGAAGTCGGAAGCTCCTGGTGGGCAGCACACAATAGGCACCAGAAGTCATAAGTGACTGAGTACGAATTTCTCGTCTGCCTGCTGCAAAGGAGGTGCCCAGGAAAAACCATGTCCACCTTCTCCCTGCAGATCTGACCTTTCTGGGAGAGATGGGCCCCAGCTGGCAGCCATGTGGAGCCAGCTGCTTGTGTCTTGTGTCTGGGAAAACAGATGCTGCCAAGGAGCTAGAAATGCTCTGGTAATGGAGAGCCAGCCAAATTCCCCCCCCCCTTTTTTTTTAAAGTTCCTTCTATTCTGTCCTTAGAGAGCTGACTTTATTTTTTTTCCTGCTAAAATGCAAATTAACTTCCTCTTAAGTGGGCTCTGCTGAGCTATTATGGCTAATGACCATCAAGTTTGGACAACAGGGAGCCAGACAGGATGTGACCCAAAGGCAAACGGAGTGTCAGTTTCAGAAACTGAAGGGATTTCAGGAAGCAGAGAGAGAGAGAGAGAGAGAATAGCTGAAAAGTCAGCAGCAGGGACTGTGCAGTTAGGGAGATGTGGATTCACCTCCCAGCTTTGGCAACCGCGGACTGTGCGGCCTTGGTTCTGAGTGAGCTTGGCTTCTTCATCTAGGACCAGAATCTTCCTCTGCATAGATATGCCCCTCTGCAGGGAACCTGCTGCTGCCAGATGCCACATTTATTGCAAATGAGTTGTCTGAGAACTCGTTGGGATTCTGATTCCAGACTCAAGCAGACACCCAGAGCTTGGGATGGTGTCTGCCTGAATGGGGCTCAGGAATCTACATGTTTATCCAGCTCCTGATGTGATTGGCTGCAGGCTGAGAATTGCTGACTGGCTGGCCAGAGGCAGAGATTGGCCAGGATGAGATCTTCCCAATTCAGTCAGGATAGTTAAATGAGGGACCTTGGAAGCAACCTGAGGATTTGGAAAGTGACTTTCAGAGAAGCTAGATCTCAAATCCTGAATACCTATTAACCAGGTGGAAGAGTATCCCGAGAAGAGAATGGCACTAGAAAAGGTAAACGGAGTGACTTGGAAGTTCCGAACAGTATCGGTACAAAGTCAAGCTGGGTGTTGAGGCCATCGAAAGCCAAGCAGCAATGGCAAGCCCCGAACAGCTTTGTAGGCCAAACCCAAAGGTTTGGATTATTTCCTAGGGACCAGCAGGGAGCGATGTGGTCGGCTGTGTATTTCAGAAAAACACACTGGTTGCTGTATGAACAATAGTCACAAGAGAAAAGCTCGAAATCCAAGAGGCCAGTCAGGCAGCAAAGTGATTCAGGTAAAAGAGGTTGGTTCAAGGTTTACGTGAAGGCAGTCCTGGTGCAGAGGGAGAGAAGGGGACCCTCGAAGACATTAGGAGGCAAAATAGAAAGTAGTCTCTTGCCTCTGGCTTTCCCTGCTCATGTCCTGTTTGGTTTAAAGTTAACATATATCTCTTGAAAGTCACCCCTCATATCCATTTTTTAAAAGGATTTTTCAAAATATTTTTTAGTTGTAGTTGGACACAATACCTTTTATTTATTTATTTATTTATTTATTTATTTGTGGTGTTGGGGATCGAACCCAGGGCCTCGCACATGCTAGGTGTGCGCTCTACCACTGAGCCCTTTTAAAAGGATTTTTATACTTATTTGTAAGCATTATTTTTCAAGGTCCTGGCCTGCTAATCCAACATTTGGTCATCTAGGAGTCTGCTTCTGTTGAGGTTTTTTTTTTTCCTTTTGATTATGACTTGAACTTCCTGCTTCTCCACATGTCTAACCCTCTTTTTATTCTTATCATGTTATCTTTTTTTTTTTTTTTTTAAATAATGAATAGTACATTGTGAAGACTCTGGAATTCTAGTATCTTCCTTTAAAGAATATTCAGGTCTATTTGAATAGGCAATTAATGAGGGGATTAATTAAGCTAATCTTTTTCAGGGGGTAGGTACTTACCATGTTGAGACTTTGCAAAGATAGATCTCTTTCTGTTTTTCCCTTAGTCCTCTGGTGTAATACTCAGTCCTGAGATCATGGCCCTCCTTCCAAAGCCAGCTCTTCTGGGGTTCCTAGGAGAAGCCTCAGGTATCCACCAAACCTCTTTGACTTTCTGGGACTGGGTAGTTTCTAAAGCAGGAAAACTGCTGAAATGTAGGATCTACCTTGTTCCTTCAGAGATGGAAACTCCCCCATTGCCTATCTATTTTTCAGTTGCTCTTTATTGCTTGGAAATTGTTTATTTCTTGCATTTTACCAGAGATTAGAGTCGTTAGATACAAGCTACTCAGCCATCATTGAAAGCAGAACTTAGGAAGGTGGTGTCAAACAGAGCTGGTGTCTCAGTTGTACCCAGAGACAATACCTGCACTGTGTTACCTGTCTGCGAAGATGCAGGAAGACCCACAGTGGCTCAGTGACTGGTTGGGCGGAGAATGTGGCCCAAACAGGTGTGAGAAAGTGGACGGTTAAGGGACCAGAGGTTGCTCTAATGCAGCAACTTAGAAGCTGGACTAAAAGGAGGGGCAGATAGGAAGCTGATCTCTTCCAGCCATGGTTTCCTCATTGCCACCTCTTGGCCAGGTCATGGGGAGGTGTAATAGAGATAATGGTACGTGGGTGTTCATCCAGTACCTGGTGTTGATAATTATGGGGGCCACTGAGCTGAGTTTTCCTGGGTTCCAATGCCTCATCATGTCATCTGGCGATTTCTCTACCCTCCCTGGAAGAAAAAAGTAGCTTGTGCATATTTGAGGTAAAACAGGTTTGTCATTGTCACAGTTATCATCAGCAACGTCACCACCTGGCATTTGGGGATCTGCTTCTTCATGGTTCATTGCTCTGTTGGTTAGGGTACGGTGGTCTGTGTCCACAGAAACCCTAAATGATGGTGGCCTAAACAAAAGACAGAGTCTCTGTAACACAACAATCTGGGTGTAAGGAGTCCAGTGCTGCCGAGGCAGTTCCTAGGGCCAGGGAGTCAGGCTCGGTGGGTCTGTCATTTCTCCTCTGTCATCCTCACCTGGATGGGCCATGATGACCCCTCACCACCTGATTGCATTCCAAGCAATGGGAGAGAAAAGGGGGTGGCTGCGGGCATGCCACCCACCGAGGAGCCCCCCCAGTGATATGTACATGACCTTCACATTCTTTGACCACATCTTAGTCACCCAGCAGCAAAGGAATCTTGTGTGGGGCAGCCTCGAGTCGCCCCCACACATCTGGGTGATAGCTGGCAGCCTCCGCCTCAGTCCTGAGCCCAGGCCCCTGGTTTGGATTAAGAGTCACTCCACAGAGGAGCTTGGCACTCCTGGGAGCCCCCCGAGCACTGGTGAGTTGAGAGATTCCTACTTGCTCTGCACATTCCTCCTTAAGGGTAGGAGAAGACAAAGATTCCTGAGTAACATCTACCGTCACACCCCATGAAAGTGTGTGACCCCCACATCCACAAGCTCTCGTCGGTCAGGCTTGCCCCCAGTGACCATGCCAGGCAGGACACGATGCTGGAAGAGCCCAGTGTTGCCAGGGTTCATCACTGGGCTCACAGCCCTGCCGCTGATTGGCATGGTCCCACAGACACATGCTTTAACTTCCCTGGCCTGTCCTTTTATCCTCAAATAAGGGATGGGGCGAGGCTGTGTCTGTGGTGTGTGCCTGTCCCCATGTTCCAGAGTCGTCTGTTCTAGAGGGTTGAGCAGTACTCTGTACCTTGGTGTTCCAGCAGCCTTCCGTGCTTTGTGGACTGAGTTTGGGGTGGCATCGTGCACACCTGCTCATGCACACTGGTGCACACCCATGCCATCAGCCTTCGGGCCTCGGGTTCCCCTTGGTTCTGTTTTTCATAGTCAGTAGTCACTGCATAGTTTTCCATGCAGTGAAACACATTTCTTAAACTTATTTTTATTTCAGAAGACTTTGTTTTAAATTTCAGAACTTTTTGTAGAAAATAGAAAAATAGCCAGGCATGGTGGCACACACACCTTTAATCCCAGAGGCTTGGGAGGCTAAGGCAGGAGGATCACAAGTTCAAAGCCAGCCTCAGCAACTCAGCAAGACCCTGTCTCTAAATAAAATATAAAAAAGGGCTGGGGATGTGGCTCAGTGGTTAAGCACCCCTGGGTTCAATCCCCAGTCCAAAAAAAGAAAAATACATAATGAAGGAATCACAAAAGATACCCATAATGTTCTTATATAGACACTGGTATGAAGTGCATCCGATTTACTTCAGTGTCTGAGAAAACATGAAAAATATTCATGTATCTACTTCAGTTAATCGAATTGGGATCACACTACACACGATGTTTTATAGTGTGCGGCTTCTCACTCGATAATTTGCTTCCCCAGATCCTTAAGGATTTTTCAAGAACATGATTTTTAATGGCTGCCTATGATTCTCATCCCTGTCCTTAGTCAAGGACCCGGATGTCCAGGCCGTGTCTGAGTCTTTGTCATTATTAATTACGCAGCAGTGATACCTCCGTTTCACACTGACAGCTTCCCTTAGCTCCTACTCATGGGTACTGGGTGCAGGTGAGGCCAGAGTGGGTTGGTGGCCTGCACAAGGCCACACAGCAAGGGAGTGGCAGGTCCTGGCTCTCTGGTTGCAAGGCTGGCTGCCCCTTACAGGTGTCAGGATAGGAGAGGCACAGGTGTGACACGGGGTGCTGGTAACTATCAGCTCTCATTTTGTTGGCTTGAGGAGAAAGGAGCCAGTGGACGGAGACTTTCCTGGATGGTTGGCAGTGCCCCCCTCTATCTGCCATGCCATTGCCTGGGGACCCTGCACTTTTGTTTTTTTGCTGGAGACCTTTCTGTCTTGACCTTTCCATGCTTTTCTAACAGGCAACCATCGGGATCGACTTCTTGTCAAAAACCATGTACTTGGAGGACCGCACGGTGAGCACCTGATTTTAAATCTGGGAGGACAGGAAGGTTTCCGTGGGCTTATCTCCTGGGACCCCAGAGCCTGTGCCAAGCCTGGCGGCACGAGCCTGGCAGTGCCAGAATCACAGAGCCTGGGCCCCAGGCTGGTCAAGGACCTCGCTGGCCCCCTCACCCCTGTACCCCTCTCCGTGCAGGTGCGACTGCAGCTCTGGGACACAGCCGGCCAGGAGCGGTTCCGCAGCCTGATCCCCAGCTACATCCGGGACTCCACTGTGGCCGTGGTGGTGTACGACATCACAAGTGAGTGAAGGTCTATGCTCCATGGAGGGAGGCTCTCGGAGGACCCAGGGCCCGGGAGTGACCCTCGCCGGCCAGGTGTGTGTGCTTGTACACACACCTGTGCTTGAGCCCTGAATGCAGGAAGGCAGAGGCCCGGGTTGGGTGTGAGTTGCTTTCCACTGTCCCACACACACCTGTGACAGACCTGGACTGGGCTGGTTAGTCCTGCTTGGAGCAGGGTCCTGGGGGTCTGGGGAGCAGATGCTCACGAGGCTGGCCCTGCTCCAGCCCCTCTCACCCTTCCTTGCCCTGGATGATGTCTGGGTATGTTCATCAGGGTGGGAGAAGACAATGGCCTGTGCCAACCCAGACCCAGCAGGCAGGATCTGTCACTGGGGTCTCAGCACCTCACAGGGCAGCCAAGGAGCCTTGGGAACCCCGGGGCTGGCAGCCCTGCTCACCCATTGTGCTCTGTGTCCCAAGCAGGCATTCTCAAGGCCTGCACAACCCTGAGAGAGAGTCGGGGACTGCAGTGGGGGCTGACATAGAGCCAGAGCTGCCTGGGCCTGTAAAATGGAAGCCCATGGTCGTGATTATGCTTAAGGTGGGAAGTCACACATGTGCCCCAGCTCTGCCTGTCCCTTAGTCCACCCACCACTTTCCCTGAGTGCAGGTAGGAGCTGGGTCTCCGAGGACCTGGGCCCACATGGCCTGATCCCCAGCAGAAGGGAGACCAGGCTGCAGGGAATGGGGGCTTGCCAGGCCAGGCTGCCTCCCCTGCAACAGGAATGTGGACTGCCGAGTGGCAGACACCACCCAGTGACCTGGGAGTGACCTCCCCATGAGGACGGTCACGTCTGCTGAGAGAGACCAGGCTGCCCAGAAACAGCCCTGCTCTCTGGCTGACCGAGTGCTCCTGGCCCTGGGTTGCCTTCCTAGCCCCTTTGCCTACAGAGTCTGGGGTTCTCCTCACCTGCCTGTCCTCTCCCAAGCTGCCGTACACTCCCTCTGGGGAGGCCACTCTGTAGGGCGCTCCTTCCCTGGGGGCTGAGTGTCCGCTTCCAGCCCCTCCCTGCTTCCAGGCTCAGTGGAGTCCGTGCACCCATTTCTCACATTTTATTCGGAACCCCAAAGTCAGGTCTCATGATGGCTTCTAAAGGCATTATTTCATGTGGAACTCGAGACGGTGGCTTTCTAGGTAAGGCCACTCCTCTCCCAAAAGGGTGGCTGAGCCGTTCAAGGGGCTCCCCAGGTCTCAGTTTCCCAGTGGACTGGTCTGCGTGGGCTGTGCTTTCCCTCTTCATAGGTGTCTAAGCCACTCCTGGCCTCTCTGAGGGCTGGTTCTCATCTCCACTGTCCCCCTTTCTGCCTCCAGACCTCAACTCCTTCCAACAGACCTCTAAGTGGATCGATGACGTCAGGACAGAGAGGGGCAGTGATGTGATCATCATGCTGGTGGGCAACAAGACGGACCTGGCTGACAAGAGGTGGGTACCGGGGCACAGAGGTGCAGAGGCTGGCGAGACAGGCCTGCCCTTTGCTCCTGGGTAACTGCTCTGGACCAGGAACTCGGGGATGCATGGATGGCAAGTGTGTCCTTCTGACCTGTCCCTGGGCCCAGGAGTTTTAGGCACACTTGGAAGTACCCTTTCCAACCATGGGTGTGTGATTTCTGAAGCTGCCATCTTCCACTGCCCAGCAGGGCAGGCACTGAGCCATGTGCATCGCCCAGCAGTGTGTGGTCTGGGCCCCCGTCATGGTCACAGCACAGTCCCCTGGTCCCAGGAGCTTCTGCTCATACTGTGTAGGTCTGCCGCTGTGAGAAGCCTGCACTGGTGCGTAGGGTGTGAACACCCTGCTCTAGACGTGAGCCTGCAGCCTGTCGGCAGAACAAGCCTAATCCCCAGCCTGCTTGGCCTGGCTTGCTGTGTGTGGTCTGGGGAGACGCTTCTGTGGGAGAGGTGTCTCTGTGCCCTCCAGTATGCCGGCTGACTTAGGTGTCCTTTACACACATTTGTCCACTTATTGTACCTGACCCCAACCCAGACAGATAAAACCACAGGTCATAGACTCCAGCAAGGTGCCTGGGCCTCTTGCAATGTGACCAGTGCGTGCCTTCCTGGAGTCCTGTGTCACATGGGGAAAATGGGCTCTAATGCTTGCTCCTTTGCTATGAAGCTCTGTGGCCTTGGGGGAGCCACTTTCAACCTTGGCATTTGCATTTGGAAATGGGGGCTGATGATGTCACCCAGGGCAGCTTGTAGCTGGAAGCTCTTCACAAACAGGCTCTTGAACTAGTGAGAGTTGGGAAAGGCCGGTGGGTGATAGGCCTGCTCCTGAGCTCAGAAGACACCGTGGAAGGAGCAGGGAAAGGGGCTGGTGTGCTCTGTGCCCTGGGCCCTCTTCACCCTGGAGAGACTGGGATTGGCTTGGTCCTTGGACGGACCCCTGTGCTCGTAGCCTGTCTTCTGCTCACCAAGGGCCCTGGTAGCTCCCTTTGCCCTGCCAGGTGACCCCTCCCAGCCCAGGTTCCTCTGGTTCTGCCAGGGGCCGCTCCTCTATGGAACTGATTTTCCCCTCATCCCCTCTTCTCCAGGCAGATAACCATCGAGGAAGGGGAGCAGCGCGCCAAAGAACTGAGTGTCATGTTCATCGAGACCAGTGCAAAGACTGGCTACAACGTGAAGCAGGTGAGGACACACCTGTGCCAGCCCCAGCACAGCTGGCCAGGAGGCCCACCCGGGGCTTCTGGGGGTGCTGAGCCTCAGGTTGCGACTGCCCTGCCCTTAGAGCCTGGTCCAGGGCTCAAGGTCACCAACAAAACACCCATAAACCTGTGCAGTGGGGGAGGAAGCTGACTTCCTGTGGGGTAGAGCATGTGAGGGGGACAGAGCACTCACTTCAGGAGCCATTTGGATACTGCCGGTCACCAGCCACCAGAGCAGTGACCAGTCTTGGGCCCCTGTAGCAGGCTGTACAGTGTCCAGCACTGACTCCCAGGTGACTGCAGGAAGCCAGGGTTCCTAGCCTCTTACCTCACTTGGGAGGAGCACTGCCAGACATCTTGGGTTCCTGCCTTGTATCCATCAAGTGCTCAGCACCTTGGAGGGCAACTTGGACTTGGAGCAAGGAGCCCATCGCCCATGGTGGAGGGAAAGGAGGTGGAGTTAGGGCTGAGCCGAGGAGCAGCGACTCTTACCCTGGATCCACAGAACCCAAGGAGTGCCCAAGAGAGAATTCAGCAGTCGGCAGGCCTGGGCTCGAGATAATCCCACCTGTGCCGTCTCTGACCTCTAAATTACTGTAGCACGTCCTTCGGCGATGAATGCAGGCAACCAGGTTCGGTAACATTAGCAGGAATCTGTGACTCCTTCTCCCCCTCAGGAATCACGGGTGTTTTGTTATGGCCTCAGAGTGTGGCAGGTGTCCCGGACTTTACATGCATGGCTACATTAACATCGTAGTAGTTATTAGGGCTACGGCTAGTTCCTGCAGTTTAATATGTTCACAAGGAAGCACAAGTGTCGCTACGTCACAAATTTGTTTCTTCCTAAATATTTTAGAACTATTTCATTCAGTACCAAATGGTCTCCTCTATAAACCTATGAACTTGGTTTTGTACCTTAGGAGGGCGTCCGTAGGCTTTACCAGGCTGCTGGAGGAGGCCTGGGCTCAAGCCAAGGGGGGGAGCCTTGCCTTCCAGGACCAGGGGGCCTTGGCAAGGTGGCGGCACTCAGAGGCTTGGCAGCAGGGCGCCTGCGGTGGGTCGGGGGATGCTGAGGAACCTGGCTGGTGTCCCTTTTGCACCTTCAGCCCCAGCATCGCCTGGGAACATGAGGCAAGCTACAGATGGCCTTCTGGATACAGTGAGTGCCATCCATGCGGGCAGTGCTGGTGGTAGTGGAGGAGGAGGGGCCAGAGGAGCAGGAAGAGACAGTGGGAGGGGCACTGTGATGACCTGAGGGAGGACACAGATCTCCCGGGATCTCAGATGGCTTTGTTCATCCCCACCCCCTTCTCAGTCTCCATCCGTGACAGGTGTAAAGTGAGAACTGTCATGGTGTCCCCTGGAGGAGGAAGCATGCCCTGGGGACACACAGGGGAGCCTGGGCTGTTGCTCCTTATGGGTCCTGATGAAAAGTCATGGGCACAGTGGAGCAGAGGGCAGGGCCAGGCCGACCTTAGAGAAGGGGGCAGCTGCCCAGCCTTCTGGGTCAGGGAGACATTGATGCCCCCACTGCACCCAGAATGCTCTGCAACCCAGGTAGCAGGAGGTCCCTTCAAACCCTGTGTGGTTCAGGGAAGGAGTTCCTGCAGTGCAGACTGTGCACGCTCAATGAGAACATATCTGCTCACAGAGACCCACCCCCACCCCAAGAGCATCCTCCTTGGCCATTGGCAGAAGCTATCATCCATCCAATAATCGGCAGAGTGGGGCTACCTACACAAGGCCATGAAGAACGCTCACAAGGGGAGACCCAGGCTTGCCCACTTGTCCTAGCCCTCTACAGGCAGGGTCCCACACCCTGCAGGGCCCACCAGCGGCTTCCTCACTTGGGCCCTCACCTTGTCACCCAGCCTGGCCTGAGACCTGAATAAGACTCGCTCTGTCTTCTGAGATCTCATGCAGTGGTTTTCAGCCCAGAGCCCACTGAGTTCCTGCAACTAGCATTTGTGGAAAGAAGGGGAATGTTTACGTGTTAGTCTGTTTGAGGTACTGTAACAAACTGCCATAGAGTGGGTGACTTTATATAAGTAACAGAATTTTTTTTTCTCAGAGTTTTGGGGGCCACAAGTCCAAAATGGAGGTGTGGCAGATTCAGTGTCTGGTGAGGGCCTGTTTCCTCACAGATGGTACCTTCTAACTGTATCCTCACATGGAAGGGACAAGCACGGTCCCTCGGGCCTCTTTTAAGACTCTGCCCTCATGACCGATCACCTCCGGAAAGGCCCCACCTCTTAATACTGTCACATGGGGAAATAGGTGTCAGCATTTGAGGTTGGGAGGACATAAGCATCAGACCACTGCACTCCCACCTGCCAAGCCCCGCCCCAACACACTCACACACACACACACACATTCACACACAGAAGCAGTACATGCACACACAAACACCCAACACTCACCCACACTTACAAAAACACACAGAACCCCACACATTCACTCCCTCATTTGCTTATATAGACATACACACACACACAGTATGCATATCACACCCACACCTACACACACATCCAAACAGACCTCAGTGCTTGCTGTGTTCACACTCACCATGACCCTCACTGTGACTGAGGCCCTAGCTCCCAGCCGAGCTGCCTCTGAGCCATGGGTCACAGGTCCCCAAGGAAGAGGGTCACTTGTCTCAAGGGAAAGTGGGAAGCTGGTTTCCCACACCCAGTGCCCACGAGGGCGGTGGACAGAAGCCCACCCAAGGGCCTGACTGTGGGAGCCCAGCTCAGTGCTGAGCCAGCGTAGGTGGGGGCAGCCCTGGGGCTCACCCTGATCTCCCTGTCTCTGCAGCTCTTCCGACGTGTGGCATCGGCTCTGCCCGGCATGGAGAATGTCCAGGAGAAGAGCAAAGAGGGGAGTATCCTTTTCCTTTGACAAGTGAGTGAAAAGATGAGCCCGAGAAACCTTTTCTCTGAATAATATTTTCCTGCAGCAGAGAAGCTCTTGCTGGGCCTCCACGCAGCCTCCCTGGACTGCTGGGGCCACCTGTGCCCAGGGACAGGGCTGAGCCCCATGGTCTTTGAGCCCTAGCCAGCTCTAGCCGTCGATGCCATCTTCTTCCACAGCGGTGTGGGAAGACCTTTCAAAGGGGTGTGTAAGCAGGATGGTGAGGGGCGGGGAGCAAGAAGAGGTGGCTGTTCCTTCTTTATCTGAACACCCATGTGTGTCTCATGGGTACAGGTGGCCTCTCCACCGCAGAGGTGGCTTCCGAACACTGAGCCTGTGGGTTCATGCTACTCCACATGAGACAAGTCCCCCACCTGAGGCCCCTTCCATGTCCTGTGCCCTGGCTTGCACAGCCCCCACCTCCCCATTGCTCTATGGAACAGGGTTATACACCACTCACATAGTCCAACCCAAACCTGGGCCGACACCTACATGCTGACATTGAGGTTCAGAGAGGTAGCCTGGTTTGCCTAAAGTCACACAGCATGTAAGTTGTGGAGTTAGGATTCATACTCCAGCTTGCTTCCTCCATATCCAGTTCTGTTCCATTCTAAAACACCTTCCCTCAAGGATCAGATGAGAGTGGCTTTGGTAGGTGAGGGCATTACCCACAGACTGCCCTTCCTTGCACCTAGTCAGATGCTCCAGTTCAAGTTAGCCACTAGAGACTGGACACTCATGCCCCAGCCTGCACCCTTCAGAACAGAATGTGTCTCCTCAGAGCAGCTTCCCAGCATCCTCCACTCGTCCCTATAGGTCCTCAAGGGTAGAAACCCGTGACAGGTCAGAGAAGGATGCCAGAGAGGCCAAAGGGCCCCTTCTAGCTGAAGAGGGTTGAAACAAAAGAAATGAATAACTTGATGCTAGAAACCAGAGGTGACACCCCTCTGCCTGATGCAGCCCAGTGCCAGGGTGGGGGCGGGGAGGCTACAGCCAGGGGAAGCCTGAGACAGGCTGTAGGGACAGTTGGCCCTCCAGCCTCCTCAAGGGACTCTCAGAGTAGTCTTGAGACCCAGGGAGCATGTGCCTCACCGAACCCAGAGGATGCCCAGTGGCCAAAGGGAGTGTCACCTGATTGTCCGTGGTGAGACTCCAGTTCCAGGTGAGGAAGCGTGTTGGGGCACCTCACAGTGCCCTCAGCAGAGCTGGCTGCATGTCTCGGGGCACAGCCCATGGTGTCACCGGGCGGGGGCTCCTGTGATGTGCCAGAACATACTGAAGGCAACCTGCGGGGCAGGATGAGAGAGGACCAAGGGCAGGAGGAGACGAGATGCAATGAGGAGCGGGTTGCAGACAGCCCGCTTCACGTCCTGCCCACTCTGAAGACCACAGCAAACTGGTCAGGGTGAGTGTTTCATTCACATTCTCCCAGGGTCCAAGTTCAGGGTTCCAATTAGCACATTGTCACTGTCTCACCCAGCTGCAGGTGACCTCTGGGCCCTTGGGGAGAAAGAACACAGGGCAGATAGCAAGCAGATGGCACAGGACTATGTAGTCTCTGATCCTTTTCTAGCAGATACAGTCCCATCCTCTCTCTGCCTAGGAGCCCTCTGGCTGGGGCCTGATATGAGGAAGGGGCTGGAACAGCCTAGAGCAGACCCCCTAGATCCTGAAAGGGACCAGGTGGTTCAGCCAGGGTGGTGGCCTGGCACTTATGTTTACTGATGGCTCAAACCCAGGTGTTTGGGAGCTATGTTCTTGGAAGTCGTGTTGGAACTGTATTCAGCATGAAGAGCAAGGACACAGAGGTTCTGCTTTGTGACATATGCAAAGTTCATACTCACCCTCACTTGGCTCAGGGCATGGCGGGCCTGTCTGCTGCTTCCAGGTCCACATGAAGGGCTACTGGGCCTCATCTTCACACCCAAGATAGGGTGCTTCCCCCAGGGCTGCCCTGCTGGCCCTTCTGCCCAGCAGCCCACCCCCACTCATCCTCTGCTTTCTCAACTAAGTGGGACCGAGGGGCCACAAAGTGGTTAAGCCTCAAGCCCCTCGCTGGGTCTGCGTACGCAAGGCTCCCTCTCCTGCTTTCTGCCCAAACAGCATGTCTCTGTGTATGGGTCCTGGGCTCTTTCTGAATAAGGCTGGCGTTTGCAAAGTAACTTGGGTACCTCATGAAGTGGTCCTAAGGGGACAGGACAGTCATGCCCCAAGCAGGGAAGAGCAGGCCCAAGGCCTCCCATTTGGTCAGTTGATGGCTGGGACCAATTCCAAACACTTGCATCCTGCCATCCTTATACTCTCAAACAGAGCACAAGCATAGCTGACACCCCAGACAGAGAGGTGTGGCAACCTTAGAGAACCTGGAATGGGGGACACATGCCCGGCAGGTTGGGGCAAGATTGTAACTGGCCGTCTGGGTCCACCCATCGCTATCCCAAGGACCAGAGGGAAGAGGAAGTGTGCCCTGAATGTGGTCTGTGATGAGCCATACTTGAGCCAGAGGAACAGGGGGGCTCTCTGGGCTTTGCCTGCAAGAAGGCACATAACAAGCCTCTTGAGGCTTATGGTCAACTTCCACGAGGGGCTTCCTCTTGTGGGGATCATGTAGACACAGGTCCACTCATTCTTGCCCATCCTTTTCACTCAGCAGGCACTGTATTGCACTGGTATGTGGCATTACAAGAAAGAGGTGACATTAAGTGACAAGCGTATATGTGGAATCTCTGGCAGATGATCTAAACCTGTACTTGCCAATACTGATGCCACCCGTGGCTGTACACATTTAGTTAAAGTTGGATCCAGTTTGAAGTTCAGTTCCTCACTTCACTAGCCTTGGTTGCTGTGTTGCTGATGGCTGCCATGTGGGACGGTCAGACGTAGAACATGTCCACTCTTGCAAACCGTTCTTCTGAACAGTGCTGTTCTGGGCCTGTCTGTAGAATCCGTTCCCCAGGTGTCTGTGCATTGGGACTCTCCCAGGGAACTCGCTCAAAGTCTACACCCTGAGCCCATCCCCGGATCTACTGAGGTGGGGCCCAGGGAGATGTATTTTTAGCAAGTTTCCCAGGAGACGTTTGATGCAGTCCACTTGGGAACTGCCGCTGTGCAGTGTACAAAAGCCCTCTGAGTCCCGCAGCACTGGAGAAGGTTTATTTTTAATGGCAGTCAGGTAGCTTTCATATTGGACAGAAATTAATGCTGTAACTAGGACCAAGCTTTCAGCTAGATCCAGTGGTTCTCAAGCCGAAAATATTCCCCGCTTCCCCACAGAGGACATTTGGCAACATTTCTAAACATTTTTGGCTGTCGAAAGTTGGGGGAAAGAGAAAAATGTTACTGGCATCTCGTGGTTAGAGGGCATGCACAGGATGGCACCCACAGTGGACATGAGGGTGAAAACCTAGTGCAAGAGGACCGTGGCACAGCTGGGTCATTCAAAAATGGAACTCTGGGCTGGGGATGTAGCTCAGCAGCAGGGCTTGTGCTTAAGATGTGCAAGGCCCTCGGTTCCATTCTCAGCAGCAACAAATGAATGAATAAGAACATAACTCTATGGTCAGATGGCCTTGGTGTGCACCAGGCTCCTCCGTCCCCCGTCCCCTGGCTGGACAGTCATGTTTTACTGCACGGCCTGAAGTCTGATGTTGAAGTGCGGCAGCGCCTTAGTGGGGCCTAGCCTAGTGCCCAGCACAGAGTAGGTGCTCAGTTTTACCTGGAAAAGCTCCTCAGAGGAGGCAACAAATGCAGGAGCCCTGAACAAAGGAGGAGGACACTTTGTCCAGGCGGAGCAGGCGAGGGAGTCTGGGTATGGGGGAAAAAACAGTCTGTGCACGGGAAGGAAGGGGAGCAGAGGTCATGTTTGCAGGGGGAGGATCTGACTGCCAAGCCTGTGGGATCAATGACAGGGGATGAGCCAGAGGCCACTCATCAACCGTCACACCAGAACTGGCTTTGGGAAGGCACCGTGCTGAGAAAAGGCTGGGTAGGCTCCGAGGGGGCTCCTGGAGATCAGGAGAATCCAGTGAGGCTGATGCCTGGGCCAGCAGTGCAGAGGGGGTCTGGGATCAGCAGAGGCCACAGAACCACAGGTGGCAGAGAGCAGCAGAGAGGCTAGGTTGTTGGTTTTTTTATTTTTTTTTTTTAAGTGATTTTATTTATTTATTTATTTTATTTATATTTTATTCTATTTCTCTGCAATACTGAGGATCTAACCCTGGGCCTTGAGCATGCTAGGCAAGTACCTTATCACTGAGCTATACCCCAAGCCCAACAGCAGGGCCTTCTTGGCTGTGGGTTTGTTAAAACAATAGGGAGCAGAAAAGTAGGACTGCCTGATGGGGGTGGAGAGGATGAAGCGGGGCAGTGGAAGGCAGGCGGTCGCTTATGACCTGTTGACCATTTTGTTTGTATTCTGCCATGGAATAGAGAGTATGTCTGTGTTCACGTACCTGCATACATACACAGGAACAAGATAGGACTGTGTGTACACACACACACAGGAAAGTGGGAGATGAAGGCATACTTAAAATACCTGTCACAGCTGAGCAGTTGTTCGAGGTGGCAGTATTGATTCTGAGCTTCCTAACAGCCAAGGAGCAACAATGTGATCTTCAGGACACACATGGCTTTTCATGATACTTTAAGCATAAGAATCTCTCCTGTTGTCCTCAAACAGGGGACACAAAAACCTCCCCAGGATGCTAGCAATGAGTGATAAGCAGGACTTGTGATCCCCCCACGCCCCACCCCCACCCCCATTGCAGTTCTACAGGAACTAGAGCCCATCTGGGCCTGTGCCAGTGGTGCACACCTTTAATTCTAGGAGGAATCTCAATTCAAGGCCAGCATCAGCAATTTAGGGAGGTTCTAACTTAGTGAGATCCTGTCTCAAAAAATAGAAAGGGCTGGGGATGTGGCTCAGTGGTAAAGCACCCCTGGATTCAATCCCCATTACCAAAACACAAAACAAAAAATCCTCACTAAAACCCAGCCCAAGAAGAGTGATCCTGTTGTGGTACCGAGGGCTTGGTCAGCCATAATTAGAAGATCTAAATAATGAAAGTCTCTGGTTTATTCCTCCTGGTGAGAAGAGGAAGGAACAACCTGGTTGTGTTTTGAACCTCTTCCTCTGGTGCTGATAAGTGCTACTTGGGCCCACGGTCCCTAAGGGCACCGAAGGAAAGGGCTGGAGAGGGGGCCATGTTTAGATCCAGTGGGTATGGCCTCCCACATTAGCCACCTGGGAATCTAAGTGACCTGCTCTGACAAGCGTGCAGGCTCAGTGCCCCTGCTGCCCACCAGGGCAGGGCCGCGCTCTCCTGTGCTCTCGTGTGAGCATTCGGGCCTGTCTGGTGATGGAGCTGATAGGTAGGACAGGGACTCCTGGCCTGTGTGCCAGTGATGTCACAGCCCAGGACAAGCTGTGCTCTGGATGGACAGGGCCTGCAGGGCTCTCAGCGAGAGTCATCTTCCTTAGCCGGCACCCCTGCAGTGATCGACATCAAGCTGGACAAACCCCAGGAGCCCCCGGCCAGCGAGGGCGGCTGTTCCTGCTAATGTGGAGCCTGACCTCGGCTTCCTCCGACACTACTCGCTTGTTGTGTTGCTTCCTATTGGTTAGCTTCCTATGGGGGTGGGGAATGAGTTCATCAAGATGGGAGGACTTTTCTTTTCTCTCTGTCTCTAGGAGTAGGGTGGGATGGGGAGGGAGGCTGGGCATCAGGGATCACATCACTCTTAACAGCTGTTACTCAAACGACTATTTTTTGGTTTGGTTGTAATATATTGTACTTTATTAAGATTGCCAAAAACTGTTAAAATTAAAAAAAAAATTTAAATCATGTGTATACAACTTTTTGCCAGATAAAAATGTAGTCATTTTTATTTGAAAGATGTGCTTTTTGGTTTTGTATATTTGTAAACTTATAGAAAACCTTTTCCACACACCTCCTCCTTCCTGTTCTCTTTGAACTGTCCAACACCTCTGCCTTCCTCCCCTCCCCAGCCCAGTAAATTAAAACGATTAACTGAGTAACTTAATTAGGCTCCAGTCCCGGGCCATACAGCCCAGACCAACCAGGCCCCACATGGTTAAATCAAACATTGGTTGAACCAAACAGCCTCCAGAGAGGCTCGGGCCTTCCGTGGGCAGCGAGGGGCATGAGCAGGGCCCTGAGCTGAAAAGAAAGGCTGTGGACCATAGGGAGGCCAGGCAGCCCCCCCAGGAACTGCTTCTGCCTCCCCTTTTCCTACCCTCAAAAGCCTCAAGGGGGCAAAGGGCACAGGAAACCTTGTGTGTTCTGTGCCCACTCAGTGACCAGTAAAGCAAGAGGCCATCGGAAGGACGGGGTGCTGTTGGCAACTGTGGGCTGAGATGGTGTGGTTTATAGACCGGGGCACCCTGTATAGTTCTGGAATGTTCTAACCAGCCTGTCAACCAGCACATAAAGCTGGGTTGACTTAGAAACTCAGTGTGTGACTCCGGGTGGCGTACCACCCTGGAGCCCTCCTCCCAACAGTCAGGGAGGCTGATAGGGCCTGTACTGAATGCCGATGGTCCATCTGTTATTGGGTGAGGAAGGCGATTGGTAGAAACACCTTGAGAGAGACATGTTCTCAGACCCTCAGTTGCTAATACAGCTGAGTGTTGTTCTTAAAAAAACAAAAAAACAAAAAAAACCAATTTCTTCATGTTTTCACCCCACTGGCATGGTACAGTTGAAATCTTTGTGCACGTACCTTTGTGGATATTGTGGCTGCACTGTGGGCACCTGAGGATAGGATCAAGGTAAACACTCCAGAAGGCTGCCTAGGGTACTGGGACCTGCCCCCAGAGAGCCATTCTCACCATTCTGACTCATTCCTGAGAATGGCTTAGACCTGAGAACCTGTAAAGTCTTGGAAGAAAACTTTCTCTTTGTAACTCACTCGGCTGGCACTCCAAATTGACCCAGACTTACCACTGCCCCCCCCAGCCTGCACGATGCCAGGTATTGGGCGGTGGTGACTCAGAATAACCCCTCTCCCACCCAGCTGGCATTGGCTCCCTCCAGTCTACTGATAGACATGTCCTAGATGGGCTAAATGACCTTCTGAGGTGTACAGGGTGAATTCCTCCAAAGGCAGAACTCCAACAAGGTTTTTTTGGAATTCTGGAATTTCTCAGAAACTACTCCAAAATGGCAGCCAGCAGGTGTCAGGGCTGATTTTTGTGTAGTGGGTCTGCCACACACCATCAGCCCAAGAGCTGATCTTAAGAGAGGAATCTATCTTCAGGTGAAGAGGAAGCAGGATCCCAGTGGGCACCTCTTCTGGAGGGCAAGGACCAATGTATGAGTGTAACTCAAATGTCACGTGTTTAGTTTTTATATGTGTGTACATAATTATATATATAGATAGACTTGTGTATACACCTTCCACAGACACATCCTCACACAGAGATACATGTGATCAATGTATATTCTTGTCTTTCCTGCTCTCAAGTTGGAACTTGCATTGTGATAAAAGTTTTGGAAATTCAAAAGTACTGCGACGTGTTGAAATAATATTCAATATTGTCAAATAATCTGTGATTGTCTTGCCATCAATAAAAATAATGCATAGATGTGTTAAAACTACAGGCAAAAATAGCCCAAGGGAATATCTCCACCACCTCTCTATGTACTTACATTCAGGGGGCACGTGCCTGCGTGGGCCAAGGTTTCCCTACTTCCCCGCCATGGGCACACCCCCAAGTGGTGCTTGTTGGAAGAGTGCTTTCTTACCTTGTGAGAATCTATGGGAGTCTACATTACAGCATCTGGCCTGGCTGGCAGTGAGGACAGTCACTTTGGGCCTCTAGGACAGCTCCGTTGACAGGGATTTGCACTGGGTCTTGGTGAATGAATATATGGTGGGTTTTAGTTTTCTTGGCACTCAAGGGTAGCTTTACTTAAAATATCCTATAAAACAAAGTAGATACTCAGTTCTCTTCTCATGTGCACACAATCCAAGGCACCATGATGTTTCCCATCATGACACAGAGGAGCAGATGGCATAGAGAATGGCAGATACCATTTGGATTGACATTTGGAGTCCTGCTTTTCCTAGACTGCACACAACGTCCTCTCTTGAGTTCAGGCTTTTCCCTGAGCCTGTGGCCTCTGAAGGTAAGGGCAATTGTCCCTTCTCATCCTCCCACCCCAGTGGGCCTTGCCATTCCATGACCCAGTCATTCTCAACCTGATGCCACCCTGCTCTCCCTAGGGTCTGTAATGGTAACCAGACCTCTTTCACAGAAATGGGTTGGCTCCTTGGCTGTCATCTTGAGTCGGTGCCATTACTATCCATTTGCTTGAGGGAGGATCTTGTCTCAGAATTAAGGTTTAACAATAAATGGCCAGGTCCTCTTGAAGATGATGTCATGAACTTGCTTTGAAATCCGCAGTGAGACTCCACATCTTTGCTGAATCAACACTGGTTAGCAGAGGACGAAGCCTAGGGTTCCTTTTAGGACATGATCTCAGTTTAGTCATTCAGCTCCTCTCCCCAAAGCCTAGAGCTGACCTGGCATTTGGGCAGGAGCCTCTTCTTTTAGCCCACTTTCTCTTTAGGGGACTCAAAGAAAAGTTGTCAGTAAAGCGCCTATTCCACACCAAAACAAGGCATCAGAAAAGTCAAGATCAAAAAAAGCAGATGGCTTATTTACAAAGGCACGTATGCACCAGCAGGAAGGCGGGACCTCAGTATCTGGAGCGCTGTGTGCAGTTGTGTGATCCCAGGTTAAAATCTGCTTGGTGGCTAGAGGCCTTCTGCCATCACTATCCCCACTGTTTCTGTCACCATACTGCAGTGTTCCCAGGCCCAAGGAAAGCAATGGATAGGTAAGTTCTAGTGTCTCAGGAAACAGAAACAAGAATTGAAAGTGGTAGCCAAGTGCAGACATATCTAGGGTGCAGCGTCTCTATTATCCAGTGGCTAACCAGTGCCAGGAGCCCCTATCTTCAAGTAACAGATGTGACAAAGGAATGCCACCACTGGCTTTGGTGTCCTACAGATAGAGCAGCCTCATTCCTTCACAGATGAAAGCAGGTGAGGATGTCAGGACTGGAGACCAGGTCACTGAGGACTGCAAATAGTCAGAGCCATGTGAGGGGCAGCTGAACAGATGTATGTGTGTGCACTGACTAGAGTGTTGTGTGCTAGTTTCCAAACTACCTCTCCCCAAAGAATGTGAGGCACCGTCACCTTGCCACAGCAGCATAAGGCAGAGATCCCATAACCCTTCCTGTTCTGCAGGCGGAGAATAAGACCAAGAGGGTGACTTGATCACCCAGCAAGTCAGGATGATCTGAACCAAGGTGTTGCCATTCTTTATCCATCACCAACCTGTGTGTGTCCCTCAGGCCACCTCTGCTTTGTGGTTAGGATGTAAGATTCTTCCCAGTGTATCTCAGTGAGATAGGAGAAAATACAGATATTATTTGGGGTCCCCAAGTCTACTTAGATCATCTGGGGTGACCACAGACATCAGGGCACCCTTTGAATTTCTGCTTGACATCAACTATTTTGGTATTCCCGAGTCTTGAGACCTCAGTGTGCAGCCTCCCTGGACTCCAGACCTTCCCATTAGGGTATGGTTTATCAACAAAACCTGGCAGTGGGGCGTTGGCTGTTTCCTTCATGAGGTGGGAAATCTCCACAGTGTCGAAGGCCAGCCTACATCTTGTGGTGTATGTTGACTCCCCAGCTCACTTTCCCCTCTCCCCTCCCTTTAAAGCGATCTGCTGTGAGGAGCACAGAGGGTGGCCTTTCCATCTGTTACGGGCTCAGAAGGCATAGCGGCCATATTGACTTTACATTAAACTGTGTAAAATGTGGAAAAGACTCAGCATGTTGGTCAAACAATAAACTGTCCTAATTCTCAACACAAACCTCTTGTCTAATGTTTCTAAGGGGGGGGGGGCAGTCACACATGGGGGGAGGGTTCAAAAACAGATCCTCAACTGCACGCTCCCAAAAGCCCTCTTCTGTCCTGGTGTCTTTCTCCTGCTCACTTGGGCTCTACACCAACTCTGAAGGGGTAGGGTGGGACACTGGGGAGATTACATCCACACAATCCCACAATCTTGTCTGCCTAAAGGCAGATGGAAAGGGAGGTTCCAGGCAGAGCGGAGACTCAGGTGTGACTTTTTTCATCATTCAGCTCTCTAACTGCCTGGGTTAGGGGTTATGGGGGGTGGTGGTGTAGGGAATGGAGCTCCTACCCTGACTTCCAGAGAACCATTCGGAGACAAGAACTTAAGGGTGATGATTCAACCTGCTAAATAGCATTCCTAACTCACCCTACACCAGCCAGGCGACAATCCTGCAAGGCCCCTCAAGTCTGTCATCTCCAGACAAAAAAGTGCCCTAAAAACCCGTTTAGTTCTGGGACCAATTCCAAAGAATTAAAAGCAGAAATGAGGCACAGAATCGCCATAGCCTGAGAATGCTGGAAATCTCTTCAAGTCCAGCTTCACCAGAGCCTTTCCCTTTAAAGGTTCTGGAACATCCTCCAATCTCTCAAGGAAGCCATCTTTCATTAGAATAGATGTGCCTCCCCACTAAGCCTTCCTTTTTCTGGTTTCCAGTTTTGAAGTGTGAGGTGGAACGGTGCAGGGAGGTCAAGGGGCAGAGGCTGACCACCAATGAGGCTTGCATGGGCCAGAGAAAAGCTATTCCGTGACAAGCAGTCCTCCCAGGGTGACGGTGTTCAGGGCAACGTGACTTCACACAGCAAAGGGAGTGAGCGCTCTCCCTGGGTATGGCATTGCCACTCACAGCTGCCCAGCTGTCCCTGCCTTTGCCACGCTTAGGAAGCTCTGCTGGGATTCCCTCAACATGAATGTGATGACAGAGCTGTGTGAATGTCCTGCCTGAGTGCACAGCGTGGCATCCAGGGATGCTCAGAGAGGTCACCATATGCTACACTCAGATATTTTTAGAAAGCTCAAACAATGTTCAGGTCAACAGAACCTAGCCAAGTACATCACTCTTGGCAGACCATATAGGCACTGAGAAGAAGTGGCAGGCCCCAGGGATGCTCTAGCTTTCGTTGATCAGGAGCTAGGGCCCACAGTAATGGTGGAAGAGAAGCCTCCAAGGCCTGGGCTTGAATGAAGACCCTGAATAAAGAACTGCAGCCAGTGGCAAGACCCCTCTAGTCTGTGGGTGTGCTCCATAACCACTGAAGATTCACTCCAGAAGCGGGCCTGTTTACCAATGGAGTGCCCAGGGCTTGCTCACAGCAACTGCCCTCCTTGCAGCTTTCCCTCAGCTGGACACAGGAGGGCACCTGCATCAGGTGCCCACATACAAGGCGGCTCAGACACCTCCAGTTCCTAAGGTGTTTCGAGCCTTACAGTTAGTCTGTCCCTGTAACCTGACAGTACTTTCTACTCTGGTCACATCTGCCTCCCATCTTATGGAAAAAAAAAAAAAAGGGCCTGCTTTGGTTGGATGGCTTCAGAGGATACCACCTGAGTAGAGAACGCTCTCGCCTTCCACCCAAGCCCTTCCCAGCTGGACGTGGTGCCATGCCTGCATATTCCAACTATTCGGGAGGCTGAAGCAGAAGGACCACAAGTTGAAGGCCTGCCTAGGCAGCTTAGTAAGACCCTGTGCATGTGAGGTAAGGACAGGAGAGTTGGCACCTGTGTACCCTGTGATCGCTGGGCTCAGGTAACTTGGAGTTAGGCCTGAACCCCACACATGCTTCCATCTGTTGTCACTGTTTCATTTTGAGCTGGACAGGTTGGTTTATTCATCAAGGAATGTATTACTCACTTAAAAAAGCAATAAAAACCCATATGTTCAAGAAGACAGCAAAAAACATCACTTTGAAAAGGCAATCTTTTTTTAAAGCATGAACGAATATGCACTTCAAAAATCTACAGAAAACTTTTCACTTGTATTTGTTCCACAACATTCTAGCTAAGAGTACAAAACAGGAATAACCTGAGCAGCACATGAACAAAGCCCAGGAACCCTCGGCCACAGAGAAAGCAGAGCAGTGTTTAAGTCTTCCTGTAATCTCTAGTATGACCACTAGAACACGTGAGATCCTTGGCATTTAGAGATTTGGCATCTACGACTCCATCCTCTGGGAAAGACTGATGAGATTTTAAAACCAAAATGCTGAGGCTGGAGTATGACAAGTCACTGAGCTGACAGAGAACATACCCACTGCCCACTCAGCCTTGCAGTCTTCATGTGGGGCAACGACCACAACTGCATCTGCAAAGCTGGGAACACAGAGGACTAGACAGTGCGCAGTCCGTGAATGTCAGAGGTGACTGGAAATCAGCTAGTTTCATACACAGGCAGGTCTGTTTCCAAGAAAAAGGAACCAAAGCACAGAGGCAGAGGATAAGAGTTTTCAGATAACCAGAGTCTCATGATAATGTCCTCTCTATGTGAACTGTGATGTCACATAGACCTCAATCTAAATCAAGAACACACTAAAGGGAAGTTACACACACCTTAACAGAGGGAAGATGAGCCAAACAGAGGTGACTCCTTTGAACGGGAGAAATACGGGAGAACTAAATTTAAACAAAAAATCTAAGCTGGTGCCAACAGTAATTTGTTTCCAAAATAAAGAAAATTTTCTAACCACATCTTGTGCCCCTTCTTTATCAATGCCAGACTACCCTTTCTCCAAAACTGCCAGTCACCCACAGACAACCATGGCTGTGCTTCAGATATACGCTCAGGCGATTTTCGCCAGCCATTTCTCCAAGTCCTGGATGTCAGCAGAGCCAGTGTCTCCTCTTCCGCCCTTGGCACTGCACTCAAGGAACTCCACTTTGAGGGGCAACTGTGAAAATTCAAACTCTTTGCCTTTCTTTCCCAGCTGAACAGGGACGGTGCTGGAATTATCCAGCGTGCTGGGGGCAGCGGAACGCGTAACTCGTAAGGTGTTGCTGTAGGAGGAGAAGAAAACAAGTCAGCAACAAAACTTTACACAGCAATTAAATCACACTTCTAAATATGTCAGCACTCATTTAAGACTAGAATAATCATGAACCTGTAAATTATGCTATTCAGGTTACTAAACAATCCTTTGCATTTGCAAGATGGAGCTCCAATTTCTCACCTAGGTGACACCAGGTCAGTAGTGGACCCAGGTCATAGCAACTTTCTCTCAGCCAAGGCCCTCTTCTGTTAGAATCTCCTGATGCCATTTTAAATTACAGTTTAAAATTCATGCTATAAGTGTTATAAAACTTAATTTATGAAAGCTAAGCACGGGTAGACAGGGTATTTATTTTACCTTGAGTCTATTTGGATATGGAACTTATAAATCCACAAACTCTAGACTCTTATATCTAATTTGACAAAATTTACTGCTCTCCAATCTCTTCATTTGCAAAAACCTTCTCCACTAAGTCACCTTACTGCCACCTGCTGGCCCTGACAAAACAGGGCATGAACAATACATTTGCTAACTCCTCCCTTTCTGCTCCCAGAAGCAGAGGAATGCTTGCCAGACCAACTAACTTTCCTACAAGGGAAAACATTTCTTGGTTCTATAAGGTTGCTTAAAAGTTAATGAAGACCAAAGGCAAAACTAAATAATACGTTGTTTAAGAACAAAAACAGAATAAAAATAGTTCAAAAAACAGATAAATTGTTAAGAACATGAAGAGACACCCTACAGAATGGGAGAGAATCTCTGCCACCTGTTCCTCAGGGCATATAAAGAACTCAAAAAACTTAACTCTAAAAAAAAAAAAAAAAAAGAAAGAAAGAAAGAAAGAAAACCCCAATTGAATAAATGGGAAAGACTAATCATACACTGGTCAAAAGAAGAAATTACAGTTGGCCAACAAATATATGAAAAAGTGTTTAACATCTCTAGCAATCAGGAAAATGCAAAACAAAACTACATTAAGATTTCATCTCACTCCAGTCAGAATGGCAATTATCAAGAATTCAGATAATAATAAGTGTTGGCAAGGGATGTGGGGAAAAGGTACACTCATACTTTGCTGGTGGAACTGCAAATTGGTGCAACCACTCTGGAAAGCAGTATGGAGATTTCTCAAAAAACTAGTAAGAGTGGAATTACCAGATGACCCAGCTATCCCACGCCTCAGTATATATACAAAAGATCTAAAATCAGCATATTCTAGTGACGCAGCCACATCAATGTTTAGCAGCACAATTAACAATACCCAAGCTATGTCCAACCTTCAACAGATGAATGGATAAAGAAATGTGGTACATATACACAATGGAGTATGACTCAGCCATAAAGAAGAATGAAATCATGGCATTTGCTGATAAATGCATGGAACTGGACACCATAATGCTAAGTGAAACAAGCCACATTCAGAAAGCCAAAGGTCAAATATTTTTTCTGATATGTGGAAATTAGTCCAAAATAGGAAGGAAAAAGAGAAAGAATGGGAAAGGGAAAAAAGAAGGAGGGGAGTCTGTCAAAAAAGCAGGAAGACCAACAGGCGAAATGAATGGAACTAAGGGGGAAGGAAAAGAGTCGGATAACAGAAAAAGAGAGGAATCAATCTAACCTAACTTTCCTATGTTCATACAGGAATACACCTCAGTGAATCTCATATCATCTATATCCACAAGATACTAACCAAAAAGGAAAAAAGATCTAAAAGTAAATAGCACACAGATCAGTAGAGCAGAGAAAAAGGAACAGGGAGACGGGGGACAGGAGAAATACTGAGGACTGAATTTGAGCAAATTATATCCCATGCTTTTAAAATTATGTCAACATGAATCCTACTGTTATATATAACCCAAAAAAGAAACAATAAAAAATGTAAAAAACTGCTACAAAAAAACTTAGGATATCATTTACCTTCTGAGGGAAAGCTTTTGGGAAGGAACACACAGCCAGCTAGGCCTTTTAGGCTTAGTGGTGAGTACATAGTATCCATCTTATAATCTTCAAATTTAATATATGCACCTTATATACTCTTATATGTATACTATGTTATAACAATTTTTAAGAAAAAAAGAGCAAAACATTATGTGTAACCAGCTTTTGCCACAGGGTTATAAAAAATAACCCTTGTAATTCAAAACTTTAAATTCCTTCAAAACAGATAGGGCCTAATTCTCAAAAATAAAAAATTAAATTAAAATTAGGTTTCTAATTTAACTAATGTTAACCTTTATGACTTTTCAACATTTTACTTCACTGTTTATAACACAGTGTTTAGTTCTGTACTGTTTTCCTCTAACCCTACTGTAAAAAGCAAATAACCAAAGAAAAACCTGTTTTAAATATGGGTAAACTTGGGACTGCACTGTCAAAAAAAAAAGTGGGGGGGAGGGCAAAAAGAACCCTGAAACACAAATAATATTATAATAGCTTTTGTTCTCCCAAAATGATTCCCCACAAATGCAACACAATCTTAGAAACCAAATTATCTAACTGTTCCCATGTCCCTAGCCTAAGGAAAGTACTGTTTATGGCCTCAAGAGAGAGAGCACTGAGACAGACACACAATTTCAGAAGGGTAGGATCCACAGAGAGCAGCACAGGTCAGGCCAGCAAGAGCCAGAAATTAAACATTTGGGGATTTGTGAGCCGTATTTGGTCTCTGTTGTGTATTTTTCTTTTTTTAAACTGCCCTTTAAAAATGTCAAACTACTCAGCTTGCAGGCCCTGGGCAGGAGTCTGCTACTCCTAAAGCTGACTAAATTCTGAGTACGCCTGATCTGATGAGGAAAAACTGTATAAACTGTATAAATTCAACTTTGAGAACATTTTTCCCCATCATGATCTACTTCTTTATTCATTTAACAAGCATCAAATGGTGCATGTAGCTTTTAAGCAGGGTAAATAATATTGTCAAGTAGCATGAAAACAATACAAGAAGCTACAAAATGCTACCCTTGATTTTTATATTCCTCATTCTGTCAACAATAATTTCCAGTGGCTTTAAAACTGTTTTCCTTCTTTTTTCCTGATCCTTGGTTTTTGTCTGTTTTTATCTTATTATTTTTTTACATGCACCTTTAAACACAGTTTTACTGTGTGGTGAACAAACACTTCCATTTTCTGAAATAACACTGATCTCAATTGGTGTGTACAATTTTTTAGTTTCTAAGATCTTTCATATCAATTATGAGTCAGTAGCGGTGGTAAAACAAATTGAGCAAACGGTTTCAATAAATCTTCTCTACATGAAATTGAAAAAGCCAAATTACATTCTACTGTCATGTACAGCTAAAAAGAACAAAATTTTAAAATTAAAAAAAAATTAAATAACCTAAAAATATCCCATTAATGCTTTTAACAATTCCTTTGGTGATTCTAAAAATTATTTAATAAGTACATCTCACACTAATATTCAGACAATAATTGTGATCATCACTGATAACCAGACAAAAGAAATATGAACATGCTGTTTTAAGCCTATATGTGAATGTGTTTAACCAACAGGCTTTATTCACACTTACAGTTCTTTCTCAAGCTGTTGCTGAATTAATTTTGCTGATTTTGCCATTGCAATATCTGTAAAGTAAAAACACTGTTGTAGATTAAACCAGAATGTGAACCAGCAAGTTTCTTCTCACTTCTTTTCAAAAAGAGCTTTTATCACTAATTCTTTCTCTATCAAAGTAAACATTAGATTTGCACATATGGATTTCCCAAAGTAATGCTTACAAACATGTTATGTTGATGACCCTAACATGGACTTAAGTTTTCCATACCTTACAGACCTTTCAATTCAATACGTATGAGTCCAGTCAGTTTAACATAAAAAAAAAAAAAAAAAAAAAACCTTACCAGTTCTCTGACTCAACCAAGAACTTTCACTCCAATAGACAAAACCCTACTTGTCACTTAAAAATAAACTCAGCATGCTTTCAGCTGATACTAATGATGTGAAAGCATCCTTCACACTACAGGGATGCTTGGTGTGGCCACAAACCCCAAATAAACATTAACTGCTCTCTACATGCTAAGTAAGAGAAATCAAAAGAAGTCAGGTAATGATGCTAATAAATACATCTCTCGTTAAGTATCATAATCTAACCACTTCTGAGAAATGCTTTAAGTTCTTCACAGAACTTTAAGAAACAGATCAGTGAAAGGACGACTAGTTTATCTTATTTTATTGGTAGCAGAACTGAAGGGCAGTTTAACTGGGCTTTTAATGGTTTTTAATGGTTACCAGTTTAAAGGAAAATCTTGTAAACTCCCATTGATAAAATTTGCTGAATGATAAACTTATTTGGAAGGAGAGACTCCAACCTCTCCCTCCAAAATAGTGCAACTGACATGACACATCGAAATCTGACAAACTTAATTTGGTAAAGTAAAATAATTTATAATCTTAAAAAAAAGAAAAAAAACCTATATCCCAAAAAAATAGGTAACAATTCCTCTGTTGTGGACCCTTAGGAAAGCCTGGTAACAAAATGAGTGAAAAGATGGGAGTAGAAATAAATTTTAAGTTTTAACCTCAGAAAACCTGAAACGCAATCACCATTTGACCCAGTTATCCCACTCCTCAGTTTATACCTAAAGGACTTAAAATTAGCATACTGTAATGACATGGCCACATTAATGTTCACAGCAGCTCAATTCACAATAGTTAAACTATGAAACCAACCTAGGTACCCATCAACAGATGAATGTATAAAGAAAATGTGGTATATATACACAATGGAATATTACTCAGCCATAAAGAATGAAATTGTGGCATTCCCAGCAAATGGATAGAACCAGGGGCTATCATGCTAAGTAAAATAAGCCAATCCCCCAAAATCCAAAGGCTGAATGTTCTCTTGACATGCGGATGCTGACTCACAATGGGGGGAGGGGAATGGGAAAGACAGTAGAATGAATCAGATATAACTTTCCTATGTTCATATATGAATACACAACCCGTGTAACTCTACATCATGTACAACCATAAGAATTGGAAGTTATACTCCATGTATATATGTCAAAATACACTCTACTGTCATGTAAAACTAAAAAAACCCAAATTTTAAAAATTAAAAAAAAAAAAAAAATCCTTCCACTTGTAGTTCACGACAACTGTCTCCAAACCTCAATAATGACAACTGTGGACAACTGAACTAATTCTTAGTAGTGATCTCAGAAAAATCTTAATTATTATGGTAGAAAACACAATGGCACCTTGCTTGTTGCAGGCTATCAAGAATGATGGCGTGTTCTTCAGACTCATACTATCAATGAGGACTTGATACAGAAACTCGGCCACATCCTTCACCTCTCGCTGGAATGCTGCGCTGTCCACAACAAACACAACAGCCCTAGAGGGAAAAAAAAGAAAAACTCACACATGAGCCTGCATCAGTGCACCATGATCCTGAAAATTCTAGCCTTAATTTCTTCAGATTGGTGAATCACACACTAGAGAAACATATGCAGGTCTGTGTAGAGTTAATCACACAACACTAATCTTCATTTAACAAAAACTAGTACTGAATGATACTGTGGGTCAATGCCTGAAGCTGAGCAGAGACTGAGGAATGATGTCCACCCTCAGAGACCAAGAAATCACTCAGAGCTCTATGATAAATGCCAGGACAGAACTATGCCCATGGTGTAACTGGAACAAAGAGGTGATCATTTCCATAAGACAAGGTCAAAGACAAGGAGGATGGAGTAGTTGAGCTGAATTTTAACTAGATAAAATGTCCAGAACATAGTATATTGAAGGCACAAACAAGGGAAACACATACATTAAAGAAGTCAAGGCAAGCTGGTACATAGGGAGATGGAGAACGACATACAACCAGGTCACAGAGCAAAGAGTGTGACACATCAACCTATGAAGTTTACGTTTTTCTGTCTTGCACAGACTACTGGTACCTAAATGACAGAAATCGTAGAAGGCAAATGAACTAGAAGAGCATGACCAGGGAGGGCCTGACTTAAGGCAGCAGCAGTGAAAATCTTCATGTGCCACAAACAAAGCTATATCAGAGTTAAAGCACAACAGCCCAGGGAAACTATAGACGATGGGCTTTAGGGACAATGGTCTAAATGCCCAGTGGGGCAGGAGACATGCAATGGCTGACATGCACTGGGGAGCTGGAACCAAACCCGCTGCACGAAGCCTACAACTTAAAAGCAGTCTACTAGAGGCCCAGGGTTGGAAAATAATACCAAAAGAAATTGAAAAACCAGGCCTCCAGGTATGGAGTGTGAATTTACACTCTCCCCAGGTGCAAGATTCCTAAGTAGAAAGATTTACATAAAAACTGGGCCATATTCTAAACCTCTCTGGTCCCAACAGATAGAAATATGTAACTCCTTCTCGAATGAGGCTTTCATATACTAAAGTATATCAATCACAACAACAATAATGCATCCCCTTGAAGGGTTCTGGATCAAATATTACAAACCACAGAAGAAAATAAACAGTCATGCCAGAGAAAAACAAGCACCCCCAAATTAGAGAAAATGAAGCAATCTACAAAACACATGGTTAAAATTATTTAAGCGCACAATACTAGGAATTATAAGAAGAAGAAACAGGCGATTTTTTGGGAAAAAAAATTTAAAGACCATACATAGTAAATGAAATTAAAAACTCAATGAAAAAGCAGAGATTATTCTTAGCTAAAACAAAATGCAGTAAACTAGAAAGCAAATGAGAGTATCACACAATATGCAAAGTAGAAAAATTTAGAAGATACAAGAAACAAGAAGGGCAGAAATACTAAGGTTCAATTGTGCAAATGAGTTACAAGATGTGAGAACTGAGAATGGAGAAACAGCACTAGCCTGAAGAGATTATGAGAATTTCTAAGAACTGAAGACAGATATGAATCTCTGGTCTGGGACAGCACATTTAAATTCCAAACATGACAAAGCTAATCCACCCCTTGACAGAAGGCAGACCAGACAGATTTCCTAGAAAAATAACAATGAGACTGCAGCAGCAGACACAGAAGTCAGCAGTCATGCCTTCCATGTCACCATGGAAACAACTACCACCCAGGACTTTATACTCAGCTAAAATCACCATTCTAATACCCAATAAAGATAGCTTCAAATGAACAAAAGATGAGAAATTTTACTACTCACTCACTCTCTGGAAATATTTCTAAAACTGAGAGGAAAAACAGATCCTAAAAGAAAAGAGCAGAGGGGCTGGGGATGTGGCTCAAGCGGTAGCGCGCTCGCCTGGCATGCGTGCGGCCCGGGTTCAATCCTCAGCACCACATACAAACAAAGATGTTGTGTCCGCCAAATACTAAAAAATAAATATTAAAAAAAAAAAAAGAAAAGAGCAGAATGCCAGAATTTGGCGAAAGAAATCATAAGAATCCAGGTATGTCTCAGTAATCATTGAATATAAGGGCAAAAATCAGCAATCATTGGAGGTGAAAAAGAATGATGTGAGGAAGAGCAGAGTTAAAGCATTCGAGCTTTAGGAAAAAAGAACTAGTATTATTGATTTTATGAGATGTTGTGCAACGTTTAAAAGGAGGGACAAGGGGCTGCTGGTGTTGTGGCTCACCTAGCATGCATGAGGCACTGGGTTTGATCCTCAGCACCACATAAATGTAAAATAAAGATATTGTGTTCACCTAAAACTAAAAAATAAATATTAAAAAGGAAGGGGGGCGGGCAAGTGGAGAACCACAAAGAGTAGAAATAACATATTTCACAAGTAGAGGGGAAAAATAGAAATTAAGGAAATTTGACTTGTAATAAAAGGCACATAATAATCTTTAATATGCATTTATTATGATTAAGATTTCTTTGAACTCAGTTTTATCTTCTTTTTCTTTTTTCATGGGGACTGAATCCAGGAGCACTTAACCACTAAGCCACATCTCCAGCCCTTTTTTATTTTTATTTTGAGATGGGGTCTCACTGACTTGCTTGGGGCTTCTCTGAGTTGCTGAGGTTGGCTTTGAACTTGCGATCCTCCTGCCTCAGCTGAGATTACAGGTGTGCACCACTACCCCATGTTTGTTCTATTTACCTATAATACTTGAGTCACAGAGTAATTATACTGCAAATTATAAAATATTTATAACTGACAACATAAAAACAAAAAAATTCAATGGTAAATTAATACCCAATTCTAGATCTGTCTAAATTGTCTGAAGAATTATAAAAAAATCACATTCTCTTCTGAAACAAACTGCTCATCATCACCATCTTGTGGGTAAGGAAACAATTTCAAAATCTAAGTCCACATGTGTTCAATAAAAAGGAAAGAACCAACTCACTCATTCCTCAAACCTAAGATGCCATCAATTCAAAGAAACATTTCAGGAACCACTAAGAGGAGAAAATACTGCCAGTTAAACTATCACACCTGGGATAATTGCAACTGTAAGATGCCTTTAAAATTCAGAGACATTAAAATGTCTTCAAATCATTGAAATGTGTCAGACTAATTTCCCTCTCCAGTTCTTATCAATGTTAGATATACACATGAAGAGAACACTTGCAAATGCAGCATAAGAATTTTAGTAAAGAATTTAAGGGTTAATAACATAAGGGCAGACACTGAAAGAATTATGAAAATATTGTTCTTGAAATAAAGTTACACATAATGTTGGAGTTTAATAATTTCTGGGACCCAACAGAGCTTTAAAATTTTTTCCTATATATTAATAATCCTGTATTATGTCACTGAATTCATCTTCAGAGTATATTTTAATAATAATGAGGGAACACTTCCCAAACACTCTGAGAAATATTCCTGAAGCATTATCCCATACAATCTTCACAATCCTAGCAAAGGTGGGCTTGCAACCCAGAAGTGGGTCACTCTAAGCTCCATGTTCTTTCTACTGCAGGACAGTGTGCTGCCTCCAGAATCCCACCAGAGCAAAACACCAGTCCCACATGTGCAGACTTGATACACAGTACCAACTTCAACAAGCCCACTTCATTTCTTTCTACTTACCTGGCTGAAGACTTAAACCGCTCCAAGAACTGAAGCCTTAAGCTCTCATGTCCAGGGAGGTCAATCAAGGTCAAGCTGTTGCCCTGAGGATGGCAACAATAATATTGAATTAATGTTTCCATCTAGATCCATGTGCACATCAGGATCAAATTAAAGGCATATAATACTGGAGTCTAGTTAATTAATTAATACAACAAGTGTTACTCTAATAAATAAATCAAACAAATTTTCATGGAACATTTTCAAATAAAACACCAGCCCAGGGATGGGGAATGTATTCATTGGCAGACTGCTTACTTAGCATGCATGAGGCCCTGGGCTGAATCCTCAACACCAAACTCCCCCCACAAAAATAAAACACTGGTCAAAGTTCTGGGGATATAACAGTGAACAAAGATGTGGCTCCCAGTCTAACATTAAGCATGATGTAAAATTACATATAAAGTAACAATTTTGATAAATGTTGTTAGGTTTCGTAAGAAACCTGACTGAGGGAGTCAGGAATGTGTGGTCTATCTGAGGTTTAGGAGATACCAGTGTGAATAAAAGCAAAAACATGTTAACAACTGTAATAAATATTCACAAGCTTATAATGCAAAAAAGAACTTAGAATTTATAGCACATATTGCCATTACTGGGATCCTTAATCATTATAACAAAGCATACTTTCATAGTTTCCACCCCTTAATTCTTAAATATGTGCTTACCAGATACCCATTTATTTGTTTCAAATCTGTCAAATTTTTTGCCAATTTTTGAACCCCTATTGACCAAGCACATTATGCACTAATACTAAGTCCTATTCACCATTCCAGGACTTCATCCTTGACCTTATGATCAATGTAAATGTGTCTGTGCTCAGTGACAAAACTCTTAGATGTGGCTTTAGTACAAGTATCAGACTCATCAATCATTTCTCGCATGTTTACCTCCAACCATGCTCACGGTTCAATAGAAGGGAATCAGTATCATGTACAGATCTGACATAATTCCAGCTGGATTCATTATGATCTTTCAGAAAGACAAATAAAAATACCTACTAGCCTTTTCAAAATATTGGTAAGAATCTGGTGAACCCAGATTAGGATCTACTGCTCCATTTCAAAAATAGCACTGAACCACACAGTATTAGCAATTCAGAAGATTCATGACTAGGTACATTACTACCTAGAGAAAACTAAATCTAAACTTAAGGGAGTGGGAGCAGTGTTTGTGAAAAAAGGGGGGAATGTTCTATATTCTCAACAAAAATATAATACAAGCCACATGTAATCTTAAATTTTCTAGTAAATATTTAAAAAGTAAAATTTGTTATAATAAGTTATATAATCCAGTATATCAAAAATATTATTAATATGTACTAAGGAACCAAGACATTATTAATGATTGCTTACATTCCTTTTTTCACACTGGTTCTTCAAAGTCTGGTAAGTACTTGATACTTATAGGACCCCTCTATTTGGACTGGTCAAATTTCAGTGCTCTACAGTCACGCAGGGTCAGTAGCTACTGCACTGAGAGATACAGGTCTAACACACCCTCAAATAGCCCACTTTAAAAAATTCAGTACAGGACCCCAAAAATTAATGATCTCCTAAACCTGAAATTTCAAAATCCAAATCTTTGGAAATTTAAAAAGGTTTTAGTCAGAAAAATTGCCATCATTCAAATAAACAAAAATATCTCTAGATATTTAAATGGAGTCCCTGTACCTTTGCCTACAATGTTTAACTCTAGAGGCACCACAAAGGGGAAGTGGCTCTAGGGAAAAGAGCCCTAAGATCACAATTCTAAGTCACTATCCTTTTGTCCTTCCACTCTTCCAGTCAGTCACTTAGTCCTCATTCCACTCACTCACTACAACTCATTAAGTATCATAACTGGCTTGCCTGTCACTGTTTACATTCTAGAAAAGTCTTTCTCATGATTCTTTATGGGTATTTTTGAAAGTGCTCATATATACTTTTCAAGATATCCATTGCAACAGTTTGTAAAGGCATAAGATTCTAACCACAAACAAAACTAAATATTAGCAGTACTTTGATTACATCAAAATTTAATTATATATATGGTACAGCCACAGAGTAGAATACTATGCAGTTCATAAGTCAACTAGATAGTACTATGTGTTTAAATGTAGGAGAAAAAAGTGAAGTTCTATCAGTCATACTGTTAAATAAAAAAAATATGGACAAAAAAGTGTGTTAAGAAAAAATATAATTAAAGGATATATAGATACAACTGTATATGCATTGAACACTTAGAAGCTTACACACAAAAATAATAGCAGTTATTACTTCCAACAACAAGACTGGCTTGTGGGATTAGAAAAGGAAAAATTACTTTTCAATTTTTTTGTTCCGTGTACATGTATTACTTCTTTAAAACATAAAAGAAAAAGACTTAATGTCCATTCTTTTTTTTTAATATTTATTTTTTAGTTTTAGGTGGACACAATATCTTTATTTTACATTTATGTGGTTCTGAGGATCGAACCCAGTGCCTCATGCATGCTAGGTGAGCACTCTACTACTGAGCCATAACCCCAGCCCTAATGTCCATTCTTAAATAAGTAAAGTTAGAAAGAAGACAAAAAAAAAATTAAGAATAAAATGAGTCATAACATTACTGTACATAAGTGACTACAAAGGAGAGGTAGAAATGACTACATTGGCCAACAGATTATAAAGGGCAGAATTTGTCACATAATATATTTTTATATTCCCTATAAAAATAAACTTTAAATGGTATCTACATCCTCAGACTAATTCATTCCAGTCAGATTGTCAGACTCTTTAACACTGCAGTCACATCTTACCCTGTTATTGTTGACTCTGTATACAGCAGAGCTGTCAGTAATGGAAGTCTGAGTGTCTCTGTAATGGCCTGTTAACAACTGTAAAAAATAAGATGGGAGAGATCAGAGTGAACATATTAACAATAATAGCAAATCTAATGAGTAATAATAATGTTCTAGCCTGCCCAGGTTAAAGAGCAAATAAAATGAATGCTGCTTACAATAGCTGAAAAAGATTTTATTTTTTTTTAACCTGTAGAAAAATTGCAAACTTCCTCCCCCTCTCTTCAATAGGAGAAAAAAAATATTTTCAAACCATAGTTAGTGGCCAAATTTACTTCCCTTTTGTAAACATTTTTAACCATCATAAATAATTTGAAATTATATTTCCTTAGTGGAAGGAAAACAAATTCTACTGTCCAAAGGAAGAATAAAAAGCAGAAAATCTGTCCTATTCTCATAGTAAAACACATACTCAGTTAAAAATACCAAAAACAGCAGGGTATGTTGGGGTACACCTATAATCCCAGGAACTCAGGAAGCTGAGGCAAGACGATCAAAAAATTGGAGGCCAGCCTTTGCAATTTAGCAAAGCCCTATGCAACTTAGTGTGACACTGTCTCAAAATAATAAAAAACATAAAAATAAAAATGCTGTATACATTAAAAATAAGTATTAGTGAAAAGAAACCTAACTAGCATAAACTATTAAAGAAGAATCATCCTTCAAAAAAATAACTTTGTCAAAGCTGGGCTGGTCACTTGGAAATGGTCATGTTAGGAGTATTTACACTACAGAAATCATCAAATACCACAATTTAGAGCTTTGTTTACTGCTTCATAGGCTGTTTAGACTTAAGAAAGTGACAAAGGAAGGTTAAAATTAAAACCATGTTGTCCAGAGCCATTACATGTGGTTAGCACAAGACACAGAGAAAGTATTTCTCTAGTATTATCTGATTCATCAAAGAAGTTATTCATGTCATCGATGAACGAATAAAGTTTGACATACATTTTCATGGTTTCATTTTCCTCTTGTGAACACAAAAGTAACAACTAATATTCACATCATGTGTCAGATTTAATGACAATAAATTTATAGAGGAAAGAATCCGCAGACTGGGATGTAACTGCATTTGTCAAGTCATGGTACAAATACAACCACAGTTTGGCTACTGGGGCAAATCTTCCAAAATCCAAAAAATTCCAAAAAAAATTGAAACATTAAAAAAAAAAAAAGTCTTTCACAGGCTCTCTGAAAGGTTTGTTACATGATAAATTATAACTTTTAAGTAGGTCAGGTTTATATGTCTTTAACGGCATCCTTAGCCATTTAACACTTATTAAAAAATCTTGTGATAAGAATTAAATATCAGCATCTGGTAAGGAGAAAAAAAAAGAAACAGGAATGGCTATAAAATTTTAGTTCATAGGATTTTCAAGAGTCTTTTTGTTTTCATAAAGTCTAGAATTCACTCCAAATTTGGCAGGATAAGTTTCTTTTGCCAATTAAAACATGAAATCACAGGAATACAGGGATGCCATAATATTAAGTTTAACAAAGGTATAAATCAAAGCACTTACCCTGACAAACAGCAATGTCTTCCCGGAATCACAAAGACCAACAAGGAGAACAGCTCTCTGACTGCTCTTTCTGCTCCAGATGAACTTCCAGAGCACTGTGGAACAGAGGGGAAAGTAATAATAAAACAAAGATATCTATGATAACCTGTGATTTACTTTGTTATTAGCACTATTTACGGTGGTTACTTAGGCACCCGCTGAGTGCCAGCCACTATCAACTGTCAACTCTCTGTCTCTACACCTCTTCCCTGAGCGTGGATATCTCAAGGGGTATCTTATGACTTTTGTATTCCCAGAACCCCGCTCGCAAACATAGGATGTCCGCACTGGTCTTCAGACCCCGTGGGTCCCGGCGGTAAGTGATGGAAAGGGAGGGGACCGCGCGCCCAGGCTTAACAGGAGTGGAGTTAGGGAAACGCGTGTCCCAAGCACCAGGACTTCACTCCCGGGGTCGCCCGGGATCCCCCTTTAACGCAGGGCTGCGTCAGACAAGAGGGTGGGATGACAGACAAGTTGAATCTCACATCTAAACTCCACTAAAACGCCCTCTCGGCTCCCGGGCCTGCCGAAGCATAGCGGAGGCCGGGACCCCGGCCACCCCGCACCCACCATAGTCACCCACCGCTTCTTTACCCAGCGTCAGCAGCACTACGAGGAGCGACACCAGTACTGACAACAACGTTGGGTCCCTCTGCTGCAGCTCCTGCCTCAAGGAGTCTAGGTAGGGCTGGAAGGTGCCCCCGGCACCGCCGGTATCTCCCATCCGCCGGGAATCCGCGGAAGCCATGGATGAGGCGCGTGCTCTCCGGTGCCGCAAAAGCGACGTGGCCCTATGCTCTGCGCAGGCGCGAGCAGCAGAGCTTCACGGGAGTGGTAGTTCCCGCTTTCGGGCCTGTGGGATGCCCGTGTGCCTGATGGGAGTTGTAGTTCGCTCATACACCCAGCTCCTCTATGAAGGCCAGAACCCTCATTCTTCGCCGCCTAAATGACTGTGGAAAGATCAATGAAATGAATGGCTCTCGAAATTTCCACTTAGAATTTCTAGTCTGTCTCTACGTGAGGTGAGACGCATCTGAAGGATGAGTGAGCCGCTGCGGGCGCTTAAAGGGGCAAGAAAGCTCCATAAAGAAGAAAAGAAGTAGGAGCCGACGGCATGTGCAGGAAACACAGTAGTTTAGTCCCTTACACTGTACACCTAGGCATGAGACTCAAATGACTGCACTAAGGGAAGCAGCCAGGAAAATCAATGCTAGGTAAGTCTAGGAAGGCATTCAGCGGTGCTCAGGAACTTAGAGTTTAGTCTCAATGCAATAAGAAGTTGCAGTTGAGGGTGACATAGTTAACTGTAGATCTATGGATCCCAAGTGGTTGGACTCCTACATACTGCATGTTCAAACAAAGTAGGATTCACTCAATAAAAACAAACAATGGGGACTCTGGATCAAGAAAGGATGTTTAAAATGTGAGGGTTAAGAAAGTAAATAAATCACTTGATTATAAATTACCATCATCAATTACAAATATCAGATCTTGCCACATTCTAATTCTTTCTTATGGTCCTAACTCCTGCTCCATATCTACTTTCCAACACAAACATACCTTCCTAGCTTTACCTCTGTCACTCTTGCTAAAATGGCTATTCTAACCAACTTTTATGAATTTTGTAATTGATGATTCAGCATCAATTGCCAACAAGGTCAAACTAATGCTCAAAATTGTATTTCTCGCCATGGTCAGTTTTTCAAGGTTTTGCCTAAATCATATTGTTAACCATCCAAAGATCTTAACATCTTTCTTTCACTTCCTGCCTGATCAAAAATGCATCCTCTTAGCTACTCCCTGCAATACTAATAATGAGGAGAGAACTCCATACATACACACTTTGCTCCTTTATAGTAACCATTGGTTCTTCTTTAGAAAAATCCATGAGTGGGTATTACCCAAAGAGGGATTGCTAGGTCGTATGGTAGTTCTCTTTTGAATTCTTTAATTTTCTTTCTTCCTATCATTTTTATAATGACTGTGCCAATCTTCATTTCAACCAAAAGTGTACAAGAGTTCCCATTCTTCATGCCCTAACTGGCACTTGTTATCTTTTGACTTTTTGATAATAGCCTTCTAGATGGGCATGAAGTGGTATCTCATAGTGGTTTTGTTAGCATTCCCTGATCATTAATGATGCTGAGCACATTTTCATATACCTGTTGGCAATTTTTCTTCTTTGGAGAAATGTCTATTAGGTTCTTTTGACCATTTTTTTATTCAGACTATTTGTTTTTCTACTATTGAGTTGTATGACTTATACATTTTGGATATTAACTATCAGATACATGATTTGCAAATATATTTTCCCAGTCTACGCACTGTCACTTCATTATGTTGATTGTTTTCTATGCTGTGCAGAAGTATTTCTGTTTGATATAGTCCCATTTATTTATTTTTTGCTTTTTCTGTTGTTGTTTGTTTGTTTGTTTTGTTTTTTGTGGTGCTGGGTATTGAACCTGGGGCCTTATGCATGCTAGGCAAGCCCTCTACCAACTGAGCTATATCCCTAGCCCTGTTTATTTTTTGCTTTTGTGCCCTGAGGTTTTGGTTTGATATCCAAAAAATGATCCCTAATGCAAATGTCCAGGAGCTTATCATACATTTTAATAGATGGAAGAGGTAACTGGTCCACTATCATTACTCTTTTCTCAGACTTATTCTTAACTGTCTCATGTTTATTTTTTAATTGAGCAGTACTATAATTTTCTTGAGTTAAAAAATTGCTTGTATATTGATTAAGGGAGAATTGGCATCTTTACAATACTGAGTCTTCCTATCCAAGGCACTATGTCTTTTTTGTATTATTTTTTACTGAGTATGGTTTAAATCACTTTTAAATGTAGTTTTCGTGAGTTTAGTGATGCATTTTACTTGTTCTTACAAAACATTATTATTCTAACTCACTCTTATTTATGTAAGAGAAATTTATTTTGTATCTCAATTTTTCTTTCCGTTTTACTGAATTTTATTTTACTTTTTAAATTTATTTTTAATACATTATTATTTGTTTTATTGATTTTCTAGTATATAGTTCTCACTATAAATTTTGATGTTTCTTTAAATATTATATCTTATTTAGTTTTCTTATGTAATTGGATTGGCCAGTAGCTCTAAAACACTGTGATCTAAGGTTGGTGGTAATCAATGTTTCTTTACCATAGGCACATGTTAGCTTTTGGATATATGTATAAAAGACCACTGCCCAGTAACATCTGCCTATCCTGTTTTAGTAATTAAGGATGGTGGAAGGGTGCCGAATTATTGCCATCTATTCTAGCTGGCGACCTATGCCGGGTTCGCAAATCTGACTACTCCAATAACTTAAGAAAATGGCAAAGAAAGCACACAAACACAAAGAAGTACCTTTTCAATAATCCAGGATGGCTCTCCGACCTTAGGGGTCCATGGAAAAAAAGAGAGAACCACTGGAATTCTTTATTCTTATACAGGGGACACACAAGGGGAGGTTCCATAGAACATTCTATCCCAAAAAGGGCAAAGGGGTAGGATTACAAAGGAACAGGTGAGTGTAACTCAACTTCACTGGGTGACACCTACTCCTGGAGCCTCCTCATTATCTGAGCATAAAGCCCAGGTTATTATGGGACACAATAATTGTTCAGTATCTCTTGCTCAGGACTTAAGGGTGTGTATTTCCAGAGCGACTCCTGACACTAAAAGTTGTTGTACTAGCCCAAATGCCTAAGAGTTCTGTTAGTCTATCAAAATTAGGTGTATTGACCTGTTACAACGAGACAGACCACATCCCAACAAAGGACAAGTTGAAATTATAGGATCTGGGGTGACGGTGGACTTTAGGTGACTTTTCAATAGGCTGAGGATTGATAGGTTCAGAGTGAATCAAGGCTGGTATAAAAAGGTTCACACCAGGTCTAGACTGCAAAGCACATCCAGAGTCCTTATTCCTGAGATTAAGAGAAGTGTGAAACATTTTGTGCAGAAACCCCTTGTCTGCAGTTCTGCATCTGAATGGAAAGTGAGGCTGTGGTAGGAGTTGGTAAAAGGGGCAAGTGGAGAGTTATTTAGAGGTTCAGAATCAACATAGACTTTGGATGTGGAATGGAGGAAAATGGTGAATGAGACTTGATACCTCTGTCTGCAGCATGAATGACTGAGTAAATGACAGTGTCTTCAGCCAATATACTAACAATAGTTAGTTTAGGGAAGCAACAGAAGGAAGAAGGACAGGATGGTTCTCTTGTTTTTTGTTTTTGTTTTGTTTTATTTGTAATGCTGGGAATCAAACCTAGGGTTTCACACATGTTGGGCAAGCCCTCTATCACTGGGTTACACCTCTAGCCCAGATTTTGATTTGTTGGGTTTCTGCTCACTGTAGGACTCTACAATATAGATCCACTGGTAATAGGTGGAATCAGTGTGTTGGGGGACACTGGAGGCTGGGGTTACAATGACCAATATGGGTGCCCAAGAGTCATTAGCATTGCTTGAAGGAGAGCCTGGAAAGTGAGAGGAGCACTGGATCTAGAGAAGAACTCCAGGAAGATTCCCACCCCCCCCACCCCCAATTCCAAGGTAGATAGGATGAGTCTACAGTAAGACCACAAATGAACAGAGAGGTAGGAATCAAAGCAGAGGAGAGAGGTCATGTCCAAGAAGCTAAGGGAAAGAGTCCCAAGGAGGAAGGTCTGGTCAACTGTATCATGTGCAGGAAACAGGTTCAAGAATGAAATGACTGAGTTGGTTTAACAGTGGGAAGGTGGTGCTGACTTTCACCAGAGTAGCTTCAGGTAAGTGGGTGGAGCCAAAGACTGGTTTCTGTGTGTTCATTCAATAATAATAAATGACACAAGGAAAAATGAGCCTCCCTCTTAGAGGAAGCTGGGTGAGAAGGGAAGGAGATGGCAGAAACTGTCCAAGGGATGATTTTTAGCCAAAGATGTTTCAGAATCAGGTTAGAATCAGAACCTCGGCTATGTCAGATAGGATGCATTCAAAATATAAAAATAAATCCAGGCATATGGCACATGCCTATAATCCCAGCAGCTCGGAAGACGGAGGCAGGAGGATCTCAAGTTCAAAGCCAGCCTCAGCAACAGCAAGGCACTAAGCAACTCAGTGAGACACTGTCTCTAAATAAAATACAAAAAAGGGCTGGGGATGTGGCTCAATGGTTGAGTGCCCCTGAGTTCAATCCCTGGTGCCTAAAAAAATAAGTCCTCTATACTTGTTTCTATACTCACTGAACACTTGATCTTTATAACTCACTCCCTATCCTTCCTGCCCCTTCCCTGGTAACACATAGTGCACATACATAGGAGCACATACATTTGATTCTATTATAATGAACACACAGACCCTTTTAGAAAATGTTTCTTCATGCGGTGGACCCAAGAGGTATGGTTATGGCACCACACAGAACTGCAGGGAAAATCTAGATGGGTCTTAAGCTCAGAAGAAGGGGTTCAGCTGCACACATAGACAGATAAAGAAATCCTTCTGGTGGAAATATTTGTAAAAAAAAAAAATGAAGTTGTTGAAATATAAAATCAACAATAGTCTTTATTTTGTGACCTATGCATGTGACAACAGAGCTGTGAAGACAAACACGGTTGACACAAGCCCCTCAAGCTAGCGAGATCAGGGGAAGACCACGGGTCACCTGAGCTCCCGTCTCCATCCGAGGAGCAGCCCCACCTCTTGGATTTTAATATTTGTGGAAAGTGCAGGCTTCCAGGAGTCCTATGGAGCAGAGCAGAGAGATAGGAAATTCAGAATGTACTTATATTTCTTTATGAACCATTGAGTGAATAGACAGTTAAGCGTAGCACAGAGGCAGGTACTCAGACTGGTTGTCCTGCTCTTCTTGTGACATACTGGACCATTTCCCAAGTGCCCTTCCCCACTTGCCTGCACAGCACCTATGCCTCCCTCAGGGAAGGCACCACACCAAAGCTACAAAGGCTTTAACATGGTTTCCCTGCTGTATAGTATCCCCCTACCTTGTTTCTTATGGGCAGGGCTTACACACCTGAGTTCATGTGGGTGGGTCACCCTGGAAGTCTGCTCTCTGCCTGACCTCTTTAAGCAGGTGAGGAACTTACATAGTAAGAAGCATCTGCCAATTTCTGTGCTTGGGCTAGGGATGGAGGCAGAATACAGAGCCAGACAACCTCCCTTTAGAGGATACAGGTTAAGTAAATGTTAACCTGATTTTTGTAACCATGGCCCTGGATGACCACGTTGCTTACTGCTGGGAGCCATTAGCCAAGTAGGTATGACAATTTCCTTGCCAGCGTACCCCATGTTGCAGTGACATTGAATGTAGGTGACCTTGCTCAAGGACCAGGGCGGATTAGGGTGTTCCCGGTTTAGGATAATCGGGTTTAGGGCGTTCCAGGTTTAAGATTATTCCTGTTGGGAATAGGGCGTATCCTGCTGCCTGAGTTCCCCTTGAGTTCTCACGGGATTCAGACAGTATATTTTGGGAGACAGAAGCCCAGTGGAGGTGGATTTGGGCAGAGAACGTGGATTTCCCCAGAACGTGATTGTAGACGGCTGGTGTGAGTTCGGGAATAAAGAGTTGCTGTTTGAATCTACAAGCTGTGTGGTGGCTCGTGATTGTGTGCCCAGCCAGACTGCGGCAGCTTACATTAGAATTATATGGGCCAATTTTTAAAGCGTAGTCATCCTGAAATAGCACAGACTTGCTGAATCAGTGTTTTTTTAGGGCCTGGAAATACACATTTTTCATCAGGACCAAGATTCACTTATTCACTTTCTATAGTTGAAGAATAACTACCCTATACCACATCTTATTCTCCCCATCTTCCAAATGCTTCCAAGTGATTGGGTTATTCCACAGATAGTTACACTGCAGAGGTGTGTTTTATTCTATCACAGTTCCTATAACCTGTTCCAGATGAGTGGTATGTTTGGCAACTTTGTATTACCAGAACTTATCTCTAGAGCCTTACTGTCTGAAAGTACTTTCTGCAATGATGTTCTCTTTGCTGACCAATAGGGAGTCACTTGTGGCTACCAAGCAATTAAAATGTGGTTGGGTAAGACTAAGGAAATAATTTTTTAATTTAATTCAGTTTGGGGCTTGGGATGTAGCTCAGTGGTAGACTACTTGCCTAGAATGCACGAGGCCTTGAGTTCAATCCTCACTACCGTCAAAAAGAAAAGGGGGAGCCTAATTTAATTCAATATTAATTCATTGAAATTTAAATAGCCACATCTTGATACTGGCTACCATACTGAACAAGTCAACTCTAATAAAAAGTTTACTGAAGAGCAATGACACGTGCTCATACCCATTAACCTCCTCATTTTCTTAGAAGATGTCCAATAAGTTCACTATCTTAGTATCCTGGGCCTCTGTCCCCCTTACTACCTGCTCATACAGGCTGACCTATCATACGTTCTGGGCTTAGGTTATATTGTTCTCTTACTGTTTCATTTTTCCCATGGGACACATCCTGAGGGCCAGACTCCACTTCTCCTTTGCATCCACCACCCCAGGACCCACAACTGTGCTTTATTTGCAACTTTCTCATGCTGTTCCTCCTACTCACGTGAGGTGGAGCATTTTCTCAGGTTTCCAACAGCTGTGACATACTCAGCCCCTAAGTACTTTTCATATGTGGTATCATCTGTAAGTCTGACCAAACATTTTGTGTCATCCCTGAACAGAAGGTCCTTGGTTTCCGATGAAAACAAACAGAACTTGTTCGAGCAGTCCGATACATGACTTCCAAACTCAGCCTGTCAAAAGACAGAAAATAACATGAGGACCTGTGGCCCTGAGCAGCTGGGAACATGCATCAGAGGAGGTTCAAAGCTCTGAATCAGTCCTAGCAACAAAGGGAAGCTACAGATATGCCTCGGGAATTTCCACCTCCCTCATCCACCATTTATCCACTTGAAGTCCCAATTCCAGGATTTTATGCAAGTCCTCTGTAAGGGGCCTTGTCTAGCTTCTTCTGAGATGTCCCTCCTTCCACCCACCCACTCTTGCCTTCTCTGGTCTCTTCCCCTGCTTCATTGCCCAAGTCCCTTGGGGGCTGCTTATAGGAAATGAGAGGACAATAACATGTTCTTCAATGCCCAAGAAGTTGTTCAATATGACCCCTCCTAGAGGAGTAGTAGAGGTCATTGTTGAAAGTTCATGTTTGATTGCATTTCTAGTCTTATCTGGGGCCAGCCATTTAACTTCTCCAGCTATAAGTAAAATGATGACTATAAAAAGTTTAGAATTCCATATAGCACCTAGGGGATGGTCATTACATACTCAGTATTGTTTTCATGCACTTCTGAACATTAGGACTTTTCAAGATATGCTATCTTAATTTTCTTGAAAAAAGTACTGGAGACTCATCACCTAAGAGGAAGGTGATGTTTACTTATAGAGGGGTCTTCAGGATTAGAACACTCAAGCAGCCCCTCTCTTCTCTGAGAATGGCCCTGACATGGTTTTCCTCCCCATAGGGAAGGCTTGCTAAGCATAGAGGTCCTGTGCTCTTCACACTATCGAGCATCATGCCCAGTCTGCCTAAACAAGAGCAATAGAAATCTATTCTTCAAGACTTGAAGAGTCTTGCTAGGAAACAGGATCAATCTTCTTCACTTTTATAAAGGACAGATGTGGGGAAAAGAAGGGTACCCTAAGCAAGGCTAAGAGGAGCAGGAAGGCATATTCGTGGTCCTGAGGACACAAGGATCAGACAGGGACTTATTTCCAGTGATCGAGAGACAGAAATGCCAGTCCTGAGAGGTCCAGTTGTATAACTGCTTAGCTAGCATGTTTGGAGCACTTCCCATGGATCACACATTTTCCTAAACCCTTTGGATCTAACCGTTAATCCTCATATTAACTGAGAAGCAGGCATAAGTATTGCTATTCCTGTTTTACAATGAAGAAACTGAGGCATAGAGAGGATAAACCATATAACTAAGATGGCACAGCTAGGAAGCTACCAAACTGAGATTCTGGTCCATAATCCATGGCCTCTCAATTCTAGTTTTCAGAAAGAAAAGGCTTGAGCCAGGGTTGTACTTAGCTATGAACTCCCACAAACAATCTGTAACTATGTAGGAATTAAGGGCAGGAGACTCTGGCTGGTTCATACCACTTGGCTACGTAACACCTCGCGAACACATGCTGCCTTATCTTTCCGTGAGACTACAGCATGATTCGGGGCTCGGGCCAGGTGGCAGTTCTTAGCTTCAGACACAGGCTTCCTGGTACCATCAGGGCACAGCAACTCAAAGTCTTCCTCCTTCAGATTCTTAGCCCACTCATCAGGGTTCTTTCCTGGATAGAGAAAGAAAGTGGATCAGCCTGAGCTGATGGCCTTGGTCACTGGGAGGATGTTACTGACCACTGGGGTGGGGAGGATCTGGACCCTCTGGCCAGCAGAAATGCACATGCTGGGTTTACAGCAATGTGGAGAGGAAGGGACACTCAACTTGGTCTACAAGGTGATACTCGGCTCACACCAGGACCTATTTATGACTACCCTCTTCTGATCTTCCCTCCCCAGCCAGGTGAGAAAGATGTGGTTCCAAAAAAAAAAGTCCTCATTTTTATTAAATTCCAAAGCCTTCAATATTTCTTGCTCTAGCATAGGAAGAACATGATGTTCTGAGCCAGGTTTATCAAGATCTGTGCTATAAATGGCATCTCCAAACAGAAACTCTTCCCCAGGGGACACTTCTGCAATCTGCACCAGCATTTTCCATCTGACTCCCCTGTAACTTGTTCTAATTCACACATGCGTATGTGGTGCAGGTCCTGGCTTATCTCAGCCTCTTGCCTCAATCTTTCCTGTACTCTCTTTGAAACACACACACACACACACACACACACACACACACACACACCATTCTCAAGGTTTCAGCTTCTTCTCCTGAGGTACTTCTCAAATGTGTTTTACCAACTTTTATTTCTCTTCCATAATATGGGATTGCAACCTTTTTAAATTTCATTCATTTTCATTTAATTTTCTTTGTTTCACTGAGCAAGTAATGCAAGAGATCATGCTCATATGTTTTGGAATATATATACTGTAGCTCTAATCCTTTATATCACTTTGTTTCAATCCAATACTTGTTATATGTCTTTACCTCTACTGTGTCTATAAGATGTTACATATTTATAATTTTTCATTGCATTAGATCTTGTCAAATATAAGCCACTGACAGCTGGTAGCTTCATCTGTGTCAGCATATGTTAATCAATTTCATTCTTTTTAACTACCATATCCTAGTCCTTAGTATGGACGTAGCATAGTAGTTGTTTTCTTTTTTTATACTGGGGATTGAACCTAGGGGTACTTAACCACTAAGCCACATCCCCAGCCCTTTTTATATTTTATTTAGAGTCAGGGTCTCGCTATGTTGGTGAAGATGGCTTTGAATGCATTAGCTTCCTGCCTCAGCCTCCGGAGTTGCTGGGATTACAGGCATGCACCCCTGCACCTGCTGGGTTTACAGCAATGTAGAGAGGAAGGGACAGTAATTTTGAAAACTATTCCTTTATTAATGGACATTTAGGGTGTTTATGATTTATTTTTTTGCCACTACAGTTGGGTTAAAATGAGTAATATTGTTTGATTGTACTTTGGAAATAGAATAGCTAGTTCAAAGGATTTGTGCATTTTTATGTTAATTGAATGAACCAAATGCCCTCCTCACCACAACCCTAAGATACACAAACACCTTTGAGCACTTGCTAACACTTCTCCTTCCCTTTCTTGCCTATTGGTCAAAATTCACATCTTTCAAATAGAATCCATCAGCTTTCCATCCAAATCTGTTCTGTTCTATTTGGAAATTCAAGTATTTATTGAGTAATACTATATAGTCTCAGCCCTTTGCAAGGAACGGTCTTTGGAGCTAAGAAAATAACACACATACCAAAGGCAAATAATCCAGAGTGAAGATCCAGACAATAAATTTTGTGGAGCACACTCTAAATGCTGTGCAAATTCAGAACCAGGGCTTCAAAAGCAGATCGATTAGGGAAGCTAGTCGGAGGAGGCAAAGTTTTAGGTGTATTTTGTATAATGCATAGGATGAGAGGTGGAGAAAGGATCCTTCTATGTGGAAGGAAAGGATAACACAGGGAAGACTCAGGAACAAGTGTGTGCCTGGTGATTCTGGAACAGAATCTTGGGCAGTGTGGCCAAACAGATGAGATGGCCAAGCTCTAAAGGGCAGTGAGTGAGGTGCTCAGCATGAGTCTGTGAAGACTTGTTTTATTTCTAGAAAGATCAAAGTAATGCATGTCTGTAAGAATTTGTAGAATGCTATATGGTGTCTGGAAGAAAATTTTGAAACATTTATAATTCCATAGCATATTCCTTCAAAATGATTACATTTCATCTAGTCTTTTTACTACACATGATTACAACATATACACACATATATACATAAAATCAAGAGCCCATGTGGTTTTGTGTCTTGCTTCTTCTATACCGTAACATATAACAGCACATTTTTTGAGAGATAATATAAGACTGACTGACAGGCTCAATCTGGTTGTGATTGGCAGGAAGTATAACAAGATTCTCTATAGGGATAGAGACTATGAGAAGAGAAGGGAACTCTGAGAGAAGGACAAGGAATTTGGACTTATGCAAGTTGAGCCTACAAGGCTGGGGTACTCTGCCTGAAAATGAAACCTTGTGAAATAGAGATACTGGGCTTTTCTGTCTTTCCTATTCCTTCTACATTTGTTAATTAGATTCTATGATGAGGAAGAGCTTTCCTTCCTTTGTCTGAGCAGTTTCATTTCATGGATTCCTACTTCATTCTGTGGGTTACTATCCTCTTCTGCTATTATTATTTGTTAGAATGTTCAAAATTCCCAGATTTGGTGGTGGGAGGTCTTTCCAATTGTCTCCTGAAGTTTTGATTCATGCCATCACTTTTTTTTTTTTTTTGAGAGAGAGAGATATGCATCTGTCATTTTTTGAGTCCTTCAGTGTGAGTGGGTCGCCATATAGTTTGCTGGCCCCAACCAGATTTAGCTATTTTTCCAAGGAGTTCTGGTTCCTTTTTGCAGAGAATAGAATTTAGAAGCCAATATCTTGATGCTCATTGCTACTGGTATGTAATTATCTCTAGGCCTTCTCAGTGCATGGAGCAGAAAAATATAAAAAATATAGCTATCATGGGCATTATTGGAATGATTGACAAGTCCTGAATATGTACTATATGGGATGAAATCCACATAATGTAAAATTTCCTGATCCTGATAACTGTACTATAGATATCTAAGAGAATGCTTTGTTCTTGGAAAATAGGCACTAAGGTATTTAGGGGAAAGGAGAGCCAGGCCTGAAGCTGTGGACAGGGAGGATTTAGGGCCATTGGGAACACTATGGGCTTTATTATTGTGCTATCCAGATGAATGCTTCTCTCTTCACTGAAGACCCAGGTTGAGCATTAAAGCTTTGCAACCTGTCAGTGTCTGTGATACTTCTCCAAAGTCATCCCTGCATATCAATTTTTTTCTAGTGATCCAGATTTTATGGGGACACAAAAGTATGTGCACTTACCACCAGTATTTTGCAAAACAGTCTGGTGTTTCACAAAGGCCACATCTCCCTTCTCAACCAGACACCTGCAGAGGTCCAGACAAGGGGAGAGAGAAGAGAGGTGGTCAGACAGACTCATGTCACTCACATTATAGATCCAGGATAGCCAGCTGATACCAGCAATGGTAACTTCCTCTCTGTCGCTAAGCAACATAAGGAATGAAAAACCAAAGGCTCTAAATTGCTGTACAATGATATAACCTTGGGTCCACCAACTAAGCATGAGTTTTTATTACAGCTTCTTCAACAGATTGCATCCTTTTCCTAATTTCTACACAAGGAAGAGAGAACTGGTTTTTCAGGGAGGTAATGTCTCCCCAGTATATGAAATGTGGACAAAAAAACTCCATTCCTTCAAATTTTGGAAGATGTAAATGCTGATACTACATTTGTGAGAAACTGAAACCATTAGAAATTTCAATTTAGGATACCCTTCATCCCTTCCAAAAAATTAATATTCAGGGAGCAATTTGGACATTTTTTGGACATTTTGTTTTCATTTATTTGAAAAGTACAGAGAATGAGGCAAAACCTGGTATGAAGGCACTCAATTCGACTAAATCTCAATCCACATAGCCCTGGGCAAGGTATTGGAGGTTGTGAACCACAAGTCTGAGCTTCTAAGCTTCTTGTCCCCAAGAAGCTTCTAAGTCCCCAAAACCATACTAACAAAATTAACTCTGCATGAGTGTGGATATGTTATTGCTTTTTACTGCAATTCTCTGAAAATGCACAGCACACGACAAACTAATGTGTGCTCCATCATCTGCACAAGGCCCTACTCAAAAGATGCAGATGGATCAGATTCCTATATGATAGGCCTAGTGCTGCTCTCCAGCTTCCTTGACCCTATTTCCTCAGGGAAATAACCTGATTCTTCCTGCAGCTGTTTAAGAGTTTGGGGGATAACTAGCTGAAAAAATGGGGCATCTGCTGTGCCCTGTATTAATTGCATTTCATTTTCTTTTGTGTTCAGAATCTGTCAGTTTGATATGTTTTATGTCATAACTTAATGTTTTATAAGCTATTTCTAGAACAAAGAAATCTTCAAGGCACATTATGTAAGCAAAGCTTGAGCCATTTCTCCTGACCTACAATTCTCAAACATGTTACCATCAGAAAAAGATAAGGTAATCGTCAAAGGGGTACTATACTTTAAGTCCCCCTAAACTCTTAAGTCCCCATAAAAACAATGCACTCCATTTTGTACAATTAGAAATGTGAATAATTGGAGTGTGAATAGAACTTGCTGTTAACTCACATAGTAGCTGTAACTGGAAAATAGGGATGACCTTTGTTTTTCCCTCCACTACTGGGAAATTCAAGTATAATACCACCATTATGTGCAGTTCATGGATTTGTGAACTACCAAGATGACAGGAGGCCTGAAGCAGAAAGCATAGCTAAAAAGTAGTAATGTAGTAAGGTACACAGGTGTCTCTTTAAAAATGATAGGCATTCTGGGGCTGGAGTTGTGGCTCAGTAGTAGAGTGATTGCTTAGCACAGGTGGGCACTGGGTTTGATTCTCAGCACTGCATATAAATAAATGAATAAAATAAAGGTCCATCAACATCTAAAAATATTTTTTAAAAAATGATAGACATTCTATAAAGTATGAATGTAGTGAGGAAATTCAGAAATTATGTACTTCACTATTCTGTACTTTCAGAGGAGTCTAGTTCTAGGTTTCCCCCAAGGTGCATGGAAGAGCTTGAGCCAAACTCCTGACTCAGTGTAGAGTAAGGTTTATTTTTGCATTGGCAGTAGTGACATTTGGAACTAGATAATTCTTTCTTCTATTGTATTGTCCTGTGCATTATTCAATGTTTAGCTACCCATGGGATGCTAATAGCACACTCTTCCCAACACTGTCAATCAAAAATGTCTCTAGACATTGCCAAATGTCTCCCGGAGGACAAACTTGTAAGTGAGAACTGATAAACCATACCTAGAAGTCATAGACAGCCAGGTCTAGCAGACAGTGCCCTCGAGGAGCCTGGTGCCCCTTCACAAACAGTTCCACATTTGGTTGCAGAATTTTCTTCCCTAATACATATGGTACTTAATGAACTAATATTTGAGAATCTCGCTTTAGTTCCTGAAAGGAGTCTGGTCAGGTTGGGATGTTGTTATAGTTGTGTTAGGATTAAAAGACTCACCTGAAAGCCCCTGTGTAGCCATAATATGTCTCCTTGTTGTTGGAAGCACAAACACTTGGGCCAATGCACAACTCACAGAGACTGGAATTTTTCTCATACCCAGGGGCACAGCCTTGACTGAAAAATTCATCTGCAAAGAAGGATAAGAAATCAGGACTGGGGATATAGCTCAGTTGGTCTAGTGTTTGCCTCACATATACAAGGCCCTGGGTTCAATCCTCAGCACCACCAAAAAAAAAAAGAAGAAGAAGAAGAAGAAATCAGCTCTTCTAAGTCACTACAAGTAGCTCTTATCTAACACATAATAGGGCCACAAGGTCTAGGAAAGAGAGAACATATTAATTCATTCTGTGATCTGCCACCCACCAACTCAGAATTGCTAGGCTATAGGTTTTAAAAGGAAATTTAATGAGGTTGGGAAAAGGAGTTTATGACCAGTGCCTTTCATGGTGGAGGGGATGCCCTTGAGCACCATGATGGTGTCACCACCAGCCAAAGAGAGAAGAAATGGGATTCGTGAGCTTGTGCCATCTGTTTTCAGATATCTCTTCTCCCTGCTGTTCATTAGGAGAGACTTTCCTATGTCTTCAAGCTCAAGAAAGAGATGGGGAGTTTTCCTTGCAGTTCAGCTGCTCACCCATGACTGTAAATGCACCAGGAGGCTCAAGAGAGTGTAAGCAGTCCTTTGCTGATAGGGAGCCCAAGCTTTCTGAATGTGGCCACAGTTGCACTTTGCTTCATGTCAAACAGGTGTCCCAGAGCACCCCGGTGCAGAGATGTGCTCCCATCTCCAGTCCCCACATACAAGATTTAGGGGCTTCTCCTTTTTAAGGAGTTGCCCAAATTTGGAGGTGGCAGAGAGGAAGTACTCAGGAAGCTAGTGCAAATCAAAAGCATTGCAAAACATTTGCTCTGGGGATATTTACACCGAAAAGTTTAAGGAGATAGAAATAAACTCCTACCTGATGGTGCTCAGAGGACACAGAGAATAAGCTGGGATCTACCCCTTAGGAGAACCCTAGGAGCTGGTCAATGACTCAGTGAGACTGCTAACACCTTCAGAGACCTAGGACTACCCACAGGTCCAAAACCCCTGTGGCAAAGATTGCTAGCTCTCTATCCAATGTTCATTTCCCTTTGTTTCTTAGTAACAAATATCTAGTCTTATTTGATATAGGAACACACCCAATGATTGATTATATTTCTCTTTTATAGCTAGGAGTGGTGATATACTCAAGTTCTGAGCAATGGGGAGTTAGCGGAAGTAATCAACTAGGCATCCTAAAAGGCATCTTTCTGATAGCATCTGGCTCTAACTCCTTGGTGCTTGGGGCTGCCTGGATCATGAATGTGATGGCTCATAGGGTGGCCTTGAACATGGAAGCCTCGTCCTGGGAATAATGGAACAGAAAGAAGGAAGGAGCCCTCCTGACCATGCCTACCATGGTCTGCACTCCTCTGGTCTTCTTCAGGAGGGATAAAAGTAAACATAGATTCACTGAAGCCATGATGTACGACTGAAATGAACCATCCTGGCCCAGCTCCCCAGCTCTTCAACTCTCCTAGTCTTTTCTGATATTTCCTTAAAGTTTACTTTTACCAAATTTTACTTCCATAGAACCAGGGCCCACAGCATCTTGGACTGCATCCCTCTCCCCCAGGACCCTTCTTTCCAGTGTGTCCCTTGCTGGATTTGCTCACCAAATCTGCAGTGGTTGATTCGGCTATAGAGCAGGCCCATGGGAATGTTCCAGCCAGCTGTCCTGTCTACTGCAGTGTGGCAGGACTTCTTGCCCTTCAAAGAGTTCCAGGTGATATCAGCATTTGATTTCTTTACCACTGCCACAGCACAATATCCTATAAGAAAGACACCAAAAAGGATGTGTAGCCTCCAAAGTGTCTGCTTCCAATTAAAGCCACCATCTCCCTATGGTGGCAAAGATGGCCTGAATCGTTCAGAGTATCTTGAAAGGATCTCTGCAATAGCTGACTGTGGTGAAGGACAAGGCATTCTGTAGGGAAAAGCTGAATCTGAACTTCAAAAACAAAATACTATGATAACCACAACCCATTATTAAGTACAGTTTTTATGTTTTTAGGTATCAGTTAAAAAATAAACACAAACCCTCAAATACTAAGAATACATTATTATTAAAGCGATAGCTAGTGTACAACCCTTTCCTGAATGCACGAAGTCATTGAAGTGAAAAAACAGCAGTTCACCCTCCAATGTACTATATCAGAGGAGTGGAAACTGAACAGCTAATGTAATGCCCAACATTTCACAAATTAACACTCATTGGGAGAATGTAATAAAAGACCAGTAATTAAAACATAATATTTACTATCCATAGGATAAGAATGGCTCTTTCCAGATCTGCTAAAGAGCTTGACTCCTTGAGTGATGGGAGAGACTAGGAGGTTGTACTCAGCAGAAGGGACAAGGACAGACTCACATATGGACAGCCATCTGGAATATGACCTTCAGGGACCTGAGCACAAGGCCCAGTGCTCACCTTGGTATAAGATTTTCTAACTTGTGCCTGCCCCATCTTTCCTGATTCACCCCTAGCCAGAGCCCCGGGCAAGAGCCAGGTTGGCCGGGTTCCTGGGGCCAGGTAATTTCCTGTTCCTGGACACCTACCTTTGTAAGACTCTCAGCCCTTTAAGGAGTACATAAGCAAGGTTCCTTGTATAGTTCTCTTATCTAAAAATGTGCATGTCTCATGTAATTCAAGATGGTGGAAGCTGTGGGATTTGCTTTTTAGATATATGTTCCTAAACAATCTGTAAGCTCTCTGAGCCCCAGGGTCCTCTGTGCATCCTTAGAAGATGCCTGCCTTATAGGATTAAATGAGAAATCCTGTGTATAAGTCATGGCAAATGTAAAGGAATAACCAGCATTATTAATTACTACCTTCCATAACCCTTCTGCATTCTAAAAATTTATCTCTTCCATTGCCTTATCTACTTGTGATTTAAATTTCAAACTTACCAACCCCTTCCCCCAAACAGGGGAATTTACCTTATAATCCCCAAGGGTACCAATTCCAACTCACCTTCCTCCAGTGATTGACAATTGGCGCTTTCTGCAGGAAATAAAATGAAGAAGGCATTAAGCACATACAGATTAGAAAATCATGCCTTTCTCATGTAGAAACTATGAACAAAAAAGAGTCAGCTAAATCTATACATGTCACCAAATCCCCAGCAAGTTCATTCAGCTGTTGGCCTCTAAAATCTATCCACAAACTGTGAATCTCACATTTCCTGCTCTGTCTGAACAGAGCCCACAAAGGGGTGCCTGCTGACTATATTTAAATCCTTGCAACCAGGCAGCAGTAAGAAGCATGAGTTCTGGAAACTGAAAGACCTGCCAGGAATCCCACCTGCTCTGTGCAGTCAAGTCACTTTTATCAGAAACTTCACAGCATAGAGCTTCCATAGAGCTGGAGTGTATGATAGCTGTCATATTTTCAGATGACTGTGGGGATCCTATGTGAGGGAACCCAGCAACTTGGAAGTAGAAGGCACTCGGGAGAGGAGAGCTTTAAGAAAGCCATGGTGTGAATCAGTCTATGTCTTTTCCATCTTTCCTCTCCATGGTCCAGGAGGAATAAAACCACATCAATGTTTATAGCAGCACAATTCACAATAGCTAAACTGTGGAGCCAACCTAGATGCCCTTCAGTGGATGAATGGATAAAAAAAAATGTGGCATATATACACAATGGAATTTTATTCAGCAATGAAAGAGAATAAAATCATGGCATTTGCAGGTAAATGAATGGCATTGGAGAAGATAATGCTAAATGAAGTTAGCCAATCCCCCAAAAAACAAATGTCAAATGTTTTCTCTGATATAAGGAGGCTGACTCATAGTGGGGTAGGGAGGGGCAGCTTGGGAGGAATATATGAATTCTAGATAGGGAAAGGGGGATGGAAGGAAAGGGAGGAGACAGGGGATTAGCAAGGATGGTGGAATGTGATAGACATCATTATCCAAAATACATTTATGAAGACACGAATTGGGTGTCGACCTACTTTATATACAAACAGAGATATGAAAGATTGTGCTGTATATGTGTAATAAGAATTGTAATGCATTCCACTGTCGTGTATTTAAAAAAAATAAAATGAATTAAATAAAAATAAATAATAAAAAGTTAATGGTAGACAAGAACATCGGGAAAAAAATAAAGTGCTTTGAAGAAATGAAAAACAAAAAAATAAAAACAGCACTCTGTACTTACCATAGTTCTCCGCCATGACAGGCATCAGACCGCAATGGCCTGCAATGTAGACATAGCCTCCATCCAAGCTCATGGCATCTGCTTCTCCATTCTGCAAAGACACAATAAATCACAACAGATGAAAAGATGCCATTTTCTGTGCCACCTGCCCTTCCAGCTGTTTCCTTGAAGGGCTTTCTCAGCACCAGCTGTGAATGCCAGAGAAACAGCAGGTGCTGGTACTGAACCCCAAATGGATCAGTCAGGCAGGCCCAACATAGAAAATAAAATGTACGTTCATGTTCACCCAACCAGTATAAGCATCATGAACTGATGATCAAGGCCACATGTCTTGCTGAGTTTATTCAAGAACAAAGCCCATATTCAATCCTCCTGTCTTCTCATAGGACTCACTGTCCCCAAGATGTTCCGACAACACCTTTTTGACCCTAAGCATCTCATCTGAGAGATGGAGGGGTGCAGTCGGGGATGTGTCTGTGGAACAAAGCACCTCTGGATGGAGCTCTAACTTTTCATTTTAGTCCCATTGACCGGGTGCTATTTCAGTGCTGAGTGCCCAACAGATGAGTTTGATGAGTGAGTCAAACATTTGCAAATGATCTAGTACTCAGAGCTAATAAGTCCCAAATTTCAGAAATGCTTGGATTTAACAAAATTTGCAAGATTTCCATGTGGAAGCTAGAAAGAGGGGAAAAGAGTGGGGGGAGGGGATGGATCTCTTAAAAATAGAACTGAGAGCAGTGGAGTACAGGGGAGTGAGGGGAGAGAAAGGAGAAGTGCTGGGGAAGGAAACTGACCAAATTATATGCATGTACCTACATATCACAATGAATCCCACTATCATGTATAATCATAATGCACCAATAAAAATTTTTTAGAAGATTTACAACACTTTCCTTGGAATACTTTATACTTTATACTTTATAGCTAAATACTTTATAGCAATATACCATAAAGGAATAATCAGATATGTGGACAATTATTTGGGCAAAATGTATAAGTGAGAAAAATAACAAATGTGATTTATAAAGCAAAAAGAAGAACCAAACTATGCTCAGTGACAAGAAATGGCTAAATAAATGGCAGCCTATCCATACTATAGAATAGTTATCAACATGAAAATATCGTGTTTTTTCTTTAAAAGACAACTATGGGCATATTTGTTTCTCTCAATGCAGACAAGAATCATTATACAGCAAAAAAAAAAAAAAAAAAAAACCTTTTCAACAATGATTTGATTAATAAGCATTTGAAATTTACATAATTTTAAATGAATATATAAATACTGTAAGTAACCAGCTCATGTTTTTTTTATCTTCCTCTACACATCTAAACTTTAAAAAATGACCAACATATATAGTGTTTGAAAACTTGAAGTTTTGAAATACTGCTTTCCCAATACGTCTCAGAAACATCCTTATTCTAACTATAGGTGGCATAGTGTAGGAGGGGAAAAAGAAAGAAGAGATATACCAAAAATTGCCCTCTTAATATCCTACCTATCCTGTCGGTTAAAAATGGTAATATCTCTAGCAATAATGGATTAGGCTGAAGGTGAAGAGTGGCGTGTACCTCGAGGGCTAAGACTAGTGTTGCAAGTATTTTCCCATTTGGTCCGAGCTTAATGTAGCAAATAGTGCTGAAGGAGCAAAGTTCTTTCCTTCCATACATTTTCTCACTGTCTTCCTTTTAAGCTCTTTGTATTTCAGTTTGAAGGCTCTGTCACCAGAACAGTTTCAGAGCTCACAAATCAGGGCTCATATTAATTTTTAACACATTTTAAGCTTTTCCAGATTTGCTGAAATAGCAGCTTCAGAGAGTACCTGTATCTCATTGTCTTTTTGGCAACTGTGAGTTCTTCCCAAGTCCCTTTAAGTCCTTTCTCTTGGGGTAGTCCTGTTAGTTCCTCCTTTGGATTTGGCACCAGAAGTCCACTGACAGAGAATGATCTCTGTTTGCACATGCACAAATGTCATCTATTAGTGGGAGTGTTAGAGCTGCTTCTACTTTACCAAGAGAAACATATTCTCCTGCCTGTAGTTTTTTTTTTTTTTTAACAAAGTCCTTTTCATGATCAAAGGTCTTTCAACAACTGTCAAATTCTCCAAGATCTCTAGTACAGAGCCACTTTTGTCCATGTTCATCTTCAGAAATATCTGCTTTTGTTTTGGCTCCATGTTTGCAAAAAAAATCTCATTGTCACATGTTGGCCACCAATAAGAATTTCACCTCTGGGGTGTGGTTTACCACTATGAAGGTGTCCACCTTCCTTCCAGTTCTTTACTTTCATTTCACAGCAAACTCATGGGACTCGCACTTCTCCCGGTATTGTAAGCCCACCACCCTTGTCCAAGTGATCCAGCTGGAGCAAATCCAGCAAGCCCATGGCCTTGACCAGCAGGAGAGCAAAACCAGACAGCATGAATCTGCATGGCTGCAGAAAGTGGAGCACCTCCACACAAAAGAAGCCTATTTCCACCTAGTGAGCAAGCACTGAGATGTCCAGAAAACAAAGCTTACACAGTGGAGTGCTGTGCCCTTTTGAAGTCTGTTCCATTTTATACTCGTGGGCCATAATAAACAGATCATATTGAAAAGTGATCATTTCATCCACTTTCTTCATGATATTTTTGTAGGTCTGAGCTATGATTTCTAGAACAGCTGCCATCAGTGCTGCTTTCAACCTAGATATAGCCCCTTTTCTTCCTCTCTCTCTCTCTCTCTCTCTCTCTCTCTCTTTGGTAGTGGGGTGTACCAGGGATTGAACTCAACCACTGAGCCACATCCCCAGCCCTATTTTGGATTTTATTTGGAAACAGGGTATCACTGAGTTGCTTAGCACCTCACTTTTGCTGAGGCTGGCTTTGAACTCCTGCCTCAGCCTCCGGAGCCACTGGGATTATAGGCATGCGTCACCACGCCTGGTTTCCTCTCTTTATTTGTAAAGATGGATTCACTAAAGTCTGGAGGAATTGCCAATTAGACATCCATAAGAAAGACAGACAAGCTCAATATTAATTCTAGAATGTGGAACAGGCAAATATCCAAGGAAAATATCTTCTCGTGGCCGTGGAATTTGTTCCATCATTCTGATTATAACAGTAACATTACGATGGGAGATCATGGATCCCTTATTAAAGAAGCCTGTGCACTCACTTATGTGCACAGTTACTGCAATATCTAAAGAATCTGGTTCCCTGTGAAATCTGTTTTCAATGCTCACCTTCACTTTCTCCTGCAATCATGACATGCATGGTAACATCTTCGTAAAACTTGGCCAGCGCAGTGGTTTCCCATCAACAGTGGTGATGTGTCATAGGTGTGGGACCTAATAAACTATGTCCTTCAATTTTGTTTGCAAGAGTTCTTACTAGCACTGATGTTGGTCACTTCTGTTTCATCTAATCCATGAACAAATCCTGGACCTCTTAAGGTAGCATATCATGTAATAAGCTGATTGTTACCCAGGAAATACACTTGTGCAGCAATCAGCCACTGAGCTCTCTAAGCAAATATGCTGATTTTGGTCCTTGCTTTCTGTCCCAACATCTGTAAATTATCTCCAAAAGTAAAGGCTCATGATGACATTTTAGGAAAGCACAAATTATAGTGTCCAAGAATAACTCTTAAAAAAATGTTTCTATTTGGTTGAATTTTGTCTTCCTTATTTAAGATTTCATGTATTCCCAAGAGTCTTGCATTACTTAAATTTGTTTTTGCATACATGAATTTATTTTGCAGCTAGTGCATCGATCCAACATGTAATACTGAAGACAAATTATCCAAGCTGTTAACAGATGGGTAGATAGACTCAGGTTTTGAGATGGTGGGCTTTGCTTTAATTTGGTTTGATTTTTCTTGTCTTGATTCAGACAAAAAAAATAAATAAAATGGAATATATGTTAAAATAGTATAAAGCAATATTTTAAGATGTATGAAATGTAAAAGAATGAGGTTGATAGTCTGGTTTTCATTTCATAATTTCACATAAAATTATGTGGTTATTCATAAGTGCTCAAAAGTAGAATTGACAGATTTCAGCAAGAATTAGTGATGATGGCAGGAAGTCCTAGTACCTTTAAGATATGCACCTTACCGATTCATTATAAAAGATCTAACTCAAGAACGGCAACAGGAAGCGATGCACAGGGCAAAGAACTGGGGGGTGGAGGGGATTCAGAAGCTTGGAGCTCTCTTGCCCTTGCCAAACATGCCACCCTGCTAGCACCTCGATGTATGCACCAACACAGAGGCTCCAAATCACATTTTTTAAAGAATGATTGATAATATGGGAAAAGCTACTTAGATATCATAAGGTGAGTAAGAGATGGTAAGCAACCTATATGATATGATCCCAATTCAATAATTTTCTCTGAGTTACATGATTATAAGTACTTTTGATTTTCTTCATTATATCATTCAGGATTTTCCAAAATTCTCTAGAAGCCAACATGGAATACTCTTGTAATCAATGAAGCAACTTTGTACCTGCCTACAAAATCAATACAGAATCCTACCCCACTCATCGTGGCAGCCCACAGGTCCCCAGACACCCACACCATCAGCAGGACATGGCTTAGCTTGCCTGAGTCCTACAGGCATCCTTCAGATCCACAAACTAAGGTTCTGAACCTTCTGGGGCTGCCGTGCCTCATACAGTCAGTGCAAGGATCCTGGAAACCAGGGTTTCCTCATCCCTCCCAGCTCAGCCTTAGTAGTGGCCAGCAGGTAGCAATAGGAGGGAGGCTGCCCTAGGGAGGGGAGAGTGACATACCATGATCTTGGCAATGCAATCCTCAGTGGACTCTGCCGATTCACACGCTATTTTCCCTCCACTGTTGATGCTCCACTCATCGCACTTGAGCCTCTCGTGATGGCTAAGTGCACACCACTTCACGGTCTTGCATTCATCCACTGGGCTTTCTGGGCCTGTGGTACAAGAAAAAGAACCAGAATTCAGAAGAGAGAGGCCCCCTGCTGTTGCCTGGTGTCTATTGAACCTACTATCTGTTTTTATGTAAATGCTGGTTTTGCCAGATTCCATTCAAAGAATTCATCACCTTAGAAAGAAAAGTGAATATACAATTCCTTGGTTTTTTTTGTTTTTTGTTTTTTTTTTTTAGATTTAACTTTTTACTTCTTCTGAAAAGCCAACTGTCCTCTCCAGCCTCTGGGCTCCATCATTTCGGGTTGTTGTTTTTCCTTCTTCTTTTTCAAAAAATAGCACTTAATCACCTAATATATTCTTATTTTTATGTCAATTGCTTACTGTCAGTTTCCCTGAGGATAACTTAAGCTTCAACAGGCATAGGCCATAAGCATTTTGTCCTCTGTGTTTAAGCAGCAGGAGCATCCGATCAGTGCAATTAAAAAAAAAAAAAAAAAAAAGGACAACTTTTTATCTTTCAGACTTGGTCCCCAAGTCACTTCCTCAGGGGCCTCACCTCCACCCCCAGGCCAGGGCCTATTTTGACTTATTTTGCATTCTTTTTAGGACCACAGTAATTTCTTGTTATTGCACTCCCCTCCTAAGCAGATCTTTCATTTGTAATTGATCATTCAGTTATGGGACTACTCAGAACATTTGTCTTCTCCCTGGTCTGAAAGCTCTAGGGCAGCAGAATCTAATATATGTTTGTATGTCCAGCACTTAGCAGAGCCCATGGCTATATATTTAATGCATGTCCACTGAGTGAATGAATGATCACTCAAAACCATAGTGACCCAATGAGATTCTGGACCGGGATCCACCTTTCTAGAACTCCAACTTTATTATGGCACATGTAAATAAAATAAAACTTCATTTTTATTTTACTTATTTTGTGCCTATTCACAAAGTGAAATAGGGCAATCCTGATTTATGCAAGGGAAATAATATTAGTGCCAACCCAGGTCATTTACATTATGAATTTCCTTTAAAGCCTTTGGTGATGTCGGGTCCATCATGGCCAAGGCCATTTAGCTCACAGGAAGGGCAGAAGAAAGAAACACCAGGAGAGGCTTTGGTCCCTGGAAAGATTCTATCCCTAACCCCTGCCCTTGCCAAATTTCTCAAGCTGGTCCTTCCTGAGTACTTACATATGCCTTCCCGTAGATTCCGGACGGCAGTAACATACTTATAGCCCAAGTACAGTCTAAAGTCCATCTTAGGGGGCACCCTAAGGAATCCCAGGGCAGAGTCCTTAAACAGCAGGTTCTTCCCATGAGGAGAGCTGAACAGCTGGAAGTCGCCAGATTTGCCTTTGCCGAAATGTTCCTGTTCACAGTAAAATGAATAGTGAATGGCCACAGGGAGAAAGAGAAGCCAAAAAATGGAATCAAAGAGGAGACAAAAAAAAAAAAACCAAACAAACAAACAAAAAAACCTCAGAAATAAAATTAAAAAAAAAAAAGAAAGAGAAACTTCAAGATGTCAGGAGAGAGGACAGTCAGGAGTGCTGTTGCCCACCTAGCATTGTCTCTGCTCACTGCCCTCTTAGGACCACACCACATTGTTTCCCTGAGTGGGTTTCAGGCCTGTCTCCCTGAATGGTTGAGAGAGGCTCACTGAGAACAAGAAATGCGTCTCATCCAGAGGCTGGCAGGGTATAAACCCTCCATGGGCAGATGCGAGGGCTGAAGGAGAGGAGGTTGGCTTGACCTTGAACACCACCTCTCCAGAGGGGTAAAATGAGCAGTGCAAGCAGCTTCCATTGAGTGAATGAATGATCACACAAAACCACAGTGACCCAATGAAAATTCTGGACCGGGATTCACCTTTCTAGAACTCCAATTTCATTATGGCCCATGTTGGCCAAAGTACTGGCTGGAGATGTGCAATCAGGGAATCAGACATTGGGAGAGAGGTTGTTTACAGAAGGAGGGTCATGAGAGTCTTCATGGAGGTGTTGATGTTTGCCCTGGGCCTTGAAGGCCTGGTTTAGAGGGAAGGGAATGAACTAGAACAACAGGACCCTCTTCAGATGTCACCAGTCAAAAAGGCAAAGGGTGGTGGATGGTAATACCAAAGGAGGTTCCCTTCTGACGTGTGAGGAGTCCCAATTCAGGGGCTTCTTGAGAAGCTGATTATGTGTGGCAGGGTTCCTACTGTGTCCTGGCACATAGTGACCAGAAGGTGAGAAGAAAAATTTCCCAAATCCAAGCAGAGAGCTCTAAGCAGGGGAGAGGATGGTGGGTGGGGATACCTGAGCCTGGTTGAGAAGCTCCCAGATCAGACCTTCCTTGCCATCCACGGTTCGAGCCACGACAGCATGAGAAGGAACCCGGGCCAAGTAGCAACTCTCATATTCATCCACAGGCTTCCGGGTGTTGTCTGTGCAAAGCAGTTCATACTGGTCCCTGTCAGCCTTCTGTTCCAGGTTCTCTGGGGAGGGAAAGTCCAGATGAGCCAACTGCTGGTGGAACTAGGGTGCCCCCTACTCTCCCCTGCAATCCTGTTGATAACAGAAAGTGGGAGCTGAGAGGCTTTGAGTGAACCCTGAGGACCATGGAACATGCAGGAAAGTGACTGCACAGTCAGATAAAGGCCTGCAGACTTCTGATATCCGTGCAGCAAAACTGTCCCACATCCCATGCGTCTGATCTCATCAGGATGACTGACAGGTCAAGGTCAGCCAGACTAGCTCCCAATCCTTAGATACAGGTATACTGCCCCAGAGGCAGATTAACTTGTGTAAAGAGGCTGTATAATGCAAAAAGGCCCAAGAATCCAGATGGGGAACCCAAAAGTACCCACCTCTGTACAGGAAGAAACCCAAGCAATGATAGAAGAGAAACACTGTATGCCCCTGTCTACCTAGTGAGCATGGAAAAGCAGGCAAGGAAGAAGAACTCTCACTCCTTAGAGAGGAACTTCCAGTATCTTCTTCCATCACTTACCAAATATGGTCAAGTGTTTGACAAAGGCCACCTCCCCAGCATCGTCTTTCAGACACCTGTGTGAAAGAAACACATTAGAACACTCTTACAAAACACTCTTGGGCACCAGGAGGGTCTGATCCCACTTTCCAGCCCTCAAATGGAAACAGAGTCTGGGGGAAGCCTCTGAGGCAGCACCGTGGGGTGCTGATATTCAGGATATCAGTGGGATGGGAGGGGTGATTGATTCCCATGAGATGAAAGGTCCTTTACCTTATGTTGTCCAAAAGCAACAAGAACAAATTGAAGGTATTTTAATGTAAAAAATATTCTTTGAGTCCTGGTATGTCTACCTTCTCTTGAGGGTAGAAAAGTGCCCTTGGCTTATGATAAAACTTTAGGATATAGCCAAAGCAAAAACAGGAAGCAAAAAACCAGCCACATGGGCTTCTGGATAGGGGAATTAAGGGGAGGTAGGGGAGGTAGGTGCTTGGAGCCTGTTATACTGCTGCAATAGACAGCAGAGTGTCTGTCACTGTATGGTGTGCCTGCCTGTCTGTCACTAGGGACGTGCCTGTCCTTTCAGACTCTGCTCAGTCCAGCAAGAAGAGACATTAGCCAGGCTTCAGGGCTGTGAGGAGAAAGAAAGGACTCCCAAAGAGGGGACTGATCATCAGGGAAAGGGGCTGGCCTGGCCTCTGGAATCCCAGAGGTACCACCATCTCACTGGGAGCAGATTGGGACTTCTTAATAGGCAAGCAGGGCTTTACTTGGGGCTAGCAAAGAACTCTGAGGACATTTGGCACTTTGGCCAGCAGGGGGCAGTGGTCAGTCTTACTCACTTGAAGGCGCCTGAGTAGCCGAAGTATGGTTGAGCAGAGGAGCAGCCACACCCTGGACACAGCTGGCACAGTTGAGGGAAGGCTACTCCATCTGCACAGGGGACGCAGCTGCCCGAGAAGAAACTGGCCACTGCTGCTCAACACAGAGAAATGGACCACAAGGCATGAGCGAGGCTGGCCAAAGCCAATGACATCTCCCAGCCCCCACTCACCAGAAAACAGGGTGAAGGGGGTTAAAATAAAACCAACCATCCCAGACCCAGCTCAGTCTTACTTGTGTTAACTTGTCAGGATCCAGGGTTTTCAAACAAGAAACAAGTGAACCCCTGTCCTGCAACCACCCAACCAAGGAAACAGGCCTGGGCCCCTTCCCTGCCCTGTGAGAGGCTGGATCAGTTCCCAGAGGTCCCTCTGGGACCCATACACTAGAAATGGGAGGACTTCCCAGAGGGGTGCCAGCCAACCTCATGGCCAGCAGACAGTCACCAGAGCAGGCTCCAGCAGAATGGGGCACACATCATCCCAGACAGAAACTCTAGGGAAGTAAACAAGAGGGCCCAGGCCTGTGGTCCAGACTAAACCCTTTGAGGACCCTGATGCTCTCTTTCTTCCCCTTCTCAGAAAAGCCTCTGCTGAAATGTTGGGAGCTCAGAGCAGAAAAGGCTCAGCCGCCACTTCCCAAGGGCAGCTGGTGCAACAGACCTGCCAGATTCAAGGTGGTTCACCTCGCCTTCCAACATGGAGTTCAGCCCACCTGTTCAGCTGATCATAACTGTGTGACCCCTGTGTGGCCTAGGTAGGTATATCCAGGATAGAGAGGCCAGCTTACCTTTCTCAAGAGGCTTCCGGGGCTCGGGTAAGTCACAGTAAAGCAAGCCTATGGGGATGTTCCACCCAGCAGACCTGCCCAGGCCTGTGTGGCAGGACTTCTTGCCTCGGAGCTGGTTCAGCTGGAAGCCACTGCCCTTCTTCACCACGGCAACAGCATAATAGAAGGTCTGTGGATCTGCAAAGGGATGGCATGAGTGGAAGATCCTTAACCCAGCACAGAAAAACACTGCACCTGTCCCCCAGGCTCTTGAGGAGAGAAGGGGAATCTAGAGGTTGTCTATATTGAGTTGGGTGGCAATGAAGAGGGCGTAAGGGAAAGCTTCCTAGGATTTCAGGAGAAAGAAAAGACAGAAAGTGTGTTTGTAATCACTCCAGGGGCCAGCACCAAAGTGTCCCAAGTGCTCTACCTACCCTGGCCCTAACAGTGTTTTTGCCTACATCTACCCATCCAAGGCTACCAGGGAACTGAAGCTGTGGGTACAAAGGGTCCCATTCCCCACCTCTCTCAAAGTATTTCCTGTCCCCTGGCACTGGCATGGACTGTCAAGTTGATCTCAAAACACACTTTCTGAGCTGTTAAGGTCCCAGGGCATGTTCCAGAGTGGGCTGTCCCACACACATGGCACCTGTGGTTCTAGAAGACCTCCAGGGACCTTGGACTTGGCACCAGCCCCCAATGACCCTCAGGCCAAGCTGCACCCAGCCTTCTGTTTCTCCAGTGAGCACATGATTGGCTCAGTGGGTCAAGATCAGGTACACCAGCTCTCAACCAGTCCAAAGCCCACAGAGGGTGTGCTCTGTGCTTGTGGTGACCGACAGGGTTCTTCTTCCCCAAAGACGAACAGTTATTAGGGTTTAATATCCAATGCCTGTCTGTGAAATACAAGACTCATTATCTACCAGAAGGTGAGGGCCACAGACTCCCTCTAAGAGGCCCAAGAAGGACTTACTCTCTAGTGTCCCGTAGAATTCTGCTGCCACAGGCTTCAGGTTGTTGGGAGTCAGGCCTGCCTCGTACACCAAACCCGCATCTAGGGTCACAGCATCTGCTTCATTTGCCTGCAAGAGAACAGGCCAGACCTTGAGGATGAAGCCCTCACTTCCAAGGAAGGCCCACCTAAACCCAGCCAATAGGGAGTGACTAGCAAGGCTTCATAGGCCTAGGGCCAGAAGAACCCTCAACTTGGCCAGACTACACACAACACTGCTGGATTTGGTGGACTCCATCGCCCTCAAATGAGCACTTGGCCACCATATTTCTTTTCCTGCATAGAGGAAGGAATGGGTTATTTTTCTCTTTTCCCTGATGAAGTGTCCAACTCCTGGCTAAAAATCCTATGTGGTTGTACCCTGGGCAATTGCAAAGGGTTGACCTGGCAGGTCTGGTGGAGAAATCTTCTCTCCCTGTCCCAGACCTGGGCACAGTCATTGCACTGAAGTCTCTGAAGGGAACTATAAAAAAGAGCTCAGAACCTTATGGATGGCCGTGCTCCCTTCCCAGAGACCCCTATATCTTGAGACTTCCATGAGGTCTTTCTCAGGTGCCTTAATGGGGACCTTCCTCTAGACAGGGATGGAGACCTCAAAGACACTTGTCTTCCCCCCCACCGACTCAGTGCTCAATACTTTTCCTTCCTGTCCTGGGTCCACAAAGCTGCAGGAAGCTTTCATTCAAGGTTTGAGCACTATCTTTGGATCTAACTACATGGTTAAACTAAGTGATCATCATTACCCCATTTTTGCTTATTTTGGGGATAGTTGTCTACTCTGACACCTAGAAGCTTTCCTGTCTATCTCAGCTCCATTTTACAAGTAAGAAAACAGGGGCTCATAAAGGTTAAGTCACTTTCCCAGGCCCCACAGGCAGTAAGTCAAGCGGCTGAGATTTGCATTCAGGCAGCTTGGATTTGCTTTTTACCACTTCACTATTTCTTCAGGGATTTTGTTTGTTTACCTTGTGCTTCTATGAATCCTCATCTTTAAATCAATAAGTCACTTGAAATTTTATAGCTGCATTCCTACTACATCTACAGTTTCTTTTTTCTTGAATTCTTACAGTAAGCCAAACCATGTTTTATATACCCTTAAAACATATTTTCACTCCTTTTTTCTGCTTCAGATATTTTTTAATCAAAATGATTTTTCCAGAAGCACTTGCTAGTTCTCCATAAACGGTTCTTATTGATTAAATTATAAGGCAAAAAACTACATAGCACCTTGATCTTTGCCATGTTACAGGTAAGTAATAAGACCAAGTATTTCTAAGTGAAACAAAAACTGCCATAAGCCAAACTCTTTTTCTGGTTGAAAAAAAAATTTTTTTAATATATATTTTTTAGTTGTCGATGGACACAATACATTTATTTATTTATTTATTTGTATGTTTATTTATTTAATGTGGTGCTGAGGATTAAACCCAGTGCCTCACACGGGCAAGGTAAGCACTCTGCTACTGAGCCACAATCCCTGTTGGAATTTTTAATTGTTTTATTTTAATAAAATGTATGTAACATAAAATTCACCATTTCAACCATTTTAAGTGTACATTTTAGTGGCATTAGGCACATTTACATTGTTGTTTATCACCCCTACTTTTTTAATCTTCTTAAAACGACTCTGTGCCTATGAAACAGTTTCTTCCCATCTCCCCGCTCCACACACACCCCCACCTTAGGCTCTGCTAACTATTATCCCACTTCCTGTCTTTATGAGTTTGACTGTTGTAGGCACCTCATGAAAATGGAATCACGCAGCATTTGTTCTTTTGTATCTGGCTTACTTTCCTGTTCATCTATGCTGCAGCATGTTTCAGAATCTCATAAATTTTTTATGGCTGAAAACAACTCATTGTGTGTGTGTGTGTGTGTGTATAATATATATATACATACACTTGCACACACACATTTTGATTATCTGTCCGCTCACCTATGGGCAGTTGCATTGTAAAAACATATCCGTGTGCATGGGTGCATGTGTGCATGCACATGTGTTCACGGTGCTGTGGTCCCCACCAAACCCTAGGCCTCATAGGCAAGCTCTCTATCACTGAGCTATACACCCAACCTGATAAAAGCATATCTTTAATATGACAAAACACATCAAGAATTTTTAAATTGTCAATACATCTCTTTTCAGTGTCATAAACAGGAGACACAATGGACTCTTGTGCTCCACACAACTACACTCCAGATATAAAGCTCTTTGTGGCTGTTTAAACCTGTTGGTACCTTCCCCACCTCACCCAACCTCACCCCTCATGCCACTGAATCAAAGTGAATAGCAAATAAGAGCTTTGCCTGGTGTGCTGGGGGTTGGAGAGTGGTCAGGGACCTGGACTTTCTTGGCCAGGACACCAAAACCCTGGACAGGAGTCACTAGAGCCTCAGAGGCCCTAGAAGTCAGGAAGCCCAGATCTAAAACAGGAGCCCCAACACAAGAGCAGCAGCGATTCCCAGGGGCAACCTGGACCAGTAAGAGGTCAAGCCTGACCTCACAGTTCAGATGACCAAACCCAGAAGAAGGTGAGCCACAGCGAGTGGGCTGGGGAGAAGCCGGGTGACAGGGAGGCAAAGCCATCAAGAAGATACTGATATAGGAGCAGGTAGGACACAACGGGCCAATTCTTTAAACCAGTGCTGATTTCCACCTGGCTGAGCCTACCTATTCCACCGCTTCCCTTCCAGCCATCTCTACCCGCTTGCTTTGCTCAGAGAACTAGAGAACTTTCTGCGCGTGACAAGCCCATCCAAAGCCCTGCACCAAAAGGCTTAACCATACTCCAGCATGGCTTCTAAAAGCATGAGGCCATGTCCCTAGGACAACCCCAGCCCTCTCAACATGCCTGAGAGCGTGCGACACTGCAGGAATGTTCACATTTCCTCTCACTAACACACCTGCCCTCCCTTTCTAAGAGCAATCAGTGAAAAAGGCTTATAATTGTGAATCTGTATATCTTGCACTCCGGAAGCATCTCTCAAGGACCTGAGAGCCATTCCTTTGAGATATAACCATCAGGAAGGACAGGGCATCTGTCTCCCTATCTCTGTGTGAGGGTAGAACCCTCAATGCCTGGTAGACACAGCCTGGTGTATTTTCCCTGCTTGCCTCTCAAAGAGACCGTCCCTGACCACTCAGGCCAAAGCAGGTTTCTCTGTGAGTCCCTGTCAGAACACTCTCCTCTTTCCCTTCCTTGTATGTACCACATTTTGAAATGAGTCATTTACTCATGCATGTGTTTTCCCTCTCTTCTGACTAGGATGTGAGCTCCTCAGGGTAGGGACCACGTGTGTTGAATTCCCCTCTGCAGCCCATGACCCCGCACAAGATGTGACACACGTTCATTTGCACAGGGGATATACAGGAGGGATGGAGAGTATTTTTGTAGACCTCGAGAACAAAGGGATCAGCCTTCATCTGCAATCAGGATACTATTCTCCCTCCCTGTGTGCATCCCTCATTTTCTTCCCAAGGATGTATCAAGAACTTCCAGGGCTGGCCATGTAGCTCAGTGGTAGAACAACATGCTTAGCACTGCAAGGCCCTGGGTTCAATCCCCTGCACCACCAAAGGACACCAGCTTCCAAATGAGGTTATATAATTATCATGATAGAACACTTTCTTATTTCTTCCCAGAATTCACAGACCTTTGTACCTCAAAAAGTCAACTTTCAGAGCACATTGGCTTTTGATTTTTTTTAGATGAACATGTCTAAAGATGACCTCCCCTAATTCCATTTTTGAAGTGATTCAGCAATGTGTGTGCATTTCCAAAACGTCTACTCTCTTGTAGGCAGCAGTGACTTACCGCGATGGCTTTGATACAATCCAGGTAGGACGTCTTCTTCACACAAGCCATGCGGAGACCATCGGCTGGAAGGACTTTCTTCATGTTGTCACGGAAAGCCACGCATTTGTTGGCCTCATGATCTGACACAGCGCACCATCTTACAGTTTTCTCGGGGACAGCCAGACATAGCCCTGGGGGTGAGAAGCCAGACCAATAAGGGACCCACTCCCTGTGCCAGGGGGAGACAGCATCGTTCTCTGAAGGGCCTTGATGGTCACATATCCTCGGTCCTGTCTTCATCTCACTCCTATCCATGAACACCGCAGGGAACAGGCTCCCCTCCTTTCTGAGTGGGACCCCAGTGGCTTCCCAGTTTTCTGCTGACCACTCTTTGCTGCTCAGAGGGATGCTGGCATTCGGTCCACCATCTCCCAACTGCCTGCCTTCTTCTTGCCTCCTTCCCTCACCCCGGCTAGCAGCAAAACATACTCCTGGGTATGCACATAGGATTTTTAGCCACCTCAACCCATTGGCTCAGTACAACTCTGGGAGGCCAGCAGGGGAGGAATTACCACCTTTTAGAAATGAGGGAGCTGGATTCAAAGAACAATGCCCCCCCCCCCTTTTTTTTAGTTGTGCATAGACCTTTATTTTATTTATTTATATGTGGTGCTGAGAATCGAACCCAGTGCCTCACACATGCCAGGCAAGTGCTTTACCGCTGAGCCCCAGCCCCAGCCCAAGAACATTGCTTTTTTATCCAATGTCAACCCATTTGTTTGTGGCCAAGTCAGGCTTGGAACCCAGGTCTCCAGACACTTGGTCCGATGCTCAGAGCACAAGGGAAGACAAAACTCTTAGTTACTTGGCCCCTTCTTCCTCAGTAGTGGTGGGTTGGTGGGGGGGAGGGAAATGCATAAAAAGATCACGAATTTGCTTGTGACATTCATCTGCCATTCTTTTTAGTTATAACTAAAAACTCCATCTATTCAGCAGTCTTCCCTTTTTCCACTGAAATCTTCTCCAATTTTCATTTCTCTTTTTTGACCGCCATTTAGAAAGCAAGCTGACTCCAGCCACACCCACAGCTATTAAAATCCATGTGTGTGAGAGATGTCCCTATCCATGAGCTCTGGCTCCACCCCCCAAGCCCTCAGTATTGTCCACCCCCCTGGGTCAACACAGCTAGGCTGACTCGCTGACTCAGGAAGATCCACAAGACACAGAGCAACAGGGCCACAGCCAACAGTTCTCCAGGATGATAAAAGAAAGGATCATGGGGGGAATGACCGCCCCAACCTCCCTGCCTTGCTCTACCTCAGCCCTGGGAATTCACAAGAGGCATCACTACCAGTAGCAAACTCTCCCCAAACCACTTCTCCAGACCTTTCTCCCAACTTCTACAGGGAGACTCAGTCCTCAGTCATGTGTGGACCTCACACACCCTCATGAAGAATTGACAGTTTCAGAGAAGGCAAATATAACTCCATGTGGAAGCCTACAACTGTGTGACAAATGAGTGAGCGGCAAGCCAGGCTTAGTGGCTTACACCTTCATCCCAATGATTTAGGAGGCTGAGGCAGGAGGATCACAAGTTCAAAGCCAGCCTCCGCAACTTAGTGAGGCCTTGTCTGAAAATGAAAAAATAAAATAAAATGGGCTCAGGATGTGACCCAGTGGTTAAGCACCCCTGGGTTCAATCCCCAGTACCTGCCTTCCCTGCAAAAAATGAGTGAGCTGGAGGAGGCATTGATATAGGAAGAGGGTTCAACAACCTCAGATTGGGGGAAGCCATTGGTCACCTGTGGCATTCTCCAACCTTGCCTGGTATCTTTGCATGACCCTCCCAGGCAGGTGTTAGGATTGCGCCTCTCACAGGTGAGGAGCCTGGCCAGGATGAGGACCCAAGAATTCTGGTTTCCAGTGGCATCCTCTGAACACAGGATGGCCCTGCCTCCCTAGTAGGGTATCACCAGCGTCAAGAGCACCCACGGGACATCAGATTATGAAGAGGGGCAATGAGTGATCCAGGGGAAGTTCAGATTCCCTGCCAAGGAGTTTAGACTTGACAAAAGAGGCAGCAGAAAAGCGCCCGGATAAACTGTGCTTAGAGGTGCCCTATTTTATTATATTTGATTTACTGGATGGAGGGGGAAGAGGCATTAAGCAGGGTCAGCAGGGTGGCCAGAGGCTCAAGCAGGATGCAGCAGAAGGAGTGGCAAAGAAGAGGAACGGAAAAGGCACCCGGGCTTCCAGGGTGCAAGGGATGCCTGGGGTGGAGACTCGGTCCTTCCCGCGCAGGCACTCACCCAAGACGGCGCAGGCCAGCAGGGCGCCCACGGAGAGCCTCATCCTCCCGGTGTGGCAAGGAGCGGTGAGCAAAGACCACCTGCTTCTGCGCTGAGTCTCAGCGCCCGGGGAGCCTTTATCCCCAGCGGGGGCCGCGGGGCGGGCGCAATCTTTGACCTCCTGTGTTTGCGCAGCTGGTTGCCCAATCACCCTCACCCATCCCCCTTCCTTTTTCACCCTGATGATCACCTCATTTCCTGAGCTCTGGGACAGACCCGCACAAAAAATGCTGTTTGGAAGGGAACTAAAGTAAAATCCGCTCTTTGTTAGAGTGGCTCGCTCAGTGCCAGGAGCGCGTCTTCAGCGGGCTGGGGCTGGGGTGGCTCTGCTCCAGAATCCAGGACTGTCAGGGCTAGTGCGTGCCTCCAGGCCCATCAGCTCCGTGCATAGACTGGGACTCAGGCCTGGAGAGGGAAGGGCACTGCCCTGGAACCCCGTCGAGAACCCGGGAAAGGCAGGCAAAACCCTTCCTATAGGGAATGTGGAAAAAAGAGGGGCTCAGGGTCAAAGGCACCCTTTGCTTCTCAGCAGGTTTCCTGAAAATCCTGCCCCTGGGCTCCCAAAGCCCAGCCTTGTGGCTGAGCTCAGGCTTTTGGACTTGAATACTCTCTGCTCTCAAGCTTCCTGTATCACACCTTGGGCTAGGGCCAGTCAAGTGCGAAACAAACCCCCTCTCACAAGAAGCTTCCAGGAATATGGTCAAGACGTTAAGATTCCCAACAACGTGCCATGCTAGCACTAAGAACAACCCCGAGGAATTTGTGATCGGTTCTTAAAGCCTCAGGACAATCCCAGTCCCCCTCCTGCTAAGTAGTCGTTAAACTGCTTTAATTGCACATCTTTATCACACGCACACAAAAAATTATTGAATTAGTGCTTTCTGCATATGTATTTTAACTAAAAATTCTGTATATTTCAATCATGAACAAATAGATTTTTTTTTTGAGGCAGAGTCTTACTAAGTTGCTGAGGTTCTCCCCTAAGTTTCTGAGGCTAGCCCAAACTTCTTATCCTCCTGCCTCAACCTCCCAAATTGCTGGGATTACAGGTATGCACCACCATGCCAGGCCCAAAGAATAGAAATTCATAAAAGGATGGGATAAAGATGAACACACTCATTTTTAAACATCCCTCTGCCTATGCTGCTTTATGTACAGTAAACAGTACCCCATGGCACAGTAGATAGAGAAAGGTCAAAGTTTCTCAGTCAAAGTGTAAATCCAGATTTCAGAGAGTCATCAAGATAATTTTAGGATTTTCAAAAGTTATTCTTATCCAATCTAATCATATAATTACTGTTTCCGCCTCATATTTTAGCTGACAAAGAGCTTATACCAGGCCTACTTGACATGCCACTTTGGTTTTGTTCACTTGTGATTGTGTTATCATAATTATCTTCTAATTCCAGTTTCTTTGCAGGAATAGTTTTAAGGCACTTGTGTGTCTTGTGAGGGCTGGAGAGTTAAAGCCACATTTTAAAATCTGTACATCCATTTAACTGGGCACATGCAAACCAAAAAGCATGGAAACAAACAAATAAAAAATGTCAAGGCTGAGTGGCACATATCTGTAATCCCAGCAATGCATGAGGCTCAGTCAGGAGAATGCAAGTTCAAGGCCAGCCTCTGCAATTTAAGCAAGACCCTGTGCAACTTAGCAAGACCTTGTCTGAAATTTAAGAAATAAAAAGGACTGGGTTCAATCTCCAGTACCAAAAGAAGGAGGAGGAGGAGGAGGAGGAGGAGGAGGAGGAGGAGGAGGAGGAAAGAAAAGAGAGGAGAGAGAGAGACAGGAGTCAGGGTGCCACAAGCATCCAGCACTGGCTTCTCTGGGCCTCCCTTTTGTGAAGTGATCTCCATCTTTCCTAAGGACACCTCAAAGGTTCCACTCAACATGCTACTGACCGACACTCTGACCCAGCTGGGGATTCAAGGCCAATCCCCACATTAAATATGATTGAATGATGATTTGTTAATCTTTTGCAACAATAAATATAACTGTAAGTTAGGTTATGTTCTCCCACATCCCCATAGGTTGTCTCCTATAGAAAGGGTTTACATGCATCCCACTTTAGAGACCATTACTTTAGCAGGGGCTTTCCTCACTAATGAGGAAGAGAGGCCACTAGCTGACCTGTCTTTCTGCTCCCTGCCTCTCGTATGGGCCCCTTGAGCTTGAGCCATGAGAAAATAAGACTATTGGCAAGAGGGGCACATTCCTACTGCCATCTGCAGTCGACCCTAGAGGATAGTCTGGATCCATGGAAAGACCCTAAGGCAGGGACATAAAGGCCGGTAAGACTCCAGGGCAGGCCTGGTGGGGAGGGCACCAAGCAAAACAGCATGTATATATGCAGCCAAGATATTGACAGCAGTGAGCATTCATGGTCTGCCAGGAAGCAGGAAGTGGAGTTGTCAAATGCTGAGCTCATGCCACAAACTCAGAGAAGCTCAGTGCAGGGCATAGACATACAGATGGACAATGATCCACCACCGCACCCCAACTCAGACCTCTCCTACGCTCACTCCTGCAGCCACAGGCTCCCACTTAGCCAGGGCCTCTCAGCAGGCAGCAGCTGTGTCCAGGCTAAGCCCTCTCCAGACCAGCCAACCCCAGGTCCTGCCCTCAGTGGGATCCTCTGCGTCCAAATCCAAGACAGGTGCTAAGAAGGGTGTGTACAGCCTCACGGGATTGAAGGAAGCTCCTGTGAGGCATGGGGGGGCAGCAGTGGCCACATCATCTACTCACACCTTGTACAGAGACTTCATTCCTACTGAAGAGCAGGACAGCAACAGAGTCCTGTGTCTGCCATTCTTCAGAGGGACAGGTAATGGCAAGGCTGGTTTTGGGGGTGTATATATGTGTGCAACCTTGATTGCATGGGGTACCATGGGGTACCATGCCTGTAGAGGGTTGTGGTGTAAGAGGTTAACCACACAGTGCTCCATGTCCTTGGTGGCCCATGACACTTGTACCTGTGCCCTTACTTATGTGTTTAATTCTATTTCAGATTTTTCTGGAATCTGGGCACGCATTGTCCCTCTTATGCAGTTAAATGATGGCTGAGACTTGCTGAGAGCTTCACCATGGGCTTACCACAGCCCTCTGACATTGGTGGCTTAGAATTTCCATCTTCCAGATGAGACAGAAATGGAAGACCAGAGAGAATCATGCCTTGTTCCAAAGGTCAGTTGCTAAGCCAGAATGCAAAACCAGGACCTTTCCACCAGGAGCAGGGCTTCTCCTTGGAAGCCAGAACGTAAAGGAGGCCAAGGGCAGGTTCATCTGGGGTCACATTGAGAAAGGGTCAGATGTGGACTGCTAGCCCTGACATCTCTCCAAATACACGGCCCCCAAGTTCATTCATCAGAAGGTTTGATCAGTCTGGGGAAGATCTGGGTGCTGGACTGCAGAATCTGAGACAGGCTCACTGTATTGTGCTCAGCTGGGAGAAAATATGTGTTTAGCTCCCCTGCATGCCCTGTTCTGGAGCAAGATCTTGAGCTTTTAACTGATATCCCTACAAGAGGAAATCAGTGCCCTGGTTTTCCGAAAGTGGATGCTACAGAAAAGTAATGGTTTCTTGTTCATAGAGCTCTGGGACCAGAATTCACATCTCCTCACCCCACCCTTCCTCAGACCACAGCTTCCTTCTTGATATTGACCTTCTCTTTATTTAGAGAGAACTGAAAAGGAAGAGAGGGAGGGGAGCACTTGAGGGAGAAAGAGAAGGAAATGGAGAGAGAGATTGAGAGAGGAGCTAAGGGGCTTCCATTTCTGAACCAACCTGAGCATGACCCACCACACACAAGATAAAATCCTTCCATTCCAACCCGAGGGTTGGCCCTCTTACAGAAATAGCTGAACTCATGTGTACGTGCAGGGGAGTTGGGGCAGCTGCCAAAGAGGGGGTGGGCAGGAAGGCAGTGAGCCTCTGAACCAATATTTGCTGTTTACAAAAGTTGCCCAATTTACACAGAAGCAGAGCAAACAAAGAGCCTCTGTCTGCTTCAAGCTGTCCCCCTCCCCCAGTGTCCTCTGCCCCACACCAGAGCCTTCTCTGATATTCTGGGTCTGGGTCATCATGGGGAGCCTGAGAACCCATGCTCATAAGACCAATAGGACCGCTGGGTCAGGGGGAGTATGTCAAAGTAGGTGGGAACCAGGACAGGGGCCTCTTAGGAAAATGGCAGCCATTTTTATATGTCATATAACACTCCCCCTCCCCCTTGCTCTCTGTCCTATGCCTCAGAAGTCCTTGGACAATGGAAGATACTCAAGGTTTTCATCCTTTTCGTAACAGAATCCATAAACATACCCATCTCATAAAAAATAGTACCCCATGGCCAGGCAAAATAAATTCTATCATTTAAGAAGAAAGAATGACACCAGTCTTACACATATGCATCCAGGGAACAGAAAAGAAGCAACAGTCTCTGACTAATGTTCTAAGCATAGTATGTAGTAGGTATACTTTGCAAGGAAAAAAAAATCACCAAAGACAATAGGACATACGTAAAAATGAGTTTCATGAACACAGAGGCCAAGATCCTATGCAAAAAAATTAGCAAACAGAATCCAGTAAAACCAAACAAGGATAATAAATAATTACCCAATGGGTTTACTTCAGGAGTGCAAACTATCTTTTGAAATATCAATCAGTGTAATTGATTACATAAATACAAAGACGAAGAAAGATGACATGACCCTCTCATTCAGCATGGGAACGTTAGTATGGGAATCAGTATAGAAATGTGGCCTGGAAACTTTTTCTTTGAGGTCAAGAACAAGGCCAAAATATCTTCTAGTAGCATTTCTAGTCAACCTGGTAACTGGAGTTTCTTTCCAGTCTACACTGGCAAGAATATGAAATAGCAAGTAAAAGGATTGAAAAAAAAAAAAAACTCTCATTTTTACAAATGATATGATATGATTGTGTATTATAAAATTCTCAACTATTTTATATATTAGGATATATGAATTAAGAAATACGTTGGATGCAAGATAGAAATATAAAATCAATTATATTTCTACATGTAAAATGAAAAAAACATGAAAAATACTGTCCAAAAATAGCATAAGAAAAACAAATACCTAGGGGGGCTGGGTATGTGGCTCAAGCGGTAGCACGCTTGCCTGGCGTGTGCAGGGCGCTGGGTTCGATCCTCAGCACCACGTAAAAATAAAATAAAGATGTTGTGTCCACCGAAAACTAAAAAACAAATATTAAAAAAATTCTCTCTCTCTCTCTCTAAAAAAAAAAAGAAAAGAAAAAGAAAAAAGAAAAACAAATACCTAGGAATAAATCTATAAAAAGACAACTAAAACTTTTATGCACCAAACTATAAAGTATTATTGAAAAAAAAAAAAAAAACAAAGAACCCTAAGTAAATGGAAAACTATTTTCTAAACATAGACTGGAAGAACCAATATTGTAAAAATCTGAATTCTCCCCAAATAGATTTATTGATTCAGTGTAGTTCCAAACAAATTCCTAAAAAGTGTTTTATACTTTCTGGTGTACATTAGCAATATATTTCTAAAGTTCATATGAAAATGCAAAGTCTCAAATATACATTTGGTTGGTTGCATAGGGTGAAGCATACCAAGATAAGAATAGCATTAATTCAATTTTTCTAACTTTTGTCTGCGTACCAAAATCTGTAGTACGATTGTCAGGTCCATTGAACTCAGGTGTTGATTATGCATAAATTATCTAAGTGTGATCTTTAACATTATATTGGACTAATAGTATAGAGTAACAATTACATAGTCAAATTGGGCATGGTGGCATATGCCTGTAATCCCAAGGACTCAGGGGGCTGAGGCAGGAGGATCACAAGTCCGGGCCATTCTCAGCAACTTAGTGAGCCCTGTCTCAAAATAAAAAATAAAAAAGGACTGGGGATGTGGCTCAGTGGTAAAAGCACCCCTGTATTCAATTCCTAGTACCCCCAATTTTTTTAAATTACATAGTCAAGTACACACTTTAGGACACGTGCATATGTATCCACCACAATTAATATCCACTCTGTTGTATCATATTGATTTCCCACACTAGGAAGTAAACTAAATTTTTGACTAGCTATAAAGACCTTTTCAGATAGTTTTCCTCTTCCTCCTCATTCTTTTTTATATACCTATGAAAGTTTTTAAACATACACAAATGTAGAGAAAATATTATAATAAACTCCCTTAGACAACTCTCCCCATTTCAATAATTATTAGTATTTTTTTTCTTTCAATAATATTTGTATTTTTTCGAACTTATTTTATCTGTTTTCTCTGCTTTACTTTTCTTCTGGGATGATACTTGTCATATTATGTCCCCCATAAAAGTATGCATTTCTAACACAGAAATAATTTTTTTGCCTAATAATGCTGTCATTCTATCAAAATTGTTATCCCTTATTACCATCTAATATCCAGTCAATATACCAATTACCAGTTTGTTTGAACAAGTTAAGTTAGGTGTTCACAGGGGATGCCAAACATGATCCGTGATTTATATTGGGTGTCTCTTAAGTTACTGTAAAACAGTTCCCTGCATTTTATACTCTTTACTTGTCAAAGAAACTGGATCTTTGTCCTTTGTAGTTCCCAACATTCTGGATTTGGCTGATCTGTGTCTACATGGTGACTTACCAGGTTATTTCATTTGAACAGCTATTTTATGGAAAGTCCCTCCGTTGGGGTTTTTCTGGTGTTGCCTCATAATTAGACTCAGGTTGTACACTTGGGGCAGCAATAGCAGAGGTCAGCTGCTGTTCTTAGTGTATCATGTTATAAGGCACCCAAAGGTGATTTATCCCAATATTGGTTGTTTCTCTCCCTCTCCCATATTGGTTTTGTTAACTCTTTTCTTGGTGCTGGGGTCTGACAGGTTTCTCCCCTGCAAATTCTGTTTTGCCTTTTTAATTGTTGAGTAGTTTGTGGGGAAATATGTTGAGAGTATTTAATATTTATTTCCTCATAAGACTTTCACCCACTGACGCTTTAGCATTCATTGATGACTCTTGCCAGAATGAATTGGTACTATGCTGATCGCCAAAGGATATTCTGATTATATCTTCCTTCTACATTTATCAGTTGGCATTCTATAGTAAAGAAGAGTCCCCCTTTTTTCATATATTTACCTCTCAGTTAGCTATCTCAGCATGGATTCTTGGATTCCTATTTCACTCAATAAATTTTAAACCATTACCGTCAGTATTTTCACACTCAGTGGGTACATATCTGGCCAGTGGGAGGCCTTTGAAGCCAGATCCTTTGTAATTTTTACCAGCAATTTGTTTTCTAAGCACTTTGCTCTCCGGCAGAATTCAGGCCTACCTTATGCTTTCCCTGTGCCAGCTCTGGGATCTCTATTTCCGGAAACTCATTCACTAAGGAGACTATTATCCTTTTACTGGATAATAATATTTAAAAGACAAGTTCTAGCCAGGTGCAGTGGTGCACACCTGTGTGTAATCCCAGCAGCTTGGGAGGCTGAGGCAGGGAGATTTTGAGTTCAAAGCCAGCCCCAGCAATGGTGAGGCACAAAGCAACTAAGTACTAAGACTCTGTCTCTAAATAAAATATGAAATAGGGCTGGGGATGTGGCTCAGTGGCCAAGTGGCCCTGAGTTCAATCCCTGTTATTCCTGGGCCAAAAAAAAGCAAGTTCTAGGTGCCTGCTATTCAAGAGTCATTGATGCTATGACTTTCCAACAGACGGAACTAAGACCTGTGTGTGTGTGTGTGTGTGTGTGTGTGTAATGTGTATATACACATCCATCTACCTCTACCTATTTTGGTCTCTTCCTCTCTCTTCTCCATCTGTCTGTCTGTCAGTTCATCCTCCCTCCCTCTCTGGCAACTGTGAATTCACACTGATTCCTCCAACTGAACACCACGGCATACATTCTAGTTTTCTTCCATCCCATAGTTGCAACCCCCCCCCCCTTTTTTTTTTAGCAATGGGAGACTTCAGTCCTCATATTATCCCTGGCTTTACATATTATCCCATGCATAAGCAACCTTCTGATCCTCCCGCTACTTCCTCCGTCTCTCAGGCTGCACTGCCTCAGCCACCCCAAGGAAAGGAAAAGGGAGAGAATGAATACATGTTTAGAAATATAGAAAAGAAAAGAGAGGAAAGGGTGGAGGAAGGGAAAAGGAAAGGGAATGAAAAGGCTTTTATCATTTCCTCTGCCCAGCGCTGTGCAGGGGAGGGACCTGATGGTGTGCAGGATGGAGGGAGAAGAGAACAGAGATGTTCTGCATCCCTCCGTGTCATGAAGCCACGGGCTCCTTTTCCTCCATGCAGACATTCTTCTACAAGGAACTAGGAAAGATTAGGGGCTGTTTATCTTCATTTCAAAAGTCAGAGATATCCACTCTGTAATCCTTTCTTGTAATCCTTTCAGCCTGATGTTCAGCTGAACCCAGCCATACCTGACCTGAAGGCCGACAGCTGGAGAGGACACTGACCCTGGGCCTGAGTGGACTCTGTGAAGTCCTATGTGTAAAGGAACAAAAGTCCTGACCAAAGGCAGGCATGCAGGAATGCTGGCGCTCTCGAACATGCTGTTTACAGGACACTTGAACGGGCCTGCAAAAGACGGGATGAGAGTTCAGGGCCAGGGGCTCAGTTTAGTGCTCCACGGCAGGGCAGGTCCAGGTAGCATTGTGAAATAAACATCTGTCCCAGAGCTTCTTCAGGCCCTGACTCCAGAGGCCTCCCTCCCAGGGGACAAAGTAGGATTCTAGAGAATGGACAGGAAGGCAGGGGAATCTTGAGAGCCATTTATAAAGTAGACCTGGACACGGGGTGTCAAAGAGTCTGGATTTTAAAATAAAGCTGGAAGAGTGCACTACAAGTAGAAGAGTTCACTGCCAGAAGGGGTCTCGATTCCAGATATGAAATTGGAGATCATCTGCACAGTGCAAAACAGAAATGCAGTGCCCAGAAGAGGAGCTCCCTCTGCAAAACCTGAGACAAGAGGAAGTCATGCTCCCAGCTCTCCCTGACTGAAGACAACACTAAAGCTGGTGTGATTTGGTCGTTTGCTCCTATCCTTACAGACTTCCAGGTTGGACAGTGAATTAGGCAAGTTACTTAAGCTCTCAGTGCCTCAGTTTTTGCATCTAGAAATTGGGAATCACAATGCCTCCTTCATAGACTTCTTGTGAGATCTAAATTAGTAACTAAAGTTAGTCACCTTGTGCAGAACCCAGCACGTTATTATCCTTTTTCTTATTTTTACTTGTGATTTGCTCTTTATCTTCTCCCTCTGAGTCTCTTTGAGTCCTCCTAAGCTCAGCCCCTCAAGTCCCACCATATCAAGGATCCCTTCAAGTGTGCTGACTGCTAGATCTTAGACAATACGCCCTAGAGGATACAGCAGACAGGTCCTGGCAGTGTTTTGCTCTGTATGTCAGTTACCTGTGCCCTCCTTCTAGTCACCTGTGTATTCTTGAGGACCAGGCTGGTCTGGTATTAATTCTGGTCCATAGATTAAGGGAATAATCTTAATCATTAAAATAAAATGGGCATGAGAAGTCAAGATGGGGCTTGAATCTCAGGCTATTTAGGGTCTGCATGATGTTGGGCAAATTATCTAGGCTCCATTTCCCCAGGCTCTGTTTTCTCTCTAGTAATAGGAAGACAAGTACCTCCCCTGTCATTATGAAGACTACTGGCTTTACTTTTAAAGTGCTGGCTCTATTGGACACTGATTGATGGTAATGAGTACTATCATTGTTACAGAACTCCGAGCACAGACAACATACTTCATGCACATTCAGGGGACAAAGGAAGCATCTCTGTGTGCCTTCATTATGTCCCTCCTTTGCTATTGTTCCCTTCAGCAAAACACACCCTTAAGGGACCATCTAGCACAGCACCTCATTTTACAGGTTATAAAAACTGAGGCTAGCCAGTGGACATAACGGGTAGACTGCTCAGCAGGGCAGAGGACACTGGGACCTAGGACTTGAGGCTCAATGACCTGAGCTGTCCCAACCACCTTATGACACACTTTCCTGGAAAGTGCAATTCATATTTTCTTCCAAGTTTATTTCAGAATTTTACTTCTCATTGCTTTCTTTCATTGAGAGAAGTCAAGACTCCAGATCATCAGATGGATACACAGAGGACTGGCTAAGCATGAGCACACAGACAGAGAGGACTGGCCAAGCTGAGCAGAGTCCAGTGTTCCCGGGGCCAAAGCAAACAGAAAGCTGATCTCTCTACTGCCCCCAGAGCCAATGCCAGTGTTTAATGTCCCTGCTCTCCATGGAAAGAAGAACAAAGTCTACCTGGTTTCTCAGCTGTCCAAAGTAACCCTTTGGCCTCTGCAGATTTACAAACAATGTCAACTGTTGGTTTCTGCAATTGAATGATCTTACCCTTTTACTTGTTCTAAGTATTGCTCATTTATGTAAATATATCCAGCTTGTCTATAGGTGTCATTGACAAGACTTACCAGCTCCACAGGGAGCATCTGCCCCCAAACAATTAACAAGCCCCCATCCCTATCTTTCTTCTCCCTGGGAAAGGAAGTGAGAGATCTCAGAATGCAAAAATGTGTGTGTGTGTGTGTGTGTGTGTATTTTTAAAGTGAGAGTCCCTAGTTTTTATTAATCCTTAGTCGGGCCCATTGGTACTATAAATATGTTGAAATCACTGGCCATCTTTCCATGTTCTTAGAATTGGGAGGAAGTAGAGTTGAGGTACTTGACAGCAATCTCCCAGTGCCAGTGAAAGACCCCCCTTGGACCCAGACCTTCAACTCTAGGTAACTTAGGACTGCAGGTTTGGCCCCCCTGGTGGAGGAAACTGGTAGCCAAAACTCAAGCTCTTTAGAGCCAACTGTAACTAAGCCTCTGAGCAACAAAGCCTGAGGATTTTATAGCAGGTGAAACTTTAGAGGAGAATCTTCCAGAAGCCCCAGCATAAAGGACAGGCATGTCCATGGCTTCCTGGGGGCACACTGCAAGGAGCCTATGCAGGACCAGATGTGAAAATGTCATTCCCACAAGGAGTGAGACCTCAGCCTCTAGCTACTCCTGGAGCGAAGCTCCTGATCCACCGGCCCTTCCTGCTGCCTCTCTCTTGGGACTGTATTCTGGACAGAAGAGAGGGTCTGTCCCCGCAGGCTTGACTGAGTTCTTTGGGCCTGACAGTTAATAACTGAGAGAGAAATCCTGGCAGCTCATTGAATAGACAAGCATCTTGAGCCTGGAGGAGCTGGGGGAACTTTCTATGAGGCTTATTTTGGAGCCATCGTTTCCTTCCATTCCACCAGGGAGACCAGTTGGAAACTCCATCTCCTCAAAGCTAAAGATGCCTATTTTTTTCTGAGTTGTAATCCAGTTTTCTGGCCTTTTTCAGGCGAATTCCCAGGTCTGTTTATAAGAATTTTTTTATTTTTTGTACTTGAAGGCAATATGTATGAAGTTAAAATTGTTGGCTTTGAAGGGAAGATGCTTGGATTGAAATTGAGCATGAAAGGCTCCTAGCAAGACGTCACCTTCCATTCCTGACAGCTAGTATTGGAGTAACACTCTTTTTCATAAAATGAATAGAAAGTTAGTCAAACATATTAAACCACTGCTTTTGGATACGTGAAAGTACCAGGTTTTGATTTTTTTTAGAGAAGGAGACCAGTGAAATGAATCCTACAATCTTACTCACTTCCTGCCTTGAAGCACTTTTTCAGAACACAGCACAAGGACAGGTGAACCATGCAGAACAGGATAGTCTTGCCATACTTTGGGAACAGAGATGAGGAGTAGAGAACAGCGAACCAGAATTCACATGACACTGTACTGAAGAGAAGTGAAATATGCAGAAAAAGTTATCCTGAGATCTTTACAGTTTGAGACCAGGCAATGAGCAACTTCTGGGGAAAAAGTGACTATTGGGGAAAGATATATTGAACATCTTTTGGAACTCTCCAGAGCAGGGAGAGAGATGAGATTTGCCCAGTAGCACTAGAAAGACTTCATTGATCACATACAGAATCAGGGGGGAAAACTCAGACGTTAGGAGTAAAGATAAATTAGCCCTAGAGGAAAGTTTATATCCACTCTAACAAAAACCTTCATATACAACTTGAAAGCATTGAACTGATTTGCAAATATATTAACTTTTCATAAAAAAAGAACTCCCCTCATTTTCTTTTAAAGGAGGCATCAGAATCCAGACACTTAACAATGTAATAATCACAAAGTACAGCAACAAATAAAGAATTATCAGTCACCCAAAATCAGAAAAATGTAGCCCATATTCTGGAGGGAAAATAATCATAAGGAACAGATCCCAATAAGATAGAGATAATAAAATTAATAGAGAAAAATTTTCAAGTATTTACTTAGAGATTTAGAAGAATCAATGAACAAGATAAGGGCAGAAATGGAAGATGAGCAAAAGAATCAAATGAATCTTCTAGTGTAAAAAATAAAATTTTTTTTTTTTAAATTACTGGATGAATTGATCAACAGCTTAGACTCTAAAAAAGAAAAGATCAGTGAACCCAAATACAGGGCAATAGAAACTATCTACACCATAGCAAAGAGAAAGGGAGAGACAGAGAGAGACACACACACACACAAGTGTCACAATGGGCAAAAGGTGTGACTTACGCAGTCGAGGGGGAGAAATAAAGAATGTCCACATGCCTCTGCCCTTTTCAATGTTTTATTTACTCAAATCACTTAATACAATTTCACTCTATAGGTTCTTAATCAAGGGATGACAATCCTTAATGCTGGGCATTGCAATAGAAATAATCAATTCAAAGCAAACAATTCTAAGTTAATTCTCAGCACTGCAAACACACCTAATCATGACAGACCTATTGCAGACATTTCCTCTGCATGCTAAGCTTAAGTGGTAGATTTAAAGTCTTAAGTCTTATATCTTAATTCCAGCAGATGCACACTTACTCAGACCACAGCAACCAGGTCAGGATCCGACAGAGGCTTCTCCTGGGGTGGAGTTGATGGCTGGCTGAGGAGGTGGTCATAAGGAGAAGTCCTTTTCTCACCAGAGTCAAGAGGTGCTGTAGAGTTTGAGGGCGGTGAGAACAACACAGAGGAACAGGCAGATGAGAAGAGTTGGGATGTCAGTTCAGGTCCTCATCAGGCTCTCAGCATGAGGGCATTTCTATCTGCTGGCTGAATGTCTGTTCATTTGCTCCATTATTTATACCAAATTTGGGGGCTTTTGACCCCCACTTTCGGACCCTATCAGCTGCCACTGGGTCTCTCAGTAACATCATTTATCTGGTGGTGGTCCCCACCCTGATTTTCTTGCCTTCCTCCCTTACGGGGCCAGGACAACATGATAGAGACTTCACTCTGAGTTTATCAAGATGGGGAGAAGTGATCTGTTTTTGTCTGAGGGCCATACTGGAGGGCTCTGTTAGGTGCGCCTGGTAAGACTGTAAGTTCCAAACTGGAGTTTTAAACTGGAATTGCTTAGGCTCAGGCCTAAGGCCATTCTTACAACAAGGCCTCTGTGACCTATGGAGTGATATCAAGTTAGTTAACAAATCAATTTGTAGAACCCCAGAAAGGGTATCAAATAGTACATGGAGAAATAATGGCCAAAATTTTTCTACAATTGACAAAAACTATAAACTCACAGATCTAAAAGTTCAACAAATCCGAAACAAAGAACCCCAAAGAAAATTGCACAAGTATCGCAATAGGCAAAAGATGTGACTTATGCAGTCGAGGGGGAGAAGTAAAAAATGTCCACATGCCTCATATTATTGAAAACCACTGATAAAAAGAAAAAATGTCTTAAAAGCAGCCAGAGGAAAAAGAGACATTAAAAACAAGAAAACAAAGATAACTAACTGCTGGCTTCTTATCTAAAACAATACAAACCAAAAGGCAATAGAAAGACATCATTAAAGTACTGCAAGAAAGAAAAAAAAAATATATTAACCTAGAATTGTAATCCCACACAAAATATCCTTCAACAATGCAGACAAAATGAAACCTTTTCTTCTGATGTACAAAAACTGAAGGGATTTGTTGTCAGAAAAACTGAACTTTTACAAAAAGGAAAAAAAAATTGAGAGGTTGTTCGGGCTGAAAACAAAGGATTCAAATGGAAGGTCAAATCTCCCCCAAAGACCTGGGAATATGGTATCAGTGGTGCCAGCATAATTTAAAATTTTTCTCTGAAACTATGTTTGAAAAAAAAAAAAGAAAGGAAGAAAGATCAACTAAGTAGCAAAAACAAAAAGCCCAGAGACAATATGTGCAATAACACTAGGTAGAAAGTTATCATCATAAACTCCAGAATAAAAGTGGGTAGAGAAAAATCACCATGACCTACATGCAATTGGTATCCATGCAGAGAAAAGGAAGAAGAGGGAAACATTTGAAGGGTGTAAGAAGAGGATACCCCAAATGTGGAAAGCAGTTTTATTAGAAAAATATTGACAGACCAATCTGAGATTAACAGATGAAATTAGGAGGATTTTACTTTCTACAACACACAATAAAACAACGTGGAACAGGAGACACTGCTGGAAGTGCAACCCAAAGCAGAAAGGAACAACAGAGGTAAAGGGGATACGTCTTGCCAGCCCAAAGTGAATGAAATCAAGGAACCCGAGAAAGCACACTGCTGAGTTTTTGAATGAACATTGCACAGAACCAGCTTTGTGTAGTTAGAAAGTTATTCTTGAAAACAGCCTTATTCTAAAAGTTCAGAAAACCTAATTTTACCTAAAATTGATCAATAGAAGTCACCAAAGTCAAATCCCATAGAAAATCATTATGAGGAAAAAAAAAATAAAGAAGCAAAACAAGTTCTCTACATATGATGAGAGTATGTGACAAAGACATGCCCACAAATTAGCGACCATCTGTGACCTGTGTGAAGGTATACAGAAAGCCAAAATGGTAAAGATGTGAGTAAAAGTTTTAAATTTCTTTCTCCGTTAGAAACTCTATAAAGATAATTTACTTCTTTTCATTTCTAAGGAATAAAGTTTTACTTAGCTCACAGTTCAGGAGGCTTAGCCACCCAAGGACATGGCGGGAGCATGTGGTCAGCCAAAGAGAGCGTACTTGCTGCATAAGACAGAATAAGCAAGCCACACACAGAGTTTACCTTTATGACAAAGGCACTCCTTCAGAAACCCATGAATTTCATGATGAGATCCATTTATGACCCAATCAAAAGATCCCACCTGTCAAAGACCATTACATATGATTATGAGGACTAAGCTTTCAGCACATGAAAGTCATTCAAACCATAGCAGAGCTGATGTGCTCAACATGGCTAGACACTGACCAGTCCCATCCCCAAATACTTCAGCTAGGAGGGCACCAACCCTGGTGATTTCACCCCAGAAGATCTGACCCAATAGAATCCCATTCCTTAGAAATCCTATGGCATCAGTAACAGACTCTGGTCCTATTACCTCCTCTTTTTGCCTTGCTCCTTTCTTTCAATTGTCTGTTCTTCTGTGTTCTCATTAGCCCAGAGGTCAGTGATCTGACAAAGGCACACGGTCATTGGTTATTTCAAGCATTTTCTTTCTGGGACCACTCATATTTACAAGGAAATGCCTGGAAGCAGGTCAGACCTATGCTAAGGAAGGATTCCAATCTACAGGCAGGATTTCAGATATCCATGAGGGCAATGTTTGCACCTTGGGTCCTTCCCTGATCTCCAGCATTAACATATCATTCAGTCACAGCCATGAGCACGTTCCTTGTTACTGAGAACAGAATCTCTTGGCAGCCTTTAAATGAGAATTTACTTCTCAATTTAAAAACAATAAAAAAAACATATTGTGGAGTTTCCAGCACATGTAGAAGTATAATGTATGATAATAAAAGCACGAAGAAGAAAAGGGGGAATCATTGGAGCACCCCAGTCATCTTCTGTTGATTCAAAAGCTGACTGTGTGACTCTCTTCTCAACTCTGCATTGATTGACATCACTTTAGTAGCTTAAAATCATTCATGATAGGTGTATTAACTCCACTAAACTGGCAATGCTAAAAAATCAGGTTTGTTTTGTTTTGTTTTGTTTTTTTACCTTGAAGATCTGGTTAAAAGTTTACCAGCACATCACTGGGGAGCATGAAACTGTACAATTAATTAAAGAGTTTTATACTATATGCCAAATAATACAACATTATTTCAATCTTGTGTTAAGCTAAAGATGCATAATGCAAACCTTGAAGAAGGTATTAAAAAAAAAACAATAAATAGCAACAGAGAAGAGACATCTATGAGTGTTTCACAATAAGGAAATCAACTCATCAGAAGGCATATGTCCTAAATGTGTATGTACCTGACAGAGTCTTAAAACATAGGAAGAGTTACAGGATGAAATAACCAAATCCACACTTACACTTAGGGATTATAATCCTCTTCTCTTAGTAATTAATGCAATAAACAGAAAGTGCATTACAATGTAAGGCTTGCATAATAGCAGAAACCAAGTTGACCTAATTGTTTTTTATAAACAGCATTAGGCCCAACAATTATGACACAGGCTATTTTTTTCAAGTATGCAAGGAACATCTATGAAGATAAACTATATGCTAGCCATAAAAAAAAGTTCACTACATTCTGACCATGAGGAGATTAAAATAGAAATCAATAACAAAATCATATCTGATAAAATCATCAAATATCTGGAAATTTCAAAATAAGTTTTAAGAAACGAACATGTCAAAGTAAACCTTTGGAAAATTAGAATTTTTTGACCCAAATGATAATGAAAATACAACATTTCAAAATCTGTAGGATTCAACTAAAGCAGTGCTTAGAAGGAAATTTCTCATTTTAAATGTTTGTATCAGAAAAGAATAATGTTCTGTATAATTGATCCAATTTTACACCTTAAAAATCTAAGAAAAAAGCAGATTAAAAGAAAAGGGATCAGAAGGAACAAAAAGTAAAATGAAATAGAATATAGACAAGTGGTGAAAAAAGCCAAAAATTTGTTCCTTGATTCAATTGAACTGATAGAGTAACTAGACAGATTGAGTAAAGAGAAAATGGAAATTTCTGGCATTAAGAAAGAAAGGGTAGCACTATACATCCTATAAAGAACAAAAGAGCAATACGGAACAACTTTGTGGCAAAAATCAACAACTTAGATGAAGTAGAGACTTTCTGTTGAACCCTAATGCAAAGAAAAGACCACCGACTCCAATTTTAAATCAAATTAAAGCAAGCTTGTATTTGCATACACAAAGAGAGCTGTTCAGCGGCTGTCTCTCCTAACACAGGCTAGAGATCAGCACCCCAGCTCTCCAGGAATGAGGTTTTATAACACAAAAAGTTGCAAAAGGAGGTGTCTTGAGAACCTACATCGAACAGGATTTTGACAAGCATCATACAAAGGCAGATCATAGGTTAATGATCTACATGGCTTAACATTTCAAGGTAGGGAATAAATTTAGATCCCCCAACATCAGAATTTTTGAGGTGCCACTGAGGTTTCAGAGAGAGTTGTTATCTGGTCGGGGGAGCCAGGATTTATGAGGCACCACTAAGGTTTTAGAGAGGGCTGTTATCTGGCCAGGAAAAGCCAGGCATGGGTGAGTTCAAGGCACAGGTAGGAATTCCAAACAAGTTTAGAAATCACAGTAATTTATAGTAAAACAGAAATTAACTTTTCATGACTTTGTGATGAGATGGCTCCCAATCTTAAGATGGAATTAGCCTGGGTTCATCACTTTGCTTGAAAAAAAAAAAATGCAACTCTAGATTTTTACCAATTCTTTCTAAAGCCCTAAAGTTTTTTCTCTGTCCTATTCATGTATTCCTTTTTATCTTTGGGCATGTTGATAGCAACTGTTAAAAGTGAATTGTCCAAATATCACATCTCTGTGGTTTCTAGGTATACTTGTATTGACTGATTTTGCCTCTGACTTGGACACATTTTACTGCTTCTTTTGCATGTCTGATAATGTTTCCATTTGATACTAAACATGATGTATGTTTTTCACTTGATACTAGATATTTTGTATGCTGTGTTACTAAGTATTTAGAATTTGTCTTCCTTTCATGGTCTTGGACTTTGTTTTGAAAGGCAGTTAAGTTACTTGCAAACCAGTTTGATCCTCTAAAACCAGTTTCAGCTATGATAAGGAAGTTCTGGAGTTGTTACCAGTGGGCTGAGGGTTTTTTAGCTCCATTCAGATACAAATTGCAAATAAGCAAAGTGTGGCTTCCTTTGTTCCCTTTGAGTTTGGAGGACTAGCGGCTCTCTGCTTAGTGTTAGCAGCTCTCTCTGTTGCTCTTCTAGCAGATAAAGGTCTCTCCCAATTGCTTTTCCTATACCTCCCAGTAGCACTTCATGGCTTTCTGGCTGCTAAACATTTTCAGGACTAACACCTCTTGGTGGTACCAGTTCTGACTGCTAGCAACTCTGTTTCAGGTGCCCTCAGCATTATAAGCTCTGCCTGCAACCAGCTCAGCCTGTTCTATTCAGAATAGAAATCACAAATAAGCAAAATAAAAACCATCCAAAACAGGCATTTTTAGGACTTATGCTGCAGCATAAGGGAAAGCACTGACCCACCAAGGGTGAGAAGGAAGTGGTTTATGTAGACAAAATAGCAGGCTTGCGTGTGCACAGTGTCCTGCCAGTTAACCACAGAGGTTCTGCTTAGCCACAGGTAGGAAGGAGTGGGACGTCTGAAGCACAGAGCCAGAGTCATCTGGAAAGGACCTGAGATCAAAGGTACCACAGCCCAAACAAGCTTCTGAGGTGCTTCAAGGCATTAGGGGCAACCATGGCTGTCAAAGTCAAAGAAAGAAAATTTTCAAACTGCATATAAGAAAAAAAAAATGACCAGGCAATGTAGTCCATGCCTGCCTGTCATCTCAGGGACTTGGGAGGCTGAAGCAGGATAGGAAGATCACAAGTTCAAGGCCAGTCTCAGCAATTTAGTTAGGGAAACCCTGTCTCAAAGTAAACATAAATAAATAAATAAAAGGCTGTATATGTGGCTCGGTGGCAAAGCATCCCTGTGTTCAGTCCCCAGTAACAACAATAAAAATTACCTCTTGGGGAGTATCAGGCCCTTCCTTCTCTTCTAAGAGTGACTTTAATCTACCACCACTTTAGCCCCATGTCAAGGCATGCCTTTCAGTGGAAGACTTTATGTTCAATGATGTCGCTTCACTATGGTTGGTAGAAACTGGAATAATTTCTGGCCTTTTGAACTCTGGGAATTGTTCGATTTTTGTTTGTTTGTTTGTTGTTGTTGTTGTTTTTCAGTACTAGTCATTGAACTCAGGGCCTTGCACATGCTAGGCAAGGTACCACGAAGCTACCTCCCTAGCCCATTTTCTTTACTTGCATTTAAAAACAGGGTCTTGTTAAGTTGCCCAGGCTGACCTGGGAACTTGCAATCCTCCTGTCTCGGCCTCCTGAGTAACAGAGAATACAGGCATGTGCCACCATACACTGACCATTCAGCTTTTAAGTCACAGTTTTTCTTTGCCCAGCTCATGGATTTCAATTTCAGTCTACACACACTCAGATTGGTATTTTACCAAAGACTCAAGGACATGCCTGTACAGCTCTCCAGAGGGTTTCTCTGCAAGATCCATCCTGGCTAGGAACTCCACAAATCCTAGGCACCTTGGACTCACCAAGCTTCTGTCTCTGTTTTCTCAATTCATTGCTGAGGGCATTTGTGGGATCCCTCACCCTGTATACAATCTAGAGATTTCTTATCAGCAGAAAGAAGAGTCACCGTATGCTCATCTATTCTGTTTCCCTTCTTTCAAGGATCCCAGTCCTACAGTGCTATTGTCCCGTGTTTGCAAACACTCGTTTCATGTTTTTCCCAGGTTTTTGGTTGTTATGGAAGGAAGCCACGTTCTATACTGGTTACTCTTTCACAGGCAGAATTTCACACTCATAAATCTGATTTTTAATAGTGTGCAACTAGGTTCCCATTTAGCATTCCCTGAGGCACTGCTACAGGCTGGGACTGTAACCACAGGTATCACAACCTCTCTGGTCAGAAGCTGACCTATGCGTGTGTCACTTATCACACATTCAGGAAGTGGACTAAATAAGTATTAAGATTTTATTTATTGAAGTTGTTTTAATATTTTACAATAAATGTGAACTAAGAGTTTGATTCCATAAATTTTAAATGTTAAAATTTTTTAAATGTGCAAAATCATTCCTTATCCATTCTTGTTATTATGTAAATCCTTGACACTTCACACACTTTTGAAAAAATTCTTTCATTTTTAAGACCTTTATTTTATTTATTTATTTTTATGCAGTGCAGAGGATCAAACCCAGTGCCTCACACATGCTAGGAAAGTGCTCTACCACTGAGCCACAGCCCCAGTTCCTTCACACACTTTTTGTGACATCTTTCTGCACCCTTGTAATCAATCACCTTGCAGACTCTTGGGGCAGATTTGTTGCTTGGATTATATTCGAATGACTTAATTTGTATAAAATAATCACAGTATAGGGAGGGAAGTCCAGCTAGTCTTATAGAGTTCTAAAAAGGAAAGGTGCAATGTAATAGATATTAAATTCAGAGCACAATTTTAATATAAAGAAATAGTTGGCTTTTTGGTTTTGTTTTTATTTTTTTGTGGCACTGGGGTTTGAACCCAGAGCTTTATACATGCAACTGAACTATATCCCCAGCCTGAAATAGTTTTTAAAAAAAAAAAAAAAAAAAAAACTGAGAACTTTCAGTGAAGTGTTCTGAAAAGACATAATTTTTATTTATTTTAATTTTTTGCAGTTATAATTCAGCTATAGCAAGAAATTGTAAAGATAACTGACGTTGGCATAGGTCCACATGGAGACAAATGAGAACGGGCCCCATGTAAGGATGGCCTTAGGCCTGAGCCTAAGCAACTCCAGTTTAAAACTCCAATTTGAAACCTGCAATCTCACCAGGCAGAACTAACAATGTGGCCTCCAATGTGGCCCTAAGGCACAAATAAGTCACTTCTCCCCACCATGACAAACTCAGAGTGAAGTCTCTGGCATGTTGTCCTCACCCCATAAGGGGGGAAGGCAAGAAAATCAGGGTGGGGACCACCAGACCAGATGCTTTAACCCCAGGGCAAATGATGTCACTAAGAAACCCGGTGGCAGCTGATCAGGATTGAAAGGGTTGGGGTCAAAAGCCCCGAAATTTAGTATAAATGAAGGAGCAAATGAACAGACATTCAGCCAGCCAACACTGATGCTTTCACTCTAGAGAACCTGATGAGGACCCAGACTGACATCTCAACTCTTCTCATCTTTGCTGATCCTCTGCGTTTTCCTCACTGCTCCCAAACTCTACAGCCACATCTTGACCCTGGTGAGAGTGGCAACTTCTCCCTAGGACCCTCTCCTCAACTGGCCGTCAGCTCCACCCCAGGAGAAGCCTGCCTTGGTTCTTGGCCTGATGACCGCAGTCTGAGTAAGTGGGCATCTGCTGGACTTAAAGCCTAAGGCTTGAGCTTTTGATCTGACACTTGAACTTAGCATGCAGAGTCTGTCATGAGCCTGTCATGATACAGTGTGTTTGCAATGCTTAGAATTAATCTAAAATTTATTTGCTGTGAATTGATGATGTCTACTGCAGTGCCTAGCATTAAGGATTGTCATTTTTCTTGATTAAGAACCTATAGAGTGAAATTTTATTAAGTGTTTTGAGTGAATAAAGCATTGACAAAGGCAGAGGTGCGTGGACATTCTTTATTTCTCCCCCTTGACTGCATAAGTCGCACCTTTTGCTTTCGTGACACCCCACCACATTTGAGGTTCCCAGCATCCACGTGGCTGCCCACCCTGAGCAGTTTTTACTTCCTGTGGAATGTGCAGGCTTCCAGAAGTTCTGTAAAGCATAACAAAAGAGAAAGACTGTCAAGTGCTGCTGATGCTTACTAAATACAGTTCTGCTGCTATTTTTTAAAAATAAGTGGTAGTTATAAAGTTTTGTGGTTTCATTTTTTTTGGTTTTTGTTTGTTAGTTTTGTACCAGGGATTGAACCCAGGGGCACTTAGCCACTGAGCCACATTCCCAGCCCTTTCTGATATTTTGTTTTGAGACAGGGTATTGCTAAGTCGCTTAGAGCCTTGCTAAGTCTGAAGCTGGCCTTGGACTTGTGATCCTCCTGCCTCAGCCTCCCCAGTTGCTGGGATTACAGGCGGGTGCTGCCATGAGCAGCTTAATAAAGATTTGTTTTAAATAGGCTCAAACGCCTTCTCTGTGCATTTTCCTTTTTTCCTGCTCTCATCATCTGTAACACATGATATAACTCAGCAAAAATTCAGGCAAACTCTCAGCAGTTTGTTTACTCCAGCTCTAGTTTTATTTCCCCAATTTATTTCTTTATGAGGCTATCTAAAAAACAAGGATAGCTAGAAAGGGCCTATGACAGAACTATGCTTTATCTGTTTCTATTAATAGTATTTACACATTTTACTTAAAACCTCTGAAACTTTGTCCTCTATGGGTATTGCATACAGTATATGTCATTTCCCAAGACCTCTCCCTGTATTGAAGTGCTCACACATTCTTCTCACTTTATGACCAAAATTACAGAAATACACACGGAAATAAGTTCAACTCCCACGTGATCTCAAATTCTACTGCAATCTTTTTCTCCTTCCAACAACTCAGCCTTTTTCGGAGGGTGTCTCTCACTGTTGCCTAATTGAGTCTCCTCCTCACTGATTCTGAATCCTCCTGCAGGGCAGGGAACAGCCCTCCAGGTCTTAGTGCTCCTGTCAATACCAGCCCAGGGCCTGGTACACACTTGTCCTTAGTACAAACATCTTTACCTTGAGCTCCAGGTTATTTCTCCTTGGTGTTCTATGCTACTTACCAGAGGTTAAGCATGGTTTCAAGTTAGCCATAGCCACAAGATATTCTGGCCCTAAGAATTTTTCATAAGTTGTTTTGTTCTGAAGGTTAGCCAGACATTCTGTGTCATCACTAAACAGCAGGTCCTTGGTGGAAGATTCAAACAGCTGGAACATCAAATATTCAAATCCATTTCTTCCAAAGAGCTCCTGGGTCAGACATACAGACAAACAGAGAGGGACCATGGGCCATAGGAAGCACAGAGGTATATGTTCTGCCCCAGAAGACCTTTGTCGGTTGGACTGCTCAACTCCAGCCCCGGGGAAACCCCGAGACAAGGCAACAGTTTCGGGGGGTAGGGGGTACTGCAGTAAAATGGCAGCAGACAACGTCTCTGGGTTCAAATCCCTGCTGTCTTTTTCTTGCTGTCTGACTTAGTTCCACTGAGCTCAGTGAATCTGTTCACTCATTTCCAGATGAAGATGGTAACACCAAATAGATGATGTATGTAAAGCAACTGGTAATAGAAAGAATTTTAAGTTTTCCACCATATCACTATCTGGCTAACCACCATGAGATGTTTCCAACTTTCTGGATCATACTTGCATGTCTTTCTGCCACCTGGACTCCTGGCTGCCTTATCTCTTCTCTGGATCTGTCCCTGGTACCCAATCATTTCTATCCCTTTGTTCCTTTCTCCTCTCTATCTCTGTCCATTTCCTCTGTGATCAAGGTAACAGCTTGTCCTATGTGGGAATCTTCCCAGGACCTCTTATTTTAACAACTTTTCCTGGGTTATCTTTTAACTGGGATGTGTGGGTGGTATATGCTAAGACACAGATTTCTTATTTGGGGAACATCCAAGAATGGGGTCCGCTAGCGCAAAGACAGAGGAAGCTTTGGGTTTTCTGTAAGAGATCACTTGGTTTAGGCAGGCTGCTACTCCATAAGATGAGCCCTTGCTGGCTCCCTGTAGCCATCATAAGGTGTCTGAATGTTGGCTTTTTAATGGTCATGAAACCCTGGACAGTGCCAAGCCTGCCCAGGTTTAGGAAACACTTTTGGATCCACCCACGAGTCAGCTTGATTAACCTCCATTCTGCCTTTCCTACATTTAGCTCAGCCTTGTGTGAAGGGCTCTGAGCCAACTCCTTTATTTCTGCAACAGAAGAAGAGAGAAAGGTTTAATTCCCCAGGTGCCATGAATCTGCTCCAAGTCAAGTGAGTCTTAGGCAGACACTCAGGTGCCCCTTGTCTGAGGTTTTCCCACTCTACTTGGATGTGCTAGATGGCCCCAGAGCAAGTGAGTATGGTTAACAGTTGTAATCAGAGGCAGGACTGGGAAACTCAGGTCCCACTGCCCAGGGAGAAAGGATGAGGCTTGGCTGAGCACATCTGTGCACCTCCACAAGCAAATTCAGAGCACTCAGTCAAAAAGGAGAGAGAGGGGGCCCTGGATAGCCATACCTGTTGGTTGAAGAGTATTCTGCGGACAAAATCTGCCTTATCTTTCCTTGAGACCACAGCATGATTTGGCACTGTAGCCAGATGGCAGCTGTGAGCCTCAGTCACAGGCTTCCTGGTGCCATCAGGACACAGCAACTCAAAGTCTTTCTGCTTCAGATTCTTAGCCCATGCCTCAGTGTTCTTTCCTGAGGGGAGAAAAGTGGGTCAGCCACAGCTGATGGTTTTGGTCAAGATGCCCTCCCTGGGACAATGGGAGTGACCACCAGTGCCTGGGAGAGTCACAAAGTAAGAAAGCTCTCAAAAATAAAACTAAAGGGACAAACTCACAATTCAGAACATTTTTGATGATGCTTTTTCAGTCCTGTTAAAGGCAAAGATCTCTTAAAACACGCCTGCGTGTTGGTCAGTTGGATTCAAGACCTGAGTGATAACCAACCCCAGCAGGTCTGACATGAAGAACTTTCTCATTCCCTAAATTTAAAACATTAGGACCAAAGTCACTGGAGTCTGGTAAGGTTGCCCTGCTGGGTGGTGACTCCACACAAGAGACTCAGATCTTTCTCAGGTGGGAAAGGCACATACCGTCAGTGTTCCGGAGGACAGCAGAGTGCCTCACAAAGGCCACATCTCCCTTCTCAACCAGACACCTGCACATGGAAGGCTGTGTCAGTGAGGAGAGTCAACAGTAGTGGAAAGGAGACACAGAGAGGGAGTCACAGTCCCTGGCCACACACACACACTTCCTCACAAGCAACCATAACACCCACACCATCCCTGGGCATTAGACTAGGGGATGTAACAGAAAAACAGAACTGTCTATAGAGTTTCGGTTATGCATAACCATCGTGCAGATCCTCATTCTAAAGACTGACCAGTTTCTCCAGAGGGGATGCTTGTGTTCTCCTAGTAACAGGGATATCCATGACTCTCTGGGTGAACCACAACTTTCAGCATCAGCAATTACAATCAGAGCGGAGGACGTGGCTTTGAAGGAGTTTTGATCATACTTAGATCTACTCAGGATCCACAAGAACGAATGTGCTTCACTAGATATTTGTTCACCCTTAATTTCATGAAAAATGTTTCTCTATGTTCAAGGTACATTCTTTAATATGAAATGTTGGACAGATTAGAAATCAGCCTTACGATATCCGGTCAGTTGGCAATGGCTATTAATCGTCAGGAGCACCTCTCGCTCCTGTCTTTGGGTGCCTCTATACCTAAATTTGGCAGGGGGTGGGGGGTGGTGGGGGTGTCCATTACTCTCATTCACATTTGCTGAATTCTCTCACCCCATTTCTTTCCTTCATGACCCCTTCAGAGAATCACAGTCCTGAACAGGCATGATCACCTGTCTTGGGTGTGTCTATACCCCAGGGCAAGGCAGACAGAAAGACCTTCCTGGATATTCCTTCCCTATGCCACACCAATGGTCCTCAAGATTGTAGGCTAGGGACCAGCAGCATCAGCGTGGCTGGAAATCTGTGAGAAATGCAAGCCTGGCCTTACCCAGACCTGGATGACAAACTCAGGAGGTGGGGTCCTGGAATATGCTTTCACAAGCCCTCATGCTAAGTGAAATAAGCCAATCCCCAAAAAACCACAGGCCAAATGTTTTCTCTCAAATGCTGATGCTAATCCATAACTGGGCGGGCGGGGGTTACAGATAGGGAAGAATGGAGGAACTTTGGATTGGACAAAGGGGAGAGAGGGGAGGGGAGGGAGTTTGGGGATGGGAAATATAGTAGAATGAGACAGACATTATTACCCTATGTACATGTGTGATTGCACAAATGGTGTGACTCTGCATTGTGTACAGAGAAATGAAAAGTGGTGCTCCATTTGTGTATAATGAGTCAAAATGCATTCTGCTGTCATGTACAACTAATTAGAACAAATTAAAAAATCTACCTCCTCATTGAGGCCTGTAGGGCTCTGAGCCATGGCCAGCACCTACTGTTCTACAGGTCACATGCCAGACCCTTCTCTCTCCACACTTGAACCCACAGACCTTCTTTGCTGACCTCAACCCAGCAAGATTCTTCCCATCCTCATGCCCTTGTCTTTGCTGACCCTTCTTCCTGTATTACTCTTCCCCAAAATTTTTTCAGGCCTGATTCCCTCTCATTATTTAATTTTCATCTCACCTAGACCCTCAACTTGCAAAAGACATCCTATCATGGCCACCTTTTCTAAAATTGCTTCTGGCCAGAGGCAGTGGCTCATACCTATAATCCCAATGGCTCAGGAGGCTGAGGCAAGAGGATCACAAGTTCAAAGCCAGCCTCAGCAACTTAGCGAGGCCGCAAGCAACTTAACGAGATCCTGTCTCAAAGTAAAAATTAAAAAGGGCTGGAGATGTGTCTCAGTGGTTAAGCACCCTTGGGTTCAATCCTCAGTACCAAAAAATAAAATAAAATAGTCCCTGATGACTGCAACATCACCCTGTAATAGTTTGGATGTTGACTGTCCCCAAGAGGGCCATGTGTTAAAAGCCAAGTCCCTAAGGTGATAGTATTGGAAGGTGGTGGTCCTTTGAGGAGGTGGGACCTTGGGGGAGGTCCTTAGGTTATTGGGGGGGTGCCCTTGAAGAGGATTGATGGAACCCAACCCCTCACTCTTTCTTTGCCTCCTGGCCATGAGGTAAGGGGTTTTGTTCCACAGTGTGCTCCCACCATGATGTGCTGCCTCATTACAGGCCTAAAAGCATTGAGTCCCCACAATCATGGACTGGAATCTCCAAAACCATGACTCAAGACAAACCTTATCTCCATATAAGCTAATTATCTCAGTCATTTTGTTACAGTGATGGAAAGCTGACTAATGAATCCCCCCTCCCTTGGTTCCTTGGCAGCACTTACAGTTGGACAGAGTCTTATCCTTTATTTTTGTGTTTATTGTCCTACTCTTCATGTGGGACTAGGAGTGGGTGGAAAGGGACAGGGACAGGACCATGTGTGTCTAATTGGCTAGTATAACTCCTCTACTTAGAACAGCATCTACCATATATTAGCTGTTCAATAAGTATTTCTTGAAAGGGTGGAAGAGCCCAGGAATGTCTGTTTTTAAAAGATACTCATCAGCCAGGTGTAAGAAGCAAGGTGACTGGTGTCCCTCCTGTGATTTTAAACTGAGTCTCTGACAGATTCCATGACTTGTCTACAGTCACACAGAAGAAAGGGGCAATAGGAGAATCAGGATGGTGGCTCTGCAGTCATCACTCTCACCCATCCCCAGGGCCTTGAGGTGCCCTCTCACCCATCCCCAGGGCCTTGAGGTGCCCTAAGTCACCTGGGCCTGAGGAGAGTGCTCTAGAACTGGACTGGACTTCAGTCCTTGGGGCCACTAGGAACTGCAGTAGTGTGATCTCTTATTATGGATCCTTCTAAATCAACACCCAGACGCTGGGGAAATGGAGAGAGTGAGAGACTGGAGTTAGTACAAATGGAAGTTAGTACTTGCCTGAGCGCCCCGCTGGAGCCGTAGTACTTCTCGTGGCTGTTGGGAGCACACATGTGGGCTGGATTGCTGCTGCCACCACACAGTGCACAGAGGTGGGAATCCGGATCAGACCCAGGGGCACAGCTGCGACTGAAGAACTCATCTGCAAAGAACAGCCAGAGTCAGCTCTTCCCATGACAGCAGGAAGGCCTCAGAGCTTTTTTTTTTTTTCTCTAAAAATTCTGTGCAAAGGCACAGAATTATTTGGTGACATATTTTGAAGATCAAGAATCAAAATCCATTGTAGCAAAATGAAACTGAACCCCTATCTCTCATCCCTGCACAAAACTCAAAGTGGATCACGGACCTGAGACCAGAGACCCTGCACCTACCAGAAGAGGTGCCAACTCTCTATTATGTTGGCTTAGGAGTCAAATTCCTCAATAGGACTCCTAAAGTGCAAGACATAAAATCAAAAATCAATAAATGGGATGGTATCAAACTAAAAAGCTTCTTCACAGCAAAGGAAACAATCAAGACATGAAGAGAGAGCCCACAGAACGGGAGAAAATCTTTGCCACCTGCACCTCAGATAGAGTGTTAATCTCCAGAATTTAAAAAGAACTCAAAAAACTTAACACCCAAGAAGTAAATAACCCAATCAATAAATAGGCAAAAGAACTGAACAGGCACTTCACAGAAGAAGAAATACAATCGGTTAACAAATATTTGGAAAAATGTTCAACATCTCTAGCAATTAGGGAAATGCAAATTAGAACTACACTGAGATTCCATCTCACTCCAGTCAGAATGGCAATTATCAAGAATACAAGTAACAATAACTGTTGGCAAGGATGTGGGGGGGAAAGGTACACTCATACATTGTTGGTGGGACTGCCAATTGGTGCAACCACTCTGCAAAGCAGAATGGAAATTCCTCAGAAAACTAGGAATGAAACCACCATTTGACTCAGTTATCCCACCCTTTAGTATATACCCAAAGGAGTCAAAATCAGCATACTACAGTAATGCAGCCATATCGATGTTTATAGTGGCTCAATTCACAACAGCTAAGCAATGGAACCAAACTAGGTGCTCTTCAATGGTCAAATGGATAAAGGAAATGTGGTATATATTTACAATGGAATATTATTCAGTCATAAAAAGAATGAAATTGTGATATTTGCCAGTAAATAGATGGAACTAGAGACTATCATGCTAAGTGAAATAAGCCAATCCTAAAAAACCAAAGGCTGAATATTCTCTCTGATACGGGCATGCTAACTCACAATAAATGAGGAAGGGAAGAATAAAAGTTCATAGGGTTAGATAAAGGGGAAAGGAAATGAAGGTAAGGTAGAGGGTGGGATTAGGAAGACAGCAGAATGAATTGGACATAACTTTCCTATGTTTCTATATGAATACATGACCAGTGTAACTCCACATCACGTACTCCCACAAGAATGGGAATTTATGCAGCATGTATGTACAATACACCAAAATACATTCTACTGTCATATGTATCTAAAAAGAAGAATTTCATAGAATAAAATATAAAAAGAAGTTCCAGCTGGAACAAAGTAAAGGGAAATCAACTCCAGATGGATCGGGGTCTGTGAGCCCAGAAGTCCACCTGTCCTGGCGCAGAGTAGTGGTGTCAAGGGACCGACACAGATCTTAGCCCTCTGAGAGGGGAAAGTGTAAGTCTTGGCTCGTTGAACCTGAACTACACACCTGCTGTCCTCTGCTGCCCTCAAGGATTGCCCTTGAGACTCCAAGTCAGGAAGGCATGGCCACCAAGGCCAGCACTCAAGTTCTGGGGGGCTCATCCATAAGGAAATTAGCCTAGGCCCTGCCCTTTCAGGAACCTTAAGCCTGGTGGGCAAGAGGCAGAAGTCAAGTAACCACAGCAGTGAATCCATGATCCCACCTCCATGTTCAAAGAAAAGGAATGTGGTTCTATGAGGCTACGGAGCTGGGAGGACGACGGGTGAGAGATAGAGAGTGAGGAGGTAGTCCCCAAGTAAGCAGCCAAGAGGAGCCTTCAGACCAGGGGGCCAGCACCAGCAAAAGGCTGTCTTGAGGTGCAGTGGAGGGAAAGGCACAGAGAGGTTCCTGGAGGTCACAGGGCTGGACCCCCACGTTAAGCAGCGGGGGAGCAAGCAAGACAGAGCCCAGGGAAACTTTGACATCACTGTGTAGCTGTGTTCTTCATCCCTAGAGAAAGGGGAGCCTCTGATGGGTTTTGGGCAATGCTGGGCCAGGGGTAGTAGGCAGGATGCAGTCCGATATGCATTGTGCAAAGATAGGCCCGGCAGTGGGGTAGCTGGGACCTGGGGCAGGAGGCCAGGGTTGATGAGGGCAGCGGGGACTAACACAGAGCAGAGGGGTGGGGAATGGGTGGCAGGAGGAGAAACGGACATGCTGGTGAGGGACGGGTATGTGGAGGGTGGCAGCTAGGTTTCCAGCCGGGTAAGTGGGTGGACTGTGGGTCCTCTATTACCCTAGGCACTTCTGGGATAAAGCCAGGCTCAGCAGAGATGACACATTCCATTTTAGACAGGTTGAGGTGATTGTGCTTTTCAAATATCTGACTAGATATGTCAAACAGACCAATATATACACGTCTGGAGAGATGTGTCCTGGGAAGAAGGACCCGAGAGTTCTCTATCTTTTTGTAACAACAGCAGCCAACGTGGATTTTGTGCTTAGCACATGCTTAGCTTTGTGGCACTCCTTTTCGTGCTAATGGAACCGCACGGGTGGATGTGAGCACTTGGGGATTGGAGGAAAGAGGTGCTTTATGCATCTCAAACATTTCTTAAATTTGTTAGGAAAGGGGGATCTTGTAGGGGTAGGAGAAAAACCAAGACTGTGTTGTTTTTTTTCACAAAATCCAGGAAATAATGTTTGAAGGGGACTTGAGGAAATGGTGCTGAGAGGTCAAGAGGAAGGAGCTGGGCACACCCTTCCAGGAGAACAACATGGAGGGCACTGGTGGAATATGCTGCCGATCCAGACAGCGGGTTGCTGAGGAGCAGGTGGGCAGTGGGTAGTTCAGACAATGCTTTGAGGATACCTGGCAGTAAAGGGAGGAGGAAGAAAAATCAGGAGCTAGAGGAGATTATTGGGAGGAGGGGGTGAGTTTTAAAGATGGAAGGCATTGGGTGTGTTGACTTGTTGAAAGAAATCGTTGCACATACCAGAGGAAGAGTAAACAGAGGGTCTGAGACTCTGGAGGGGAGGCTGGTGGGGTGACCAACACCCAGGTGCAGACAGAGAGACTGGCTGGAGAAAGGAGGAGGCCCACAGCTTCAGCAGTGGGAAGCTGAAGGGGAACCTTTCTAATGGCTTCAAGCATCTCCTGTAGGTGCCCAATCAACCATCGGCTGAGAAAGACTGGCAGATGGGTGAGGGTTTGAGGTGTGTGAACCATTAGACCATTAGGGTAACAAAGTGTGGAGCAGAGAATCTGAGGGCTTGTGAGTGTCGGCTGGAGCATTTGCAGTGACATGAACTGCTCTGCTGCCCTGTGACAGGTGACATTCTCCAGGTGTGTCAGCTGCCCGGACAGCAAGTCATGCTGCAGGGGTTCTGCAGGGCTGGGATTTGTCAGATAGGTGGGGAATGCAGAGGAGCAGGAGCTGTTTAGGTTCTGGCAAAAATAAGCTGAAAAGACTCGTGTGAGAATCTAAGCGAGATTGACGTGAAAGACACAGCCCTCAGGGACTTAATGGTGGACATTTTGCAATTAAGAAAGCAACACAATTTGGATTTCATGTGAAAAAATCATACACACACACACACATCCTCACCCCACTCTTGTTTTGCTTGTTTCCTGAGCAATTTGAGAGACTTCAGGAATAGAGCTACTTCCCTGAGAGCTGCCTTTGGGACCAAGCGGGTGAGGAGAAAGGGGCACCCTCAGTGTCTGGCAACCCCACCCCCACTTATGGAATTCCTTGCCATTCATCCAGCAGAATTTCTCCCCAGGCACACACCCAACCAGGAAGACCTCCAGAACACACTCACCAAATTTACAGGACCCGGTTTGGTGGTGTATTAAACCCATGGGGATGTTCCAGCCTGCGGAAGTGCCCACCGCAGTGTGGCAGGACTTCTTGCCTCGCAGCGTGTGCCAAGTGACATCAGCATCGGATTTCTTCACCACGGCCACGACGTAATAACCTTGCAGGGGAGATACCAACATGCAACTTATTTTTTTGCGGGGGGGAGGTTGGAAGGAGGGAGGAGGATGGAGGACATAAGTGAGATCTGACCAGCCTTCTTCACCAAGCCATTGAATGGCATCTCCACATGGTGTCCAACGTGAGCTGGACATTCTCTATCTCCATTCCATCCACCCCAGCCCCCCTTGGCTGTGGATGTGAAAACAACACTTTCAATGTTTTCTTGCAGTTAAATCCTTAGCAGAAATCAGAATGTGTGACATTGGGAGAGTGGAAGTGACCCAGGGGTCCCCTGCCTTCCCTTTCGATTCTTTCTCCTAGGAAACAAAGTCAGGAAGTATGAGGTCTTTCTGTCCATCTCTCCCTTCTCCACACTAATAGAGCAGAGGCTATTACAGCAACTGCAGGAGCAACAGCAGTGTGGGTTCTCGTCTCCACCCCGGCTCACGGCTATAGGGCATGCGGTAAAATCACTGCACTTGGGGAGGTCTTGGATGTGGGAGCTATCCTAGAGAGTCAGTTCCATTTCTTCTGGGTGGGAGTCATTCCAGTAACCTAGGGTCTACTTTTTACTAACACTGAGATCCCGATATTAAATTCCTGTCTGCTTAAAATAATGCTTAACTCCTTCACTGATTTCTCACTAATGCCTGTCCTTTCAAGCCAAGAGCCAGACCTTCTCAGAGAAGATCCAAGTTTTCTGAGCAAGTTTGCTCAAGGGAAAAAAATAATATACATACATACATACATATATACATATATATATATGCATATGTATATACCTACATACATAAGATACTTATATACTATATATTTATAATATATGTATATATACATGTAAGTATACGTATTTAGAAATGAATTTCAGTATAATCATTGCAAATTGGGGGGGGTGTATATAGGGAGTGCTGACATACAATTTAATACTCCAGCACACTCTGAAAATGCATTCTAGAGGTGTTGCTGCTAGCCTCTGCCTGCTGCTCCCCTTAGGAGATGGGAACACCTTGAACTCCTCATCTTACTCTAGCAGGGACCCTCCCAATACCTATCATTATTAGGTCCTGGGCCAAAGATACAAAAACTACCACACCCCAGACGCATCTACACACGTGTACCTGCATGTATTGCACATGCACCCTACTGTTGCAATGGAATCCGTCTATGTATTCTTTTCTGCAAGTTGCTTTATTCCTCCTCAGTAGTATATTGTGGACATCTTTTTGATTCAACAGAACTAGACATAGCTATCTCATTCTGATGGTGGAATCTAAGGTATGGCCTCTTACCTGGATTTATTGTGTTATAGTCCCCCTACTAATGGGCATTTATATTGAGACCCATTTTGTCTCATCACAAGCCACAAATTTATATAACTCTTTGTACCTATGAGAGTGCACCTTAAGTATGTCTGTTTAATTGCAGTTCATTAGAAAGAACTTTAATAACTTCTTTCTTAATTTCTTATCTTACTGCATTCACTTCCAAAACAATGCTGCCTATCTTTGGTGGGACTGGGTAGTCTTGCCTTATTCCTGGCTCTAGAAAATTATCATTAAGTCCCAAGTTCTCAATTCTATGAATTTTTCAACAAAATTGGCATGGGTGCATTAAAATAGAGTTGGAAATAATAATTCTGAAGCTTATGTAATATTATGATATCAATTAATATTATTATTCTGTATTATATTTAAGTTTTTATAGGTGTTCAACATCTGGGACAATGGAACAAAATGGGTTACTATTTCAGTTTTCCTGTCCAAATATTATATAACTGAATTGTGCCTGTTGAGTAAGGCCTGACTACAAAATGGAATTGGCTAAATTAGAATCATAAATCTTGGCCGACCTCGGTAGCGCACACCTGTAATCCCAGTGGCTCAGGAGGCTGAGGCAAGAGGATCTCAAGTTCAAGGCCAGCCTCAGCAACTTGGCAAGGCTCTAAGCAACTCAGTGAGACCCTGTCTTAAAATAAAAAATAAAAAGAGTCGGGGATGTGGCTTAGTGGTTAAGCACCCCTGAGTTCAAACCCTGGTACCAAAAAAAAAAAAAAATCCTAAATCTTCAGAATTAGAAAATAGTGTGGCTTGACACCAAAACAACCACACATGCACACTCCTTTTCTGGGTGCTGTAGATCAGATCTCTACCTACTCCAGTACGGAAAAGTCACAGTCAGCATGGCAGACACAAGGCCAGGGTGCCAGTCACTTCCTAAATGACCTCAGCCACTTAGCCTCTAGGAGCCTGAATTTCTCCTCAGTAAAATGGTGACAGGGAAATCCACACTGGAGCGCTGGTGAGGAGGGTCCAATGCACTAATGGGAGCGTATGTCCAGTAGGAACGGCAAGGGGAGGTTGCACCCTAGACGTGCAGCAGTGCTGCTGGGGACAGAGGCCAAGCCAGCTTTGCATGTTAACAATGAACTGCGGTGGCTGCTGCTCCTTTTTCTTCCCCAAATCTAATAATAATCCCTTGTGTCTCCCAACAGCAGGTCTCCACCTCTGAGTCCTGGCATCTCTGATCCCACTCACCTTCCAAGGGGGCATTCACACACTTTGACCCAAGCCGCTCACTGCCCTGTTTGGGTTCTACAAAGAAAAAGAGGAACAGTCACAGTTAGGGGCACTAAACTCCTTCACAGTACTCCACCTGAAGTTAGGAGCTTCCATGGTACAACAAGGCAAGACTGGTCCCCTTCCCATTGACCCTCAGGGGGCTTCATCTCATCGACCTCCCATCACATGTCCTCGTGATGGACCAGATCCTGGATCACACATATCCTCTGCAACGTGCATGTGGCAAGAATAAAATGAGAAGCACTAACTAAGCACTTTATCATTGGTTGTCAATTAGCTAAGGTTCTGCAAGCCCCTTTAATCTCCTCTCTCCCTGCTCTTTGCCATCTGAACATTAGGTTCCATCCCATAATCTCCTCAATACTCAGGCGGGTATAAAAGAAAGAAAAAGAGATGCATTGAAGGGGAGGAGAGGCAGAGACCACTGCAGATCTCGGCAAAGACCCCTTTGCATTAGCTGTGTGCAATCCCCTGTCATCTCCTGAGTTAGCAGACAGCTCTAACACAGGGGCGATTCGTCGGCCCTGGGCAGACTCTGCAGTGCATCCTCCAATGCTGCTCTCTCAGCAACAAAGGTATTATTTCAAGATCTTTCTTGACCTTTCAAGTCCTGCATCTGTATCTTCCCGATTTCTGACTTTGGGGAGGGGTGTTTTACCTACTAGCTATACTTCAACAACAACTACTGTTATCTTGTCTCTGAGCTTCATTCCTTCTTCATCTTTTTATGTCCATGCCCGGCGGAAAACAGAGAGGTGCACCCCTTCGCTTACCATAATTCTCTGCCAGGACAGGCACCAGGCCACAGTGGCCTGCTATGTAGACAAATCCTCCATCCAAGCTCATGGCATCAGCGTCTCCTTTCTGAGGTTAAGAAACAAATCAATGATGCTACAGCAAGACTGTCTCCTTCCCACTGACCCTCAGAGGGCTTCATCTCATTGGCCTCACATCACATGTCCTTGTGATGGACCAGATCATGGATCACCCATACTTCTGCCACATATGTGGGCTTTAGAAACTGGACATGCCTTTGGCCTGTTGATCCTAGAATGAGTGCCTGAAGCCAGGCCATGCTCTCTGGACTTCTCTGTCCTCCCAGGAGACCCAGCTGCTCCTAGGAGACCCATGCCAAGTCCCGGACATGCCCTCACCTCACTGTGACCATCGTCAACTCAACAGTCCACATGGCCAGACTCAGGGACTGTGTGCAGGTTTCTATGGAGCATGATTTCCTTCCAATAATGAAATTCAAATCTGTTCACATAATCCCACTAGCACTGTACTCACAACCCTGGCACAACAAAGGTTCTCAATAAAAAACTAATTACTCTAAATAATCAATGAATAATCGACTTATTATTTTAATTAGGATTTCCAACCACAGAGCAAAAAATGTATACTTATAGTCATAAATAAGGTCATTGTTAGGGTATGGATGTGATGTGTCCCCCAAAAACTCAGGTGTGAGACAATGCAAGAAAGTTCAGAGAAGAAATGATTGGGTTGGGAGGGTCTTAACCCTATCAATGAATAAATCCCCTAATAGGGATTAACTGAGTGGTAACTGAAGGGGTAGGGTATGGCCAGAGGAGATGGGAATTGGGGCATGGCTTTGGGGTATATATATATTTGTATCTGGCAAGTGGAGTCTCTCTCTCTCTCTGCTTTCTGATCATCATGTGAGCTGCTGCCCTCTGCCACACTCTTCCACCATGATGTTCAGCCTCACTTCGAGCCCTAAGGAATGGAGCCAGCCTTCTATGGACCAAGACCTCTGAAACCGTGAGCCCTCCAATAAACTTTTCCTCCTCTATAGTTGTGCTGGTCAGATCCTTTTAGTCACAGCAGTGAAAAAGCTGACTAAAACAGGCATCGAGATAAAAATACACAGACACATAAACACTGTTCACTTTGACATATCAGCTGTCCTAGAAATTTAAAAAATAGCAACTACAGCAGCACGATCTTGCCAAATCTTTAATATGTCCCAGGCTATTTCCTAAACATTGTACAGTGATTACCTTATGTATTCCTCATAAACTCAAATAAGGCAGGTCTTATAATTTCTCTTCTCAGACAGATTAACAAACAGAAGCAGAGGGAAATTTAATAATTTGCAATCCTTCTGCCTCAGCCTCTGAAGTCACTGGGATTACAGGCATGTGCCACCTTGCCCAACTCAAGTCTTTAAATTATAATGATATCCAACATTTATTGACTGATCATTCTATGCTAGGCAATGTTCCGAGCACTTAAGTTGTAATTCTTACAACTGGAAAATTTAGGAGATAAATATATTTAACTAGCAAAATCTTAATCCTATGGGTTGGTACCAGGTTTACCAAATTTAGGATCTTCTCAAGAAAGACTGCTGTACAGTCTCCTCAGAGTATCAGTTTTTTAGTCTTTTGTGTTTAATTCTTTTTCCAAATTGCAAAAAAATACTAACTGCCCACAGAGAAATGGAAAGTTTATAACACAGTTTCATCACTCAGAAATGATGGGACGATGATCTCTAAGTGGTGAAGGTGTGAATTATTTTGTTAACTGGGGAAGGTGTGAATGATTTTGTTAATTTTTCATGGATCTGCCAACATGTAGGAAGATTTTTATGATCAGAAAAAAATTGAGGGCTGACAAGGTCGATCAGCACTGACAATCCACAGTGGCCCTGACCACACCCTAGAATGCGCCCCTACTCCCCACAGCTCCTGTGCAGGACATCCCAAGGATCCCAGACTCCAGAGCTGAGCCCAAGGAGTCTAACTCTGCTTCTGCCTGGTAGGTGGAGTGGCCCATGGGGAAAGTGGGGTGGGGATTTGGAGTGTGTTGGGGTAGCGTGTTAGCGTGGAGACCGGTGAGGAGGCTGGGAAGGGGCAAAAGCACGTGGCAAAAGCACGCTGTGTCTGAGTGAGCGCAGCTGTAGAGGGACCCCCTACCACAATGGCGGCAATGCAGTCCTCAGGAGTCTCCTCCATGGTGCACACCAGGGCACCACCGCTCACTGCACTCCACTGGTCACACTTGGCCTTCTCCTGGTGGCCCACTGCACACCACTGTACCTTCTGGGAGTCTTCCACACCTGGGATGGGTGGAGAATAGTCAGGGATCCAAACGAAGCTCCAGATGGCTGCAGAGTGGCTGCCCAAGGAACTCCCCACTGACAATAGCAAAGTGCCTTATCCCAGGACACGGCTTGGTTCTCAGGATGAGCACCAAAGGTAAAGATTTCCCTCACTTCTGCTCTCACCTCCAGCATCAATTCCCCAGGGAGGCCTCAGAGCCCCAGTCCAAATCGGAACCATCTGGAACTTTCCCTTACAGGACGAGGCTTCCCATCAGGGGAGCGGGCCCCAGCTGGGAGTCACGTGTTCTGGGTGGGCCTGATCTCCTCCCCTTGCCCAATGTCTTTCCTCACCACCCTGTGCCCACCTCCAACATGGTGGCAACCCTATTGTAGATGCTTGATGACTATTGATTGATTAGTGAGAGGCAAAAATAGAGAAGGAAAGAAGAAATCAACTATGTGAATCCAAAGGAAGGCAGGAACTGGACTAAAAACCTCCAGAATCCTAGTTCTGCTCCTGATGGTGGTAGAGCCCCTGTTCGCGCTCCCGTTCAGAACGGACTATTCTCCCTGTGAATCAGACCTGTCTCTGGGCTGGTCTCCAGAACCATCATTACTTCAAGTCTTCCATAATAGGAAGATCTTCGAAACCCTTTTGTAATCATATAACTTAGGCCTTTCTCCCAACTTAGAAGAAAATCCACCCATTAACCCAGCTCAGTTGGTAGCTCCCACGGGCTCTGCAGGCTGGGAAGGTTGCATGAGGCCTGGAGGTACCAGGAAAGCCTCAACCCATGGTCCCTGCCCTGCCTGCTGCCCAAGATGGCCAGGCCCCTCCCAGAACCTTCCATACCTCCCTTTAGATGCTGAGTGAGAGAATAGTACTCATAGCCCAGGTACAGCTTGGCGTCCATCTTACGGGGGACCCTTAGAAACCCATGGGCGGCGTCGGTAAACAGCAGGTCTTTCCCCAGAGGGGAGCCGAAGAGCTGGAATCCTGAAGACTTGTCCTTTCCAAAATGTTCCTGTTCACAGGAAAAAAAGGAAGAGTGAAGGAGAGAGATTGGCATTGAGGTAAAGAGAAAGGTCAAACAAACCCAAAGCCAGATGAACCACGCTCCAGAAATATGAAATGGAAAATTCCAGAAATAAACAATAAACTTTAACTCTTATTGCCATATATTGTCGTAATTATTCTGGTTTGTAAATTATTTTGTTAATTTCTTCCTGTGCCTAATTTATTAGCTAAACTTTATCATGGGTTTGAACGTATAGGAAAAAAAACATACTACAGTTGGTCCCCAATTTATAATAGCTTGACTTAGAATTTTGTAATGTTATAACGGGTTTATCTGGACATAACTCATCATAAATTGAGGAGCATCTATGTAGGGTTCGGTGCTATCCATGGATTCAGACATCCGTGGAGGGTCTTGGAATGTATCCCCACAGATAAGGAGGGACCACAGTGAAGGCCTGAGCACAAGGACAGTGGCCAGGACCTCTGACATCCTTGAGGCTCGTGGTGTTCTCCAGTGTCTCCAGGAAATGCTTTACTCAAATCTCAGCTGGTGGCCTTGAGTGGGGCCTCAGGGAGACTGCCGGGGGTTGCCCCCAGATCTGTACAAAGGGGTACCAGGTGGTCCTGTGTCAAGCAGCTGCCCCTCTCCAAGATGGGCTTCTGCTCTGTGCTCCCAGGAGCAGTGGGGAAGGCTGCCTCGTTCTTGACTGATGTCCCCACTGGCTCTGGTGGTCTTCACCCTGAAGTGGCTGATGGTCCAGTCACATGCCATTGGAGTAGAAGCCAGGCACCCTGGGCTCCTCTTCCCTTCTCTCCCAGGCTGCCACTGAATGACCAGTTGTGAGACATCAACAGTGTCCCTTCCCCTTTCTGGCCTCCAAAAGAACAAAGGGTCCTTTGCCGAGGACTCCAGCTGCCTGGCCCAAAGCCACTCCTGATCGCAGCTATGGCGATGCCTATCTTTGTGCTCTTTCAAATGACTGCTTTTCACTTTTGCTTTGGCTCTGCATAAATGTCACCTGCTGTCCTCACCAGAGACCCCCTTCCATTTCCTCTGGGAACACACAGTTTACTCCCCAGGGCCCAGGAATCTCCCCACATATACCCTTCAAATCAGTTTCTCTGTCCTCCACAGAGTATGCAATCCATGTCCCCAAGGCTGTGTGATTCCATGTGGTGACAAGGGGTATGTGTACTCGTTTGTGTCTCCTCCACACTCCTCCGTGAGCAATTTGAGGGCAAGTTTTTGCTTAATTTCTCAGTGCCCTGTGCTGAGCACAGAGTGTTGAGAGATGGAGCAGGGTGACGGACAGGGGCTGACTGGGACAGACTGTCACCAATGCAGGACAGAGAGGGCATGCTCATGTCCTAGGACCCACTGGAAGGGAAGTCAGGAGGGCAGATCTCAGGCCAGCAAGGCCCTAGGGTACCATCTCATGGAGGCGGGTGAGGTTGGCACCTGTGAGGATTTGTTTAGAACCAGGAAAGAACAAAATGAGAGTTAGAGGAGCTTCTGCAAAGAATCTTTAGCGTTGTCTGTTATAAATATAGACCGAGTGCCTTGTCCGTGAAGTGGGTCATGCCTGGCAAAGTGGCAGGGTTCCCACTGTGTCTTGAACACAAAAGAACTTCTAGAGTGACCAGAAAGCAAGGAGGAAAATCCCCAAATCCAAGCAGAGAGCTCTAAGCAGGGGAGAGGATGGTGGGTGGGGATACCTGAGCCTGGTTGAGAAGCTCCCAGATCAGATCTTCCTTGCCATCCACACTTCGAGCCACGACAGCATGAGAAGGAACCCGGGCCAAGTGGCAATTCTCATATTCATCCACAGGCTTCCGGGTGTTGTCTGGGCAAAGCAGCTCATACTGGTCCCTGTCAGCCTTCTGTTCCAGGTTCTCTGGGGAGGGAAAGTCCGGATGAGCCCACTGCAGCAGAACCATGAGCTGGGGTGTGCCCTCCACACTGAACCACACAGTGTGACCTGAAGGGGACTAAGACAGAATCTTTTCGATACAGATTTTCATACATCGGAGGAACTGGAGATCTTGGCAGTGAAATGACTGGTTCACAGTCTCACTGCAGATAGCTATGGCTGGAGGCATGCCTAGCCCAGGGCCCGCCCAGCTGCTCCACTTCTCTGTGTCTGCTCATAAGAATACTAACTGCAAGCTGAGCATTCATGGCTCACCCAATTCACTTAATCCTCACCACACTGGGGGAGGCCAATAATATAAGCATCCTATCATGGAGATGAGGAAAAAGAGGTAAGGTAACTTGTCAAAGTCTCAGCCAATCTGGGCTGACCCACTGCTGTGCCAAGACAATCTAGATCCCTACTAGAGCAGCCATATTTCCCTGGAGGCAGAGCCTGCTGGGGAAAGGCAGGGGAAGGCCCAGGGATGGAAGGAGGCCTAGGGTACCAGCCCAAGCACTCTGCAAGTACAAAGAAACAGACTCCCTGGTTCCCTCACGAAGGTGTTATGGGTTCAATGCATTCATAGGTTGAAGTGCTAATCCCCAGTACCTCACATGTGACCTTATTTGCAAATAGGGTTCTTGCAGATGTAATTAGTTAAGATGAGGTCATACTGGAATAGAGTGGGCTCCTAATCCAATACAACTGGTGTCATAAAAGGGGGGGGGTTTGGGGGAGAGACAAGCAAGCAGGGAGAATTCCACGGGGACATGTAAGCGGAGATTGGGGTGATGTGTCTGCAAGCTGAAGAACCCCACAGATTGCCAGCAAGCTAGGAGAGAGGCTTGGAACAGATGCCCCCCCCCCCACCCCCAGTCCTCAGGAAGATGAACCGTGCCAACACCCTGATCTTGGAATTCTAGCCTCCAGAACTATGAGATGCTGCTTAAACCACTCAGTGTGTGGACTTTGTCCTGACTGTCCTAGCAAATTAATACAGAAGGACTTTGAGGTTGATAAACTCTCACCCACCAACAGTTACTTGCACCCCTGAAACCAGTGTTTATTCTCTCATAAAATTCTCCTTAAAAGGTAATCAGGGACAGCCAGATATGGTTGGGGTGGCACATGCCTATAATGCCGAATATTCAGGAGACTGAGGCAGAAGAATTGCAAGTTCAAGGCCAGCCTTAGCAACTTAGGCCCTAAACAACTTAGCAAGACCCTGTCTCAAAAAACAAGGTAAGGGATGGGATATAGTTCAGTTGGTAGAGTGCTTGCCTCGCATTCACAATCCCCAGCACCACAAAAAAGAAAAAGGGCTGGGGGTGTGGCTCAGTGCTAGAGTATCCGTGCATTCAATCCCATGACCTCAAAGTAATGATAATTTTTTTAAAAAGCAGTACATGAGGGCAGTCAGAGGTAAATCAGGATGGTCTGGGCACAGCCTGCGGTTTCCATAATATTAGTGTGTTTTCAAATTCTTCAGGGTGCGTGCTAGACCATGAGCAATCAAAGGACATAATGATAATTACTTGGAACAACTTGATTCTAGGAGGTGAGACTTGGAGGTGACCCCACTAATTTAAATAGCTGATAATAGGACATGCATCAATTGCCAAATCGCTGACAAAGGAGGCCAAATTATCATAATGAGACAGCGAAATGTGAACGGCTGAATAAGAGAACAAAGGACACTGAAGGCATTGTGTCAGGAAAAGACAGGAGGTCGAGGTTGTGAGGAACTAAGGCCAACGAAAATGTGAGGACTTAACCCAGCACCACAAAAAAAGAAGAGGAAGAAGTAAAAAGCACAAATATAAAAACAAAAAAGACCCTCCCCCTCGGTGTGGAGCACCTGTCTGGCTGGCTCAAGGCCCTCTGTGTGAACCCACATCCTGGGGATCAAATTGGAGGGCACTTGTTTTGTTAGTTGGTAAGTTCTGTATAAAGGTTCACTAGATTTCTGGAGAGGTGGCTGCAGTTGGCTACGTGGAAGGTGGGGACAGAGAGGCACAGGTCCCTGACACAGGGAGATGTTCAGCAGAAGGTGAGTTGAGAACAAATTGGGCCCTAAACAAAGGACAAACAACAAAAATGCTTAAGCAGAATCTCTCCTGTGGCATTAAACATCTCCACGTCACCTGTTCTGGGTATAAGGAAACCTGGGGCAAGAGCCAGCCCCCTGACTCAGCTGGGGCCCACATGCCCTTCCTCCAGCACTTACCAAACACTGTCACGTGCCTCACGAAGGCCACATCCCCGGCGCCATCCTCCAGACACCTGAGGAACAGGAAGGCCACGGTCAGGCTCTGCCCCTGGTGTGGGCCTTGCCTCTCTCTCGTGAAGCTCCACCCGGAACACGGACTCATGGGGACCATGGCGCTCAGCTCCTGGATGACTAGTGCCCACGGTCTCCCAGACATTGGTTTGTGCTCACAGAGGTGATGGCCTCATCTGAGTGACCTTTGAACCCCACAGCCAAGCCCAAACCTGAAGCAGGCAGGAGCCCTGGAAATGCAACATCCCAGGCACCTGGGGGAGGGAGGGAAGGTGTGAAAAAGGACTCTTGCCTTCCTCTTAGAAAGCCACCGAAAGTGGCAGGGTGTTTGTTTGTTTGTTTGTTTTGTTTGTTTTTAATAAAAGCTTAGAGCTTTTCACATGAAGCATAAAAACACTGGGTCGCCTTGGACTTCAGCCAGTTTCCCCTGGTTTTGAGCAGTAGCATAGATCAAGGAGTGGTCTCCGCAGAGACTGAGGAATTGGCACAAGTCCCAGCACAGGAAGGTGCCGAGCAGATGATGTGAGATGGGACACCCTGGCCTTTGGCCCTGGCCCTGGAGAGTCACTATGGGCAGGTTCCAGGTTCTGAGGAGATCTGAACATCCCCCAGGCAAAAGAGGGTTGGGAGCCCACCATAGGCCATGAGAGACACTCAGGACCCTGACTGTCACATTGATGCTCTAGGTCCCTGGGACAGGCTCTGTCCACTTTTAGTGCCTTTGTCCCGCCAACATCACAGGGAGGGGGAGTAAGGGGATCTTACTCACTTGAAGGCGCCCGAGTACCCGAAGTATGGCTCATGAGAGGAGCAGGCACACTTGTCTGTCCCTTTTCCCACACACAGTTGACAAAGGCTGGGGAACGACTTCCCATCTGCACAGGGGACACAGCTGCTGGAGAAGAACCTGGCCGTTGCTGCCAAACACAGACACACAGGCCACAGGGCATGAGCGGCTGGGCCTCCAGGTTGTCCCGACCCGAGAGCCCGTGAGTCTGCCCACGCTTCCCAGGACTGTCCTGAGGAAGCGGGTGTGCACAGGCTAGCAGGGTGCAGTCCTGCCAGCGGTGATTGATAATGCCCACACCAGGGTGAGTGGATGGCCCAGGGTCCCTGTGCCCTTGGGCACCACACTCAAGTGTAGCTCAGTGCTCAAGCCTATGAAAATGTTCTCCAGATTGTCCCCTGCACAGTGTAAGAGCTGGTGACCTTCACTACACCAACATATAGCCCAGTGCCAATGGCATCTGGTAACTCACCAACATAGAGGCTCTAAGGGGTCAGGCAGGACCTTGTAGGTCAGGGAGTCCCCAATCAGCCCTTCCATACCTCAAGACATAGTAAGTCCCACCGCCCCGCCTATATGCAGAAGCTGTGGTGGTTTTAGGGGATCCTTCTTCCTGCAGAGAGTTGAGCTATCTTGAGGTGAGGGGTGAGGAGCATGCTAACAGCCACTGCCTAACTGCCATACAGATGTCCACTAGCAACTGTCACTGAAGCATCTGTCACTTTGCCCAAGAAATGGCAAAACATGACTAGATCTGTGGTCCAGGCTGCAACACTTCATCAGATCCCTGCAGCCACTTGTCCCTGTCACAGTCACAGTGACTATAGAGGTTGGAAGAACTCCAAAAGACACTTTTTCAGAGTGCAGGACTCGGCCATCATCTTTAAAGACCAAAAAGGTATCTGAAACTCACCTGAGCTCATCATAACTGAACAAGAAGCCTGGGCCCATCCAATCATCCTCCTCACCTGTCTCAAGCCCTCACCCAAGGTACAGAGCTGAGTGCCAGTGTGTGGCTGAAATCCCCAGCAATCCTTCCTAGGAAGCTGGGGGAGGCAGAGAGGTGGCATTTCCACCAAGCTGCCAGGATTCCCAGGAAGGCAGAACTGACAGGAGCACTTTTGCTAAAAGAAGACTCAGCTGCCAACGAGCTGGAGACCATGAAACTCACACACACTTGACAGTGACTGTGTGATCTCAGCATGACTCATCTGGGCAAATGGTACAGGAGCCCTACCTGGAGGTACCCAGCCCTCGCTGGCTTACCTGTTTCAAGAGAGCCGGAAGGAAGCAGCATGCTGACGGGGATGTTCCACCCCGAGGACCAGCCCAGGCCTGTGTGGCAGGACTTCTTGCCTTGGAGCTGGTTCAGATGGAAGCCGGTGCCCTTTTTCACCAGGGCGACAGCGTAATAGTAGGTTTGTGGATCTGCAAAGGATCAGAAAGAAACAAGGGCCAAAGGACGTTGCCACATCATCACTACTAATCTTCCAGAGTGCGTGCAATGCAGAATTGGAAGGATTCTAGGACCTGCGCCATCCCCTGATAAGCAGAGAGAAAAGGAAATGAAAAAACAAACAAAAAAAAGAAACCCTTAACTGACAAGAGAGAGAAACCTGAACATTTTCAAAGCAATAAACACTACAGGTGTTCCCTGACATTATTATAAGACTTCTATTTTTTTATTATATTATTATTAATTATTGTATTGGACTTCTAATTTTTTTTAAACTTTATGATGGTGCAAAGAGATATAGTCAGTAGAAACCACTCTCTGAAATTTGAGTTTAATCTTTTCACAGACTAGTGATGTGCCCTGTGATCCTCTCTCTTAACTCTGGGCAGTAGCAATGGGCCACAGCTCCCAGTCAGCCATCCTGGGGAGAATCAACCCATACTCTCCAGCCTACCGTATTGGTAAGCTATGATGTTTGGTGGATCAGTGTATTGAATGCATTTTTGTCTTACAGTATTCTTGATTTACATGGTTTGTCAGGACATAAGCCCATCATAAGTTGAGGAGCACCTGTAGTTCTTTTCCTGCCCGTGCCTCTGAGCCTTGGGGACAGGAAACTTGAAGTCCCCAGTTATTGCAGAGCCTGCTCGTGTTTTGTTCTCAGGGACAGTGTCAGCTCCCAGCCCCGATGATGTCACTACTTCTCTGCAAGGGGTTTTCTTCCTTCTCTGTTTCTCTGTCTACAGCTCAAAGGTAAAGGAGAGAGAGGAAGGATGCAGGGGTTCCCAAAAATAAACCAGGTCCCTGCAATTCAGAGTCAGATTGAGGTGAGCTGTGCACATACACACTAACGGCACTAAGGGACAGGTATGAGAAAGAGGCAAAGCCCATTCCTAAACTCCCCCAGCACTTGTCCTCATGTGTGTTCTGTAGCCCCAGTAGGAGACAGCAGAAGCAGCCAGATTCTCACCCATCACCAAAGATGGCTTCCTATTGGTGCAGACTCCTTGGTGGGTGATGGATGCTAGACAGCACCCTCCTCTCAGGCTAAAGCACTCCACAGCTTGAAGCACCAATGACATCTCCATGTTAGGATGCATAAAGCTTGCAGTTGCCAGGGGTAACCAATCTACCAGCCCTTGAGGGTTAGTATCAGTGACAGCCTCCTTCAAGCCAAAGAGTTCCAGCAACTTTCTTCCCATTACTATTACAATGACGAAGTTCCTGCCTCCCCTGATGGCTTCGGTGTCCCACCAGACCTGGGTCCCCAGGGAGAACATACCATCTTTTGGCCCATAGAATTCCTCCACGATGGGTTTCAGGTTGTAAGGGGCCAGACCTGCCTCAAACACCAAACCTCCATCGATCATCACTGCATCGGCTTCGTTTGCCTGAAAGGGAAGAGATCAGACCATGAATGACACCTGTCACCTCTGAGGAAGACTTTCCTCCCCCTCTGCCAAGGATGATCGCTCTGCAGATCCTTACATGGCTCAAACCTCCTGCACCTCCCTCCTGTCTATACTCAAATGTCACCTTCTCATTGAGGCTGTCCCTGACTGCATTCTCAAAGCTACTACCTGGGATGCTGTCTGACATCTGCATGTGTTCAGTAAAGGTGCAATTGTTAAGAATATTGTGATCTGCAGTTGTTTAAATCCACAAATGTAGAACGTGTGGACACGGAGGATGACGGCATTGTTTCTATATACTTCCCTTCTTTTTCCAATCTCATTTTTTCCTTATAAATATTTTACAATAGGTATTCATACAGATATAGATATACATATACACGTACATATTTGTGTATGTGAGCATATAAAGCGAGGACACTATTAGATGGCATGTATTCGAGACCAATTAACTTAACAAAGAATGAATTTAGCATAAAAGGTAAAAGAACAAGAAGGTCACTGAGCCTTGTGAATGCCAAGATCTGAAGCAGCAAGAACTGACATGGGTTTCAATCTATCCCAGTGGGCTGCACCTCATGACTGTGGATTCTAGGTTGTTCTTGCTTTTTCTCGCCTTATATACATTTTCCTTTCTCAAGTATTTCTTCTTCAAGTTCCAATATCAGAGGCAAAAAGATAACAATATTCTTAAAGAGAATGCTTCACCAGCCCCCACAATGACACAAGGGCAAATTCCTATCCCAAATCCATCTCTGTCTCTATCTTTGTCTCTCCGCTCACGTGTCACAGATGTTTATATTGTAACCATGTTGCAGATCTCTCATGTATTATTTTTCCAGAAATATTTCTCTGTTTATTATCTTAAATGTAATGAGACCACAACTTCAGGCTATTTTTCCCCAATTAGTGACTGTTGGTATTTGAAAATAATATTACTTATGATATATTTATTTTTTATCAAACTCATTTAGTCATTAATAAATAATTATAACAGCATTTCTCTCAGTTCCACTGTCATTTCTAAATCCTGTACATGCACATATAAATATGAACATATGCATGAATTAAAAATTCATATGCACCTTATGATTCTTACTAAATATTTCCAAATGGTTTTCCAGAAATGAAAAAAATAACTTATAATGCCAATAGAAATTTATGACTTATAATGCCAATTGCAATGCATATCAATTTCACTGAAAACCTATCAGTGAAAGATATTATCATTTAAGAAATATTATTACATTACTAGATATAAAGTGTTACTATAAGAATGGTTTTATTTATATTTCTTTGATTATTAAGAAAGATGAACACTTTCCCTCATTGTTTATATTGTTTAGTATAATTTTTTTCTGTGAGTGGTTTGTTTATTGCTTATTATTCTTAAGTGTTCTCATAAATTTAAATGACATCTTTGTATAGTTTTTACAGTACAGTATGCTGATGTGATTATTTTTTGCATGCTAAGGCTTTTAAAAATATTTCTTAGTCGAGCTTCAAAATTTTTAATTTCCAAATTTTCTGCTTTTGTCCCATGTCTAATCATATCTGTTTCTTTTAGTCAAATTGAATGAAACTGGTTTATTTAGTGAATGGATTAAGGCTCTCACTCTTTCTGTTTGTTTGTTTGTTTAATGTCTACCCAGTTGTCCAACTAAAGAATCATTTCTCAACCATTTGTTTGAAAAGTTTGCCTTATCATACGTAACTAGTTAAGTCTACATGTACTCTTGCTTAAATTTATTAAGTCTAGGTCACTGATGTCCTAATGCTGACCTTTTTTATACTTTGTATCTTTATCATATCATATAGATAGTTAAATAGGTAGAAAGTTAGGAATATGTCAGTGTTGTTCTCTTCCAGGTCTTCAAGATCTCTGCCAGTAACCTGTTCTTTTTTGGGGGGAGGGGAAGGCAGTACCAGGAATTGAACAGGGGCACTTAACCACTGAGCAACATCCCCAGCCCTATTTTGTATTTTATTTAGAGACAGGGTCTCTCTCAGTTGCTTAGCGCCTCACTTTTGCTGAGACTGGCTTTGAACTTTTGATCCTCCTGCCTCAGCCTCCCAAGCTGCTGGGATTATAGGCATGCACCATTGAGCCCTGCTAATTTATAATGCTTTTATTTAAATACAACATCCTTTTAGGAAGGGCTCAGCTATTCCTCTGTCACTTTTATTTCTCAAGGCATGTTGTAATCTCATCCACATTCTCGTCTTGAAGAATTTATAATTACTTTAGTGATTTCTTTGAAAAGACTGTATTTGGGGATGGAATCATAGTTCAATGGTAGAAACGCTTACCTAGCATGTGTGAGGCTCTGGGTTCAATCCCCAGCACCACCAGGAAAAATAAAAAAAGAGGAAAAAGAAAAAATAATTAAGCTAAAATGTATTTTGATGAAAATAATAGTAAAGTTGTGCATTAACTTTGAGAGGATATACAAGTATATGATATTTAATCTTTCTACCTGGGAATATGGCATTTTAGTTCATTTATTAAAAGGTATCATTCACTTGTTATAGACTTTCATATTATAACAATTTTGCAGATCTTTTCTATTTTAAATTTCCAAAAATATTTTCTGTTTATTATTTTAAAAATAATGAGCCCAGGGGCTGGAGATGTGGCTCAAACGGTAGCGCGCTCGCCTGGCATGCGTGGGGCGCTGGGTTCGATCCTCAGCATAAAAATAAAATAAAGATGTTGTGTCCACTGAAAACTAAAAATAAATATTAAAAAATTCTCTCTCTCTTTAAAAAAAATAATAATAAACCCATATTTTCAAGCTGTTTTTCCCCAACTAATGACTATTGGTATATGAAAATGACATTACTGTGACATATTTCTCTTTTACCAAACTACTTTGTTCATTAAAAAAAATGTAGCAGCTTTTCTCTTGATTCTATTGTACTTTCCAGGCATGAAATCATTTGAAAATACTGACATTTTTGTTTGTTTCCATCTTACATGTATTTATCTTATTGCATCACCAAGGAAATTTCAAAAACAATGTCAAGTAATAACAGTGACACTATAGTACAACCACTCTGGAAATCAGTATGGAGGTTCCTCGAAAGACTAGGTATGAAACCACTACATGACCCAGCTAGCCTACTCCTTGGTGTTTATCCCAAGGAACTATAGCATACTATAGCAATATGTGCATTCCCGCATTTATAACAGTGCAATTTACAAGAGCTAAACTAGGGAACTGGCTTAGGTGTCCATCAACAGAGGAATGGATAAAGAAAATGTGGTATATATGCACCATGGAGCTTTACTCAGCCATAGAGAAGAACAAAACTATGACATCTGCAGAAAAATGGATAGAACTGGAGAACATTATGTTAATAAAAATAAACCAGACTCGGAAAGCCAAGGGTTGTGTTTTCTCCTCTACGTGGAAGCTAGAGAGAAAAAAAGGGGAAAATCTCATGAAAATCGAGTAGACCAGTAAAGCAGAACATATGGACCGGGGAGGAGAAGAGGTAAAGAGAAGGTACTGGGGAATGAAACTGACCTAAATATATTACATGTGTGTATGAATGAATCACAACGAATCCTACTATTATGTATAATTATAAAGTATCCATCTAAAAAATAATAGTGACACTGGACCTTTTTGCTTATTTCTTATTTCTGAGTTTTTGTTTTGTTTGGGGCAGTGCCAGGGATGGAAACCAGAGCCTTACACATGCTTGGCAAGGGCTCGTTCCTGAGTTACATCCCCAGCCCAATCCTGAGTCCTTATAGAGTCTCTCTAGTTCAATGCTGGCTTTGCTCACCATAGATATCTCACTAACACTGAATCCTTCTCTGTTGTTGGTTTAATCACGATTATGGTTTCTGCTATTCATGAATGTTGAACAGCAGCATTTTCCTCTATAATAATAAGTGGAGAAAAACCAAGTATGGACTTTCTTCTGCTCTCCTTTGGGCAGCAGTGACTCACCACGATGGCCCTGATGCACTCAAGGTAAGAAGTTCTCTTCACGCAGGTGACAAGGGGAGCATCTGCTTGAAAGACTTTCTTTACATTGTCGCGGAAACTGGAACACTTGGTGTCCTCCTGATCCGACACGGTGCACCATCTTACAGTTTTTTCAGGAACAGCCACACACAGCCCTAAGGTAAAGAGAAGGGGACCACAGCATCACTTTCCTCTGCTGGCACAAGTCAAAGACAAGATCCAAGTTAGTTGGATGGGATACACACAAATTGGACTGGCAGCCTGGCTCATGTGAATCCATAGGGCCCATATCTCTGCTTCTGTCCTGTCTCTTGGATTAAAAAAAAAAAAAAAAAAAGCCAAAACCCATCCCCCAAACGCTAAACAAAATTAGCATTATAAGACGGTCTTTCCTCATCCCCATATGTCCCAAAGTATTGAAAACAAAGACTCAAACACCATACTAGGGTTTTCAGACAGCACTAAAAGGTAAACAACCCAAATGTGCCATCAATGAATGATTAGATAAACAAAACGTGGTTTGTCCACATAATGAAATATTATTCTGTCACAAAAGATTGAAATAGTGCTACAATTTTTTGGTTTAATAAAAACCAAAAAAAAATAGTTTACAGTTTTTCTCTTTTTATTTTGCAATAGTGTTAAGGATTAAACCCAGGGCCTGATGCATGCTAGGCAAGCAATCTATCGCTGAGTCACAGTGAACTTCAAGAACATTACGTTAAGTGAGCCAGGTGCAGTGTTACACACCTGAAATCCCAAGGACTCCCAGAGCTGAGGCAGGAGGATTGACAGTTCAAAGCCAGCCTCAGCAAAAGCAAGGTGCTAAGCAGCTTAGTGAGACTCTGTCTCTAAATAAAATACCAAATAGGGCTGAGTTCAAACCCTGGTACCCACCCACCCAACACCTCCCCCCCAAAAAAAAGAAAGAGAGAAAGAAACTTCTTGCCTCTGGATAGAAACCTTGGACCTGGTAATTTAGTTTTAAACTTAACGTTGGCTGTTGTAACCTTACATGGTAGTAATTGCAGGGTCATTAGAACCAGTGCTTATTTATCATTTGTACTTTAAGCTGTAATGAAGAGCATTACAAAGGCAAAATGCTGTTTATAAATCTGTAGTATTTGTACACAACCTTATTTTCTTTTATTTTAGATACACCTTTATTTTAAATGAACTCTAGAGAACAAAAGATACAATAAGAACAGTGAGCTCTTTGGTTGGTTGGTTTGTTGCTGAGGATTGAACCCATGGCCTTGGGCATGCTAGGCAAGCACTCTGCCACTGAGCTAAATCCCCAACGCCTACTTTTGTTTTTATGAGCCCCTAGATGTCAGGCACTGTGCAAGTATTTTACCATCTTCTAATGTTCACAATTGTTTCTGCCATTTAAGTGTTTTCCCTGTTTTAGAGACGAGAAATAACAAATGCTGAGAGATGAGAGATGCCCAATTACCTAAAACAGAATCCCATGCCAAAGATAGGGAGGGATAAATGGAGACCCTCAAAATGATTGGAAAAATCTTCAAAAGTAGCAACCAAGGTAAGAGCAAGATAGGGAATGGAACTGTACAGGCCGTGTGCCCTTGTGCAGAATATCAAGATGGGGCCTTTTTTGAAAGTACGGTTACCATTGTGTTTATGTTTTAAAAAAAAATGAGGAAAAGATTAAAACAGATACTTCACAAAGAAGTAAAAGAAATGGCCACGGTTATATTTTGGATATGAGGTGTCCTCCAAAGCTCCTGTGTTAATGCAGGAATATTCATTATTGAATAGTCTATTCAATAATGATTGGATTACAAGAGGTGTAACCTAATCAGTCCATCCTAGTTTGAGTGGACTGACTGGGTGGTGACTCTAGGCAGGTGGGGCATGGCTGGAGGGGTGGGTCACTGAGGGCATACCTTAGAAGGGTGCATCTTCCCTTCGGCCCCTCCCTTTCTCTGTTACCAGCTGCCATGAGCCGGGCAACTCTCCTCTGCCATCCCCTCTGCCATGACGCTCTGCCTCACCTTGGACCCTAAGTAATGTAGCGGACCAACCATGGACTGAACCTCTGAAACTGTGAACCCAAAATAAACTTTTCTTCCTCTAAGTTGTTCTTGTCAGCTATTTTAGTCACAGTGACAAAAAGCTGACTAACACAGACACTAAGAACATGAAAAGATGCTCAACATCATTAGTCATCAGAGAACTCAAACTTGAAATCACAGTGAGATCCCACCATATACAATTAGACCGGTTAACTATGAAAAGATCGATACCACCAAGTGTTAGCAAGATGGGGAACAATGAACTTCTCATGTATCACTGATGTGAATGTTAAAGTGAAACACTACTTAAAAAGTTTAACTTACTTATTTTACTTAACAGGGTGAAGGACAGAACCCAGGGCTTTGAACATGACAGGCAAGCCCTCTACCACTAAACTACACCACCAGCTCCTAAGTGTAGCATTTTCTTAACAAGTGAACATAAATTTGTAAAGGAACCCTCTTTAAAATTAAAAGATTTAAAAGAAGCTCTCAGTCTCTACTTTTTAAGGAAGTTTGGGAGCCTATACTTTATTTTTTTTTCCTTGCCAAGCTCCATCTCATGCTGAGAATGTAAACTGCCCCAATATCCCAGTGTTAACGAACCTCAAGAAGTGATTTACAGCCAGGCGCGGTGGCACATGCCTATAATCCCAGCAGCTCAGGAGGCTGAGGCAGGAGGATTGTGAGTTCAAAGCTAGTCTCAGAAACTTAGCAAGGCCCTAAGCAACTCAGGAAGACCCCCATCTATAAATAAAACATACAAAGGGCTGGGGATGTGGCTTAGTGACTGAATGCCCCTGGGTTCAGTCCCCCGTACCCACCCCCCTCAAAAGAAAATTGGATTTACAAATACACTATGTGTATTTCTTGGGTTTTGTTCTCAATCATAAGATTCTGATGCTACTTTTTCTTCGCCAATGGATTTCTCTTAATCCTGAAGTGGGTGAGAACTGAGTCCAGCCTGTTGGGACCCCCACAGTCAAGCCTTGGGCCAAAGGCCCAGGAAACACAATTAGCTCCCCAGATGTGACAGCGCCCTCTGGTGGCATCTCTTAGATAAGATTTCTCAGAGCTTCACCTGTGGGCAGTCAGCCCCGGATGAAAGAAGCAATTCCTTATGAATATCTAGGTTTTCGGGGGGTGGGGATAGGGATGAATTTCTTTCTCTTTTGGGCCAGTGATGACTGTCCTCACCACTTTTTGGTGACATATAGAAATGAATTTTTCAGACAGTGCATGTTGGGCCTGGTCCTTTTCTTGTCATTTGAGCCAACTGGGGGTTCTTTGGACCATCTGAGGCTTTGGCCCTTAGTGGACAAGTCTTGATTTTGAAAAATTGTGATGTTAATTTTCAGGGGAGGGGCATAACACATATGAGAAAAAACAAGATATTTGGAGATTTCTTTTAGTGATTCACATGGAAATGGAAAGTGCTGATTCTATCGGAAGCCCCCTGGGGAGAATTTCAGCTGACTGGTATCTAAAAGCTGCACTCTACACCAGCTTTATATTCTTTTTTATCTTTCAGCTTGGTTGTTGGCTTAATAGAAGCTAAAGAAGTTTGATGGCTGGCAGCAACTGTCCTTTTGGGAATGTACTTATAGGACAGTCCCCAGACTCTGAAGATGAGATTCCCTCTTGGTGACTCTAGATGACTAGGACCTTGATGGAGGTGTCAGGCCACTGTCCTATGACATGCAGCAGTCTCAGGATTCCATTTCAAAACATACCCTGTTCCTAGGTTTAAAGGAAGTCTAACAACTCATCTAGGAGGTTTGTACATAATGGGTAGTCACCCTGCACCTTGAGCATCCCCACACCCTTAGTGTTGAGGGCTTTCCAGAAGATAGCTGGTCCACCAGTGACACTCTGGGAAGGAATCCTTGTAAACATCACATTTGGAGGGGTGGGGGTGGGGGACACCAGGGATTGAACTCAGGGGCACTCAAACACGGAGCCATATCCGCAGCTGTATTTTGTATTTTATTTAGAGACAGGGTCTCACTGAGTTGCTTAGTGCCTCACTTTTGCTAAGGCTGGCTTTGAACTTGCAATCCTCCTGCCTTAGCCTCCAGAGCCACTGGGATTACAGGCATGATATATATATACATATATATATCATACATATATATATCATACATATATATATCATACATATATATATCATACATACATACATATATATATATAGAGAGAGAGAGAGAGAGAAAGTAAATGGACACAATACCTTTATTGATTGATTGATTGAAATTTTAGATTGATTGATTTTTATGTGGTGCTGAGGAGGATCTAACCCAGTGCCTCACACATGTTAGACAAGCACTCAACCACGGAGCCACAGCTCCTGTCCAAATAGCACGTTTGGTTGACCCCCAAAACACCTCCCAAGCACTGGTTCTTACTCCAATCACCAGATAACCCTCTAACCAAATGAGTCCTAAAAACAGCACTGGACAAAGTTTAGTTAAAACACACCAAAGTAAACTGCCCCCGATGTATATCTAGAAATAACTTTGAATAAGATATCAATGGCCACTTCATTTTTGGCAGGAATTTCTTTTCTTTTTTTTAGCTCATGTTTTTTTTTTTCCCCCCTGATGAATTCACTTTTGGTTCTGTGTGCTTAAACTAATATTGTTTTGTTTTCTTTGGTGGGAGGTTTTTACTTTCCTTATCGATGTTGTTGTTTTGTCTTGTTTTCTGTGGCTGCCTTTACTAAGAAAACTGGTCATTCAAGATTACTTGGAGGATAATTATTTCAGCTAGTCCCAACTGGAATTGGGACATCAAAAAAATTAATGCTCAGACTTTTTTTTCCCCCAAGAAAGGTCAAAAGTTGTTCTTTTTTTTTTTTTTTTAAGTCAAGCTATTGCCATTTAAAATTTTTGATTCAAGGATTACATTAGACCTGCAAATAAAAATCTTGAAGTTTAGCCACATAACCAACCAGGTGGCCTTGTTTCAGTGTGTCATAAATATAACTTAGATCTAACTGCTTATAAACCTGGCAAATTTATATTATGGTATTGCTTTGTCTTATGACTGAAATTTTAACATAAATAGATTTCCGACAAATGAGTTAATTTAAATTTGTTGGGAAGATAAAGACTGAGATGAGTTCATAGCTTCATATCTTGCCGGCTTGCTCAGCCAATTAGGATCACATTTTTCTCTCTTAGATGTTTAAGATGCGACACTGCTTTCTGTGTCTCAAATACAGCAACTCGTCAGGTTTCTCTTTTGTCAAAGAAATAACTTAGAGTATTGACTCTGCTTGTCTGATATCTCAATTTTCATAATTTTAAAATAACCTAAAAATAAATGGGGTAAATATAAATTGGATAAATATTTATTAATACATATGATAGAGATAAAACGTTGGAGTCATTTTAAATCCTGGGTCAATTAAAATACGAGTATAGCAATGGCTAAGTATAAATTCAAGTACTCTTGTCTCCTTAAAAATCTACAAAAAGGTAGTGTACTGGAAGCTACTAAGTGTGTTTCATAAATTGTTGGTGTATAGAACACTTTGTGTTGTACCACCAAGAGATTTCTGCTCCTTTAATAAGTTTGAGAACAATAATTCTAGAGGGCTAATAGACATGAACACTTTAAAGTACACTTTCATCTAGTATAGCCAATAATTTGAGGGGAAATGAGTTTTGAACTATAAAAAATTTTAGATGATTGAGGGTCATATTTGTTCATAATTTTAAAATGCCCTAAAGTCAATAATTTATAAAAGGGCAACTCATTCAATACTTAATTTGTAAAAAGAGCCACCATCTATTTAGGTAGTGGTCAGTTTGGGGGGAAGATCATTTTGTTTTTCTGTAAAGATGCATTAATGAAGACTATCTCAGGCAGAATTAATAGCTGAAATGTGCTCATTTAATGTGACCCTTGGACAGCAGTCATCAGAGAGACCAGAGAGGCTTGCCCGCTTCTCTGCAATATTGGGATCCTACTTGGAGGATAATTATTTCCCTATCTAGTCTCGCTTACATCAGATTCTTAGAAACGTAGTTTTTAAAATCACTTTTTGTCTTACAGCAGATACTTGAAAGATTCAGAACCAAAAATCTTGGGCTTTTCACATCCCACATATCTTGTGCTTTGAATGATGTGCAGTGCTTGCATCCACATATGGCTTCTGTAGTTTGTCTGGAGCAGGGACGTGAGTATGAACACACCATTGGTCAGCCAGGCACTGGCTGTGCACACCTGGAATCCCAGCTGCTTCTGTTGGGTTGGTTTAGCCAGAGTCTCCCTTACTCCTGATGTCACCTCTTACAAGATTACTGACTTAATTACTAAATTATTACCCAAAGACCCCCACACACACTCTCATCTTTGGCTAAAATTCCCACTTGCCCACACTGTGTTCAGTTGAGCCCAGAGTCTCCTCCAATGCAAAAATCCCATTGCCATAGTTGCTGGTGACTGCACCTGTCCTGTTGATCCTGAATAAAGTCGGCTGTGCTGTGCTTTAATAAGTAGCACCTTTAACGAAGGTGAGTAACAATCAGTAACACTGGGGCTCAAAGGTAGATACCTGTTGTTGGGGAGTAGATAAGGAAAAGTCTTAAGAATAAATAAAAACCACGGCAGCCAGGTGCGGTGGTTCAGGCCTATAATCCTAGCAGTATGGGAGACTGAGGTGTGAGGATCACAAGTTCAAGGCCAGACTCAACAATTTAGTGAGGCCCTAAGCAATTTATGGAGATCCTGTCCAGAGAGATAGATACATACATAGATAGATGCATAGACCAATGGACTGAACAGATGGAAGGACTGGGGAAATAGCTCAGCAGGAGAACACTTCCCTAGCATGTGTGAGGCTCTGGGTTCAATCCTTACTACTGGGGGGGGAAAAATCATTCTACAAAAACTTGGGAATTCACAAATGAGGTTATACACTAAGGTTAGACATAAACTGAGTACTAAAGAAGTTTATAATAAAGTGTTGTTTAAAAAGAATTGTTTAAAACATTGTCAGAATTCTTTTTTGAGGGGGTTACCAAAGATTGAACTCAGGGGCACTCGACCACTGAGCCCCATCCCCAGCCCTATTTTGTATTTTATTAGAGACAGGGTCTCACTGAGTTGCTGAGGGCCTCATTTTTGCTGAGGCTGGCTTTGAACTCAAAATCATCCTGCCTCAGCCCCCAAGCCACTGGGATTACAGGCATGGGCCAACATTAGCAGAATTCTTAAGTTTAAGATATTTAATTTTATTTGATGTTTCTTTCCTTATCTTGGGCCTAAAATTAGGTTTCTGGGTAGCCTAAATTCATAATGGCCTAAGAATTACCAATCTGTTTTTGTTGTAAGCTGATCATATATCCGTGCGATACTTTCAGCATAGAATGACACAATATGAATTTCTATATTTATTTCTCCTTTTTAGTAAAAAAAAAAAAAACGAATATGTTCAGGTTAGCAACAATCTATCCCTAAAATGTTATTATTATTTTTTTATTTGTTAATTTTTAGTACTGGGAATTGAAGCCAGGGGCACTTTACTACTAAGCTACATACCCAACCATTTTTTTTTTTTAATTTTGAGACAGAGTCTTGCTAAATTGCTGGGTCTGGCCTTGAACTTGCAATCCTCCTCCCTCAGCCTCAAACTAACTCACTGAGAATACAGGCACGAGTCACCTCACCTGGCTAAAAAATGTTTTTAGATGAGAAAGAATTTTATATGAATAAAATGAGATTTTTCTCCTAAATTAAAATGACTAAATTGTTGCAAGATGAAAGCAGGAACAGAACTAAAGATCTAAGCAAATTACAGAATGTTTACAAAGGATAAATCATAAAGAGGAGATTTATATGCAATTAAGTTAATAATAAATAAGAAAAATTCTTTCTAGAGAAAATTATTTATATTTACATCAAAATTTAACAAACCAATATAAAACCAGAATCCAAATGTTCATCAATAAGTGAATGGTCCACAAACTGTGGTAAAACCATACAATGGCATAGTACTCAGCAATAAAAAAGGAATGAACTATGACATATGCAATCACATGTATCAAAAATTGTTTTGGATTGCAAAATTATTATACTGAGTGGGGGAAAAAAATAAACACAAAGGACCATGTACTATATGGTTCCATTTATGTGAAATCTTATAAGACACAACATTTATTATAATGGCAAAAAGTGGGAATGGCTGAGAAGGGGTGGGAGTGATTTGAAAGTGTTGAAATGTTCTTTATCTTGATTATGGTGGTAATTGCAATGGATTGTTATATTTGTCAAAATTCACTGAACTGAATATATACTTAAAATGGATGTATTTTCTTATATATAAAGCATATGACTTTATGAAATGACTTTTAGAAATGACTGAGGAGTGGTAATAGGGATTGAACCCAGGGCTCTTATTACTGAGCTACATCTCCAGTTCTTTTTACTTTTTTTGAGACAGGGTCTAAGTTGTTGAGACTGGCCTCAAACTTTGTAATCGTCTTACCTGGGTCTCCTAAGTCACTAGGATTATAGACATGTACCACTGCACTGACAGAAGTGATTTTTAAGCCAGTAATGGTGGCTCACACCTGTAATCCCAGCAGCTCAGGAGGCTGAGGCTGGAGGATTACAAGTTCAAAGCCAGCCTCAGTCATTTAGCAAGGCCCTAAACAATTTAGCAAGACCCTAACTCAAAATAAAGTATTAAAAAAAAAAAGGCTAGAAGAAAGCAATCAAGAACTTGAAGAGTGAACCTACAGAATGGGAGGAAATCTTTGCCACCAGCACCTCAGACAGAGCATTAACCTCCAGGACATATAAAGAACACACACACACACACACACACACACACGATCAATCAATAAATGGGCAAAGGAACTGAACAGGCACTTCACAGAAGAAAAATTTGAGTGGTCAACAAATACATGAAAAAATGTTCAACATCTCTAGCAATTAGAGAAATGCAAATTGAAACTACACTGAGATTCCATCTTATTCCAGATATAGTAACAATTATCAAGAATACAAGCACCAGGGCTGGGGCTATGGCTCAGCAGTAGAGCACTCGCCTAGCACATGTGAGGCATTGGGTTCCATCCTCAGCACCACACACAAAATAAAGGTTATTGTGTCCCCTCTATACCTAAAACAAATATTTTTAAAAGAAGAAGAATATAAGCAACAATAAATGTTGGCAAGGATGTGTGTGTGTGTGGGGGGAATTTTCACTCATACATTGTTGGTGGGACTGCAAATTAGTGCAACCACTTTGCAAAGCTTTATAGAGATTCCTCAAAAAACTAGAAATGGAATCACCATTTGACCCTGTTATCCCACGCCTTCATGTATAACCAAAGGACTTAAAATCAGCTTACTACTGATAGATGCACCCACATCAATGTTTATAACAGCTCAATTTACAATAGCTAAGCTATTGAACCAATGTAGGTGCCCTTCAACAGATGAATGGGTAAAGGAAATGTGGTATATATACACAGTGGAATATTAATCAGCCATAAAAAAAGAATGGCTTTATGACTTCTGCTGGTGAATGGATGGATTTGGAGACTGTTGTGCTAAGTGAAATAAGCCAATCCCCCAAAACCAAAGGTTGGGTGTTCTCTCTGATATGTGGACACTAACTAACAATAAGGGAGGAGAGGGAAGAACAGCAGTTAGTTGGACTAGACAAAGGGGAAAGAAAGGAAAGGGAGGGGAGATAGGATTAGGAAAGAGTACAAAAAAATTAAAGATTATAAATAAATAGAAAATCAATAGAGTAAAGGAAAGGAAAGAGAGAGGGAGGAGGTGAGGGAAAAAGGAAGAACTGGGGCTGAATTAGAGCAGATTATATTCCATGCTCTTATAATTATGTTAAGAAACTATAATATTGGGGCTGGGGATGTGGCTCAGTGGTAGAGTGCTTGCCTCACATGTGTGAGGCACTGGGTTCAATCCTCAGCACCACATATAAATAAATAAATAAAATAAAAGTCATCAAAACTAAAAAAATATTTTTTAAAAAAGAAACTATAATATTATATATAACTAAAATGAACCAATAAAAATTTAAAAAAAAAAATCTAATGGCTGGGGATGTGGCTCAGTGGTTAAACTCCCCTGGGTTCAATCCCTGATACCAAAACAAAGAATTAAAAGAAAAAGAAGAAATTATTTTTAAAGGAAAGAGAAAGAAAACCTGGGTAAGCCAGCAAAGGGTGGCTGGAGTCCAGGAACCCAGGAGGGTCATTAACAGCACCCTACCCCTCGCTATCTGATCATTGAAAGAAAGGTCAATTAGCCACTGCAAAGAAGAAGTCTTCAGACTGAAAAGAAAGTTGCTGGTGGCCACCTGCTCACTAGGTAGAGGAAGCTCTTGAGCCCCAAAGGCAGGCCATATGCCTCTCCCCTCAGTCTTTTCTGTTTAAGCCACTTGGATTGCTTCTTGGTCATTTGCCACAAAGGACAACGTCATCCTGTTAAACTGGAAAGCTGAGCTTTGAGGAAGATACATCCCAGGCCCCTTCCTGACCCAGTGGCCCTGCGGGGATGGAGCCCAGAGGGACGTCTCTCATCTCCCATTTGTAAACACAGCGAGTTGGGGAATTGAACTTTTGGTCAGTGCCTGGCATTGCCAGGAGAGGAGTCAGAGGAAGGACAAATGCCACAGGCCCTGCTCAGGAGCGGTACCCAGCTGAGTCACCTCGTTGGCTACCTTTCCAGCCTGCCCGGTCCCAGCCAGAGCTGAGCTCCCTGTGTGACCTCATGTGGCCAGTTCAGGGCCAGGGAGGGGTCCCGCACACCACCTGCCCTTCCCTTGCTCTGCCCGGCCCGGGTCACCCCTCCCCCAAGTCAGATGCCCTAACCAGAAACTTACTGATGACAGCCTGAGACAGGACAGGCCTCCCGGAGGACAGAAGCTGCAGTTGTTGAGCCCCAAGGGCTCTCACCTGAGGCTCTTCCTTACAGTTAGTCGCCCAGCCAAGGGCCCTGGAAGAGCCCTCCCTCCTCCCTCTGGCATTTCTGTGCAGGGTTTTCACCTATGCCTGGACCTCTACCTGCCTCCAGACACCCTTTTCGCATTTTCACAACTCTGTGTTGTGAAAGGACAATGTTTACCAGCACAGAGAGGTCAGCCCAGAGTCACACAGCAGTGAGAGAGGCAGCTGGATTCATTCAAGAGTGATATCTTTCTCCCCCTTTGGCCCACAGGCTGTAGGATTCCGCTGTAGCTGACCCTTGCTGTCTGTCACCCGGTCCCCTCCGCAGACCACCCTCCAGAGCAGGCCCCTCCTCTGGTTCCCGGTGCGCACTCACCCAGGGCCCCCGCGCACAGCAGGGCGCAGATAGCGAGCCTCATTCTCCGCTGCGGGCGCGCGACACGGTCTGGAACCCCGAGCCTGGGTCCTGCACCCCGAGCCTGGGTCCTGCCTGCTCTACCAGCCCAGGAGCCGGGTGGATCCGCCTACTCCGAAAGGTTGGGCACAGGGCCATCGCCACTCCCTCCTTCCTCCCCCGGGGCAGCGGCCCAGCAGCCTGTCCCACCCTTATCTAGCAGTTCCTAAAGGTCTCAAAAGCCACGGACTCCTAGAGGCTGGGGGACATCCTCAGGATGAAAAACGGTGGCCCCTTCCTTCAGGAAAGCGTGCCCACATATACACAACGTTTCGCACACATTTTTTGGGAATTCTCAGACTCACAAAGCGTCCACGTAGACCACTCCAAGGTCCTCCTGGAAGCGTCCCTAAATGGCACTGCCCCTGCATCCCTCTTGTGCTGAGAGGACAAAGTCAGGTGGAGCGCAGACCCCCTGGAGAGCTGCTACCTTGCTGCAGCTCGATCTTCCTCAGATTTGTGACTTCTGCCTGAGGACAGTCAGCTAAGTTTAAGTAAAATTTAAAAAGCTTTCTATTAAAGTGTGGATCACGTGCATAAAACTTCACATAACCTAAGTGTACAGTGTGATTAATTATCACTGGGTGAACACACCCGCACAAGCAGTCCGGGTATCAGGAAACAGAACATCAGCAGAGCTGGGACAGCCAGCCTGTGGGGGCCCTTCCTGTCACCACCCATCTCTTCTCCTGCGGGTTGTTTTGGCTTCTAACAACATAGGCCTTAATTTCACAGCTATGGAATCCTACCATATGTACAGTTTTGTATTTGGCTTTTTTGATTCAAGATTACCTTTGTGAGATTCCTCTAAGCAGTTGTGCCCCGGGGAAGGTCATTGATTTTTCAGCCTCTCTTCCACTCTATGTGATGAAGGCTATAAATTTCCCCAAAGAATTCTTTTTTCTTGATATGTTATAACCTTATGACTATTCACTTCAAAATAGATTCTGGTTGGGTGTAATGCGCACCTGTAGTCCCAGCCCTTTGGGAGGCTGAGGTGGGAAGATCGTTGGAACTCAAGAGTTCTAGACCAGCCTAGCCAGTTCCTATCTCCAAAACAAACATACAGATATTCTCATTTTCATTGTGACTTTTTTATTCAACTCATGATTTATTTAGAAATGTACTGTGTGCTGTGTGTGATGGTGCACACCTGTAATCCCAGCAACTGCAGAGGCTGAGGCAGGAGGATCCCAAGTCCACGCCAGACTCAGCAACTAGAGTGAGACCCTATCTCAAAATAAAAAAAAAAAATAAATAAAAAGGGGTGGGGATGTGACTGTGTAGTTAAGCACCTCTGGTTCAATCACCAGTATAGGAAGGAAGGAAGGAAGGAAGGAAGGAAGGAAGGAATTGAGTGATTAACCAGATAACCTACTATAACCACAAAGTCCTTTGTAAAATGTGGAGGGTGAGTGGGTAGCATTTCAGTGGTACAATGTTAGAAAGATTCTCTCATCTCTGGCTCCAAAGATTGAAGAGGATGGGGCCACAAGCCAAGAAATGTGTGCATCTCTAAAGATGGAACAGCAAGAGACAGTCTCCTGCAGAACCTCCCAAAAGGAACAGAGCCCTGCTGACATCTTCTCTCTCTCTCTCTCTTTTTTTAATTTTTACACCTTTATTTTATTTATTTCTTTATAAAGGATCAAACCCAGGATTTCACACCCAATGCCTCAAACTTGCTAGGCAAGCACTCTACTATGGAGCCACAACCCCAGTCCCCTGCTGACATCTTGATGGCAACCCAGTGTGGCCAATTTCAAACTTCTGACCTTCAAAACTGTAGCTGATGAGAAGTTTGTGCTACTTCAGTACAACCGTTATAGGAAATGAATAGACCTGGGGTACTTACTGGGGCCTCTCTGGGGCATGGCATTATTCCTTTTTTATTAGTTTTTATTATTATTTTTTATTATTCCTTTTTATTTTTTTATTTTTTATTATTCCTTTTTATTATTCCTTTTTTATTATTTACTTTTTTATTAGTACTTTATAGTTATACATAATGTTGGGGTTTATTTTGATGTAATTATACAAGCATGGAATATAATTTGCTCCAATGCAGTCCCCAGTAATTTCCCTCCTCTCCTCCCTCCCCCCTGTTCCTTTTCCTCTACTGGTCTTCCTTCTTATTTATTTATAGTTTTTTTTTTTAATTAGTGCTTTATAGACACATGTAAAGGTGAAATTCACCGCGGTATATTCATCTGCGTACATAGACTAGTTTGGCCAATTCCATTCCACCGTTCCTCCCATTTCCAGTCCCTCCTCCTTCCCCGCCAATCCCCTTCTTCTACTCCATTGATTTCTATTTTCATGGGATTCATGTCCCTCCCCCCTTTACCCCTTATTTTGGTCTCACTTCTGCACATGAGAGAAACACATTTGACCCTTGACTTTCGGAGACTGGTTTATTTCACTTAGCATCATGTTCTCCTGTTCCACCATTTACCAGGAAATCATGGTGTTTCTTCTTTATCTCTCGTTTCATGGAAATCTCAATTGTACCCAGTCCCTTTGTCAAGTTCATTTCTCTGCACCTCCCTTCTTACTGGGATCTTGTCTCCACTTGTGTTTTTCCAGCCCCAAGACTGACATAAGCTGATGGTTTCTCTGCACCCCAGCTGGGCTCAGGCGAAGCCTGATGCCTCCTGCCTTGTGCCCAGAAGTGGCTCAGAATGTAATTTCTGGTTCTTCCTCCACTTGTTCATTCCCTTGAGAAAACAGGGTCTATGAGGATGGATGCCACTATTTTCTTGTTCAATATTCTAATCCTAAGTTGGAAAGTAGGTTATCAAATAGATGAATGAAAGGACAAAAAAATTCTCAAAAGTAGGCTGAGTAATCTCCTCTGTTGGCCTGTGGACAAAAACCAACAGGGTCCGGGGTGACCTCTCCTCTAAAGTTAATGATCCACCTAGAGCTAACATACCCTAAATCCAAAAGGGCCAAAGTATCCCAGAGTAGAGCAAACTCTGAAAACTTCTTATGTACAGGGACAAAGTCATATTGCAATGAAAGCACATCCAAAGTGCTAAAGTCACCTTCGGGGGTCAGGCAGAAATAGCAGAACAGAAGGTTAAAAGATTGTATTGTAGAAAACCATTTTAAAAACTTCACGTCAAGAAGGATATTTGGAAAACTAGAGAATTGTAAACGTATCATGAACTGTGTAACAGTGTGAAGTGCAGAAGTGTGTAACCGGGCTAAGTGCTTTCAACTATTTATATAAATTAACATAAGCCCAGAAAGTAGGTGCTATTGGTCATCCCCTTTTCATCCAGGAAAAATAGTGAAATACAGAGAGGTTAAATAAGGCATTCAAATTAGGTACTTGATTCCACATTCCATGCTCTTCTCCATGTGGCCTCTGGCATTTGTCCCCAGAACAGTTTCCCCCTTCCAAGGACCTTGCTAGTAATAATGACAGTTTTTGCAAGAGCAACGAATTCAGAGTTGGTAGTGTTAGCACGAACTGCCGTAACAGCTGCCAACATCTCAAGGGTTTAGCACAGTCAAATCCAACTGGCCACCTCCACCATTCATCTTCACAGCTCCAATCTTCAGAGATCCAGGCTGAAAGAAGCTCTGCCATTTTCAACATGTAGCTTCCAAGATGTTTTGCTGACATCCACACGACAGGATTCATGCAAGAAGTGCAACAACTTTTCCTGAACCAGGGCTGGGAATGATAAACAATACTTCTATTGATTTCTATTGGCCAAAATTCAGTCACATGACCCCCACCTGGATGTAGGAAGGGTGCTCATTGCTCTTCAAGGTCCCTGGCAGTTCTGGAAGGGTCTTGCCTTTTAATTACTCTCTCTCTGTAACATCTGAAAGGAGGGTGAAGGAGTTTTTGTTTCTTTTTTTTTTATTGTTGGTTGTTCAAAACATTACATAGTTCTTGATATATCATATTTCACACTTTGATTCAAGTGGGTTATGAACTCCCATTTTTACCCCATATACAGATTGCAGAATCACATCAGTTACACATCCATTGATTTACATATTGCCATACTAGTGTCTGTTGTGTTCTGCTACCTTTCCTGTCCTCTACTATCCCCCCTCCCCTCCCCTCCCCT